>NC_134366.1:54253047-54556078 GCF_035582795.1 Mycteria americana
CAGCCTGCCGGCAAGGCACTTCAGTCATGCCCCAAGAGAGGCGGATTCACAAAGAGTCGCTGCTGCACCTCTTCTGAGGATGAAAAAAGCTGCTGCAGGCTATGTTTCCCATGGAAGCCCTGCTTCACAGTCAAGGGGACTCCTCGCACGGGGGAGAACTCTGCATTTTGCTTTGCAAAAACAAATGAACGCAAGCCTCCTAAGAAGTTTTTCCCATCTAGAAACTCTGTATGAAATCTGTGTGAAATCTGGAAAGTCAAAGGCCAGGAAACGCCTGTGTGACTTTGCCTTGCTTCCTGCAGCTAAGGAAAAGCTCATAACCTAAATATGGGACATTTCCATCCAATTTCTGAGTGCTTGAACGTATGACCTGAAGTGCCTCCAGGGAACAGCAGCTGCTGCCCTGGGAGCTCTGCTTCCCATCGCGTCCGGCTCCTGCCTGTGGTGAGCATGCTCCTTCAAGACACCAGTTTTAAAACCATAAATCAACTCATTCTCAAAACACGGCATTTAGATGTCTAGGAAAACCTTGAAATCCCCTGGGCTGACCCTCTTCTGTCCTTTCCTAGGAACGCTGAGCACCGATTCCCACAAGGGCTCTCGAGTGCCAAGACCAGGGCTGGCTACCTTGTGGGACCAAGCTTCCACCCCTCCTGCACCAGGATTCATTCAACCTGCTGCTGCCACGACCTCATTCTTGGAAGTTCATTTCCAGGGCAGTAACTTAGTCGTGTTTGCCCCTCAGAGGTTTTTAGCAGCTTTCCAAAATACTCCTCCTGTATCGCAACTCCTTTTTTTAGATCATTTGCAGCACTGCTTGGTGCAACAATACTGCAAAGCCAAGTGACCAAATGGACATTTGCCAAATAAATCCTCCTAACAAGCCCACAAGACAAAGCAGAGGCTTTGCCCTGAAGCAAACAGGTCAGAGCAAATAGGTCAGAGAAAATAGGAAAGGAGAATAATTTGGCTGTGGATATTTTAAAAGCCTTCGCCGCAGGGAGCAAAGAGGAGAGGCCAAACAGGAGACGTGCCTCCCTCAGCCTCGGCGAGCTGCTTTAAGCTTTTATTCCAGCAGGTGCTAAAAGGTAGAAACAACTTGAAAACTCAACCATGCCCCACCAGGAGCCACCTCCCAGAGGCTGCCAGGAGGAGACCAGAGGTCCCCTGCAGAAGCCACCGCTGTGGGATCTCCCCAGCCACAGCCACCGCAGGGACCACGGGCTCTGCATCAGCTGTCACCACATCACCCGGCCAGGGGAGGTCTGGGGCTGGCACGTGTCGGTCGGGAGGAGACAAGAGGTAGTGCTTGGTTCTAAGAAAGCGGCCAGGCTCCACGTGCAGTAGGCAGGGAATTGCTCCACCACCCCTTGCTGCACACAGGTGAGCTGAATTGCCTTCCAGAAGTGACTATACTTAATTAAAAAAATAAACCTGGACCAAATCGGTCTGTAGCCGCTGGTGACATTACTTATGAGGCAGGACCCAGCCTCACAGAATTTGGGCTCCTGAGGGGAGCCCAAAACATGCAAGGTGTAGAGCCTGTATCGGGCCTTTTGCAAGAAAGGCTCACTGTTTCTGTGCCGCCTCCATCGTTGCTGCTTCCCTTGGTGCTGCCAGGGCAATACAGCTACAGAAAGCTGAGCTAGCCTCGCTTCTGCTATAAGCATCTTGAAATAAAATTGCTATTCAGGTTTGCTCCCACAATCGCAGGAGGAAGCCGGCCACCACTTCAGCTTCTGAACCACCGTAACATGACAAATGCTCTCAGGAACTCCAAAATCCAACAGACTCACAATCACCTCATCATCCTCCAAGGACGTGGCACACAAAAAGCAAAGCAAGCTTTTTAAAACCAGTGAAAAGATCAAGACGGTCAGGCACTGCTGATTCCCAACATGAAGTAACCAGGCACGTACCTCGTACTGATGCTCCATGCAAGGCAGAGATCCACCTGTAGGTATCAGACTCCTCTATCCTCCTCCCTCTGATCCTCTAGGAGCCATCTTACTCCAATTACTCACCAAATAATTACCTTCCCAGAGCTCCCAGTGGGCTGGGCTGGGCTGAGCAACCTCTGGGCTACAGAGCAGCCTCATTAACCTTCCCTACAGCTCACACGTGGGTTATGAGGGTGGCTCAGCTCACTTCCCCCACCAGCAGCCCGGGCTAATTGGCAACTCATCAGCCAAAGCAAGGGCCCCTCCTGCGACTGCGAGCGCTGCTGCTTGCAGACCACCACCCGCACAAGAGACTGCAGATGCTTCTCCAGGCTTCGGTGCCTCTGTGTTTATTTACACGCACAGCAGATTAAATGTGGTCTGGCCCTTTCAACTTTTATTTCTAAAGCTGTGAAGTCATCTCAGCCTCCAAACACGTCTATAGCAGGGAAACACTACCAAACACTAGTTGGTACAAGAGAGAGAGCGTGTTCTTGGGGATGTCACTGCCGCTCACCTCATGTGATATTCATTTGACTCAGGCAACTCTATTGCACCCTCACCTACAGATTGCAGTGGTCCAGTGAGAGTTGCTTGGGGGATTTGGTGCTGCGCAAATTAAGAGGGGGGGCAGCAAAATAATGCCTGCTGGAAAAGGACAAAGCAGCAGTAAGGATCCAGAACGAAAGCTGGAGCCAAGCTCTCCCGATGGCTTCTTTAATGACCTGGGCCAAACGCTTGCACCTTTCATTTTCAACAGGGAATGCTGAGCAAGTAAAGATGCATTTTTGGTCTGATGCTCTGAGCTCTTAATCATTGACTTAGCCACTTGAAAGTGAACCACTTAACCATCCTTCAGCTTCCAGGCTATTCCACCTTGCTCCGGTTTTAGTTTTGCATATAGTCAGAAAAACTGAACTATTCAACCGTGTGTGTTTGCATGTGAATTTACTCAGTTGTTGCTACCTGAAATGAGACAGTATTTGAGAAAGTTAAACTAATGAAAGTGCTATGGGAATATTATATTGGTTTGCTGTAAACCCCTCAGTTACAACATCTCCTGTGGTGTGGCACTGCTGCCAGGAGTAGTTTCCCCTTTATAGCCCAATGAGTTGTGCCAGAGAGCTTTCCTTTCCACTCAGCAGCAAAATGTGCTGTGTGGTCATCTGGAGCCGGAGCAGAAGGCGCTGGGCTACTGGGCAGCTCAGCACCTTTCACACTCAACCTATTTCTTTTGCAGATGCTGAATTGCTTTTTCCGGTCCTTATATGTTTCCATTCTAGGTCACTGTTTATTAATTGCTACTTGAATAATGTTATGTAGGTGGCAAATTTAATGCTCCATCTCCAGTGCTGTCGTGGCAGCTTGCTGACTGAAGCCCTCCCCACCCAGGACACGCACAGAAACAAACCTCCTTAGAAGCAGACCCCATCCCTGCCATATACACGCTGACCATACACTGTATTTAGACTCCCTGTTGTGGTGCCTGGACCAGGCTTATGCAGCAATGAAGCTCAGGAAAGTGATGCATAACTGCCTGGTCTTCACAGAATCACAGAATCATATAGGTTGGAAAAGACCTTTAAGATCATCAAGTCCAACCGTACTCCTTCTTCCAGAGGGAAAAACTGAAAACCCCTAAAAAATTAATGGGCAGAGGTCGGTGCAACACGTGCATCAGCCTTTGCAGTGATCGTGTGAATGTGGGCTCATCCATAGACCTCCCACCGATGTATGACCTATTTCTCCCCGCGGCAGAGCCCTGCTCAGAACACCGACTCCTAGACAAAGACTCAGAGCTACATCTCCTCTTTGATGCCATGGCAGGGCCAGAGGACAAGGGTTGTTCCTGCAAGATCCTCAACAGGGAGCAAAGCAAAGGGCACTGGAGAAATGGGCTAGGTTCTGCAGAGGGACAAGTCAGTGGTTTCCCAGCTCCTGAAGGCTAGCGTGCAGGAAAAAAACAACGCTGAATGCTGCGCGCCAAACAAAAAGCCAAAGCCAAGCTCCAGGAAGCCCTTCTGGGGCAAAATGCACCCTGCCAGGAGCATAAGGAGAGAGGAAGGGAAGGACGAGTGGTGCCCACATCCACATGGGGCTGCGGAGGAACGGTGCCTCTCCAGGCTGAGCTGGAGGGACCACTCAGGCCTCATTTCAGGTCACGTAGGGACCAGCTCCAGTAGCTTTTGCAAGTGCTGAACGGCATTTGCGACTGGCCAAGAGTTTCCACAGTGTCCCTCTTTTTGGGGCCTCTCTTACTCCCTCAATTTACAAGGAGGCAAAGGAAAATAACCATCACTCCCCCTCACCCTCACAGCAAAGCCCTGCTCGGCTGCATTTTAGCAAAGATCCAGTACAGTATTAAAAGTACACTTTATTTTCTGTACAATTCTCATCCAAATCTCCAGGCGTGGAAATGTCCACCGTGTCCCCAGAAAAAGTTGCAGATTGCTCCGCTGCTGTGAGACACCCCACAACTGTCCAGGAGGGGCACAAAGCCAGGGCCACCAAAATCAAGTGCTGACGCTTTTTCTAGGCGCGGGGAGGAGAGCGGGAAGGAGGAAGAGGGGGAGGCAGTCCTGCTCTGAGCTGCGAGCGCGCAGAGCCTTCGGCCGCTCACTGGGGAGCAGAAGAGGCACCCTCAAGTTCACGTCATCGTTCGTGCTTAGCGTGGGAGTCGTTGCGTTCAACCGTCACCCCGTTCCCGTTCCGCGTCACCTCCTTCCTGTTCCAGTCCTTTTCCAGGTAAAATTCAGCAAGCACGGGGCAGTGGTCCGAAGCCACCCCACCCCAGGACCAGTTATCGGGGATCCATGGGTTTGTAAGACCTTCTCGCACAACAGCCCAGTGGCCTGCATGAAAAAGAATCACGGAGAAGAAGATAAGTAATATTGCCCAAATTTGACACACGCCGCTAACCTAACTAAAGGTTACATGACCTCACTAAAAAGCAACTCTACCTGTGAAAACCTTTTTCAAGCTGCGACTGATCCAGATGTTATCCAGCGACTTGGACCCTTGTGGGTTCTTTGTGCTTATGTTGGTGAAGGTGCTGGAAGGCACCAGGTGATAGAACTTCTCCTTCCTCAGGATGTCGTGGTCGCTGCTGTCCGGGGCCTGGTTAAAATCTCCGAGGATGATCACGTCTTTTTCTCCTAGAAAACAGGAAAAACAGAAATGAATGGGAGGAATGGACATCCATCGCTTAAATACAAGAGGGAGAGAGGATGAATGGGAGGAGGAAAAATACAAATACTGAGTAGCAAAGCTGACTTTACTCTGAACTCCCGAAAGAAATGCTGTTTAAAACCTTTTTCACTGGCTATTTACTCATGGCCATTCTCCTCATGACAATAAAAAACAGCCAGTACACATTTCATGCTTGTTTTTAAATATCATCTCATTTATATTGGTGTCCTTTGCTTGCTACTCACTGATAGTGACAAACTCAAAGACAAGCAGTTCTGGTCTTAGAGGTTTTTAGAAAGCTGTAGCTTTATAAGCTTATTTTTTTCTTTTCCTGCAAGAAACACATATCAGGTTTAACTAGTCCTGACACTGTTTTTTTATAGATTTGCTGTAAGACTCAAGGACAATTTTTGTGAGGATCCCAGGAAGACGCAGCCTTATGCTGGTATATACCAGAGTCCCAAAAGCGCAGTGCTCGTTGTAACCCTCTGCATTTAAGAAATCCCAAAGAACAAGCCCAAGGAGCAGCCTGCAAGCCTGATGGCAGAAGGTGAGTTCACAAACCACACGGACACTCCCTGACTACAGCAACTGCCCTTTGCCTGGCCGACTGAAGGGATACTGCTGAACTTGGGATGTCTTAGACTTTGTCTAGGGCTGAATTTTCAAAGAAACGAAGGGAATGACTTGAAATGCTCGTCAAAAAATCCTGTCTTCCTGTGAATAGAAAATGGCCTCAGTTCCATTTTATTTCCAGCCCTAATGAAGTGAGAAAGGAAACTCTGGACCCAATTTCATATCCACAATGTGTGCTCTCCTAGCTCCACAGCTGCAGATGGAGACACCCCAGCTGTGCACTGGGGTACAAGGACAATGCGCATGTCCCGGTGCCCATCTCAAACCACTGCCAGAAATGTCTGGTAAGACAAACTCAAGAATGCTGATAGCTGATCAAAGATGTTGCTGCGTTACAGCTGGGTCCTGGAGAAGGAGGAAGATGCTAAAAGGAGGCACAAATGCACCAAAAATTATCCCAAATCTGACTTCAGGGACGAGAACTATGCTTACTATTCTGTAAGCCCTTTCCTTCCTGGGGTTGAAGTGTGGAGGGAGAAGGGATGGACAGCTGGATCGCTTTACCACGCCTGGTGCTCACAGAGAAACCTCCTTGTTTCGTGCTGTTGCTGTAGAAGTAGCTAGCCAGGAGAGGGAGCGCAAGTTAAGCAACAAAATCTGTTCCACTCCTGTCTTGCACTGCTTGACAGACGTATTGGGAAAGGGCTGGAGAGAAGCGAGATTGATAGCGTATGACTTACAAAACCAAGTAATTCAAAACATGCTGCTTGCTAAGATGCAGAGAGGCGATGAAACAATAGTGAAACTATTTGTGGCTCCTCTACCCTTTGCAAGTCGCAAATCATATTGGAAATGACAGGAGGTTTAAATATTATTCTACAGTATTGTGACAGTGGCCTTCCCACCTTTAAAAGAAACAAAAAACCCAAACCTGAACCCGAGCTATTTTAAGCTCCATCAGAACCCAAAAGAAAATCAGTTCTTGTGTAATGGGACGATAGCGCTTGCTGGGAGCCGGTGGTTTTGCATGCATCCTATCGCAAAAAACCCAAGATCTCTCACTCGGCAGGACCAGGAAGCCTCAAATGCGACTGTGCCGTCTGGGTCCTTCAGGACTAATGCTTGCTTAATGGCCGAGGCAGCACTCGGCTCCTTCCATGCTTTCAGCTCAGCTGTATAAGTGGGGAAAGGCCATTACAGAAACCTTCGGAGCACATCCTTTGGGGGGGGGTGTGTGTTTAAAAATGACAGAGAGGCAGGCATCTTAACAGCAGTATCTTGATCCCGCACAAAATATATTCTATTCTATTCTTAAAGTACTCTCACTTCTTTTCGCAAACCCTCAAGCCTATTTCCCTTGCATGAAAAACCTATGAAAAAAACATTATCACAAGTGAAAATTTTAACTGACTGCTCCATTCTGGACAGTTTAGAAGAGCAGAGCCTAAAAGACCCAGCACCTAACCGTGTGCTCCGAATGAGGTAAGAAGTCAGCCTGCTGCGTGCACAGGGAGGGAGTCACTGTATTCTTCACCCACTTAAGTTTCTGCATGCAGAATAACTAAGCATAAAATCAAAATGCAGCGTAAAGTTGACAGACGGAACAGGCTGGGGTGTGTTAAAGAAGCCGAAACCCAATTTGCCATCGGGGAGGGAAAGGATTGCTTCTGGTCCCCTCTCACAGAAGCTTCTGGGGCTCCCCATGATTACAAATGACCAGGGAAAAGGCTGGGCAGCTCTGCGCTAAGCAGGAAAAGCAGGCAACACCGATTTTCTAGATAACCACCAACTTCATTTCCCCTTGTCCTGGCTCACTCTCAGCCCTGCTCCTGCCTCTGCCAGCTCCTGTGACAGCAACGCCACGCACAGCGGCTTCGTGCCTCGCCTGCCTGCTGCAGCTCCCGACAGACGTCAAGCAGGGAAAGAAGCAAACCTGCCGGGATCCTCCTGGGTGTGTGACCACGTCTAATCGGTCACCCCTGGGTCCCTCAGCCGAGGCAGGGAGCAGAGCCGCCATGCAGCAGCTGCAGCTCTCAGGCGTCTCACGGATCAGCCCCAACGGCTCTCGGCCAAACTTAGCCAAGGGTCTAGAAGAATTCATGCCGTTGCCCATAACGAGGCATGATAACTGACTGACAACGGCAGTCACGATGTCCACAGTTACAATCAGATAGGGGAAAAAAGAAAATCGAGACAATGCTACTGGTGCTGTGGTGGGATTTTCCTCTTTTGGAGGCAACAAGAGTTTGAGACTGGCAGGGCTCATTCCTCCTCCTCCTCCTCCTCCTCCTCCTCCTCCTCAGGACTGGGCAGCAGCCTGAGCCAGAGGCTCCTCAGCTGATGCAAGCTGGTCCTCCTCCTCCTCCTCCTCCGGCAGGACAGAGCAGCAAGCGCTCCCTTACCAACCCATCTTTTGCTGCAGAGGTCCCTCCCACAGACTATACTGTCCCACAAGGACCCAGAGCCTCCATCTGGTGGGACGTGGTGGCCTACAGCCCGTAGCAGACAGGCGCACGTCCCATTACCTCTCAGGGGTGCTGCCACACACATTCAGACCCATCGGGCTGAAAGCAACCCTGCCCTTGTCAACAGAGAACTCTTCAGGTGAGGAAAAAGTCCAGTCTGTTTGCAAATGCATCTGCAAATTCACTGAAGCACCAGTGACTTTTAGCAGCGTCTGCGGGTGGCTCTCGGCCAGCAAAGCAAAGCGCTGCCTTAACTCAGCCCTGTGCCGCAGCGGCTGAGCACCGGTGTGCCAACGCAGTCAGCTGAGGGCCTTCCAGTGCCTGCAGAAGGTCTGCAGTGTTGAAATCTGCTTTCCTGCAGGAACCGGGAAACCCTCCTTTGCTTTGTGGCAGTCCAAAGAGACACCTCTTTGGTGGGAGCAGGACACTCTCCCTGACTTTCCCATGCCCCGAATGAGTCCCCTCATGAACCCTTAAACCCCCAAATCCTTCCTGGAGAGAGTGAGAAGCAGAGGATGAGAAGGATGTGATGGTACCTCAGCTGCTAAGAGGCTCACTACCGCTGCTCAAAGGTCTTCTAAGCCTAGTGCCTGATGCATGGGTAGCCCCTGGAATATGGCCAAGCCAGATGGGAGAAGATGGCTAAGCCAACACCCTGGTCCCTGGGTCCAAGCACTACCAGTACATCCAGGGTAGCATCTATGTCCTGCCTGTGGTCACCACACTGAAGACGAACTGGTGGAGTTCTTGAGAGAAGGCAGAAGGGCTGCTGCAAAGAGTTAGCTATGAGCAGCCAACAGCCGCCGTGACTCTCTGCTACTGCTGAAGGGAAAGAAAGAGGGGGGAAAAGGAACCAGGACCCACTGGTCTGATGGGAGAAATATGGGGACACTAGGGCTCTGCATTACAGGAGGCTGTGGATAGTAACCAAATGTCCTCAGATGCTCACGTGCCTCTTCGTAAGAATGAAAGATAACAGAGTAGGCGTCTGTTAGCAAAATGGGAGCAGAAACTCAAATTTACTGCAGTACTCACAGAAAAATCAGTTCTTATTACCCTTATTTTATGGATTGATTTGGAAGAAATTGAAAGATGGCGGTAATTTTAAGCATGACATTGATTTTGGCAGGGTAATTCAGTACTTCAAAGTGACACGTGTGTACTACCATTTGTTTAGGAAACAAGACCTGCATCCCACACGTTTGGAGGAATCTGAATCTCTCCTTTTGTGAAAGACTAAGCCAAGAACAAGCATGCTCCAGTAACGTGCCCACCATATGAAAATAAAAACATGAAATAAAGAGAAGCCCTAATGCCAACAGTCTAAATTTAGATGCAGTGGAAATGCAACTCGGTTGACTTCGGAAGAGCTACACATTTATCTGTCTCAGTTCAGCCTTTGGGGATTAAACAAACGATCCTTTTGTTTACCTTCCTCCTTTCCAGTTTCAAGGTACATGGGCAAGTACTTAAATCAGTAGCACTTAAAAATAGCTCTGACTTCTTGCAGCTCAAAAGGAAAAACAATAGAACACGCATAAAAGCTGCAAATACCTCTTGTGTATACAAGAGGGATATTAATGCTTCCAAGTGACCAACGTTGCTAAACTGGGCCAAGCTGAAAATCATCACGCATATAAACCTTGTAACCCTTTTGCATCTTTGTCAAGCAGTAAATGAAGGGCTAGATTTTTCTATTCCTATAACAAGATCAGCAACATTTAGAATCTGAAATGTGCTGTTCTGCTTTGTAGGAAATTGAATTTAATTTGCAAGCTTCAAAGTAAGAAGCAAATTCTCAGAAATGAGGTAAAGAAATTCAGCTGCCTATTACATTGCTCAAGTTCAGATCTAAATTCTGGTGTCCCTCATCCTGGTGTAAAACCAGAGCAACTTATTTGAAATCAAGAAAATTATCCTGCATATTACGCCCAGGTACCAAAGCAGGATTTGGTCTCTTTTCTTATTAGCAGCCATCTCCTGATTTGCATTGGGTTTTCCAAAGTGCTTCCAATTATCCCAAAAGTAAATATATAGAATCTATTTCTTTTGGAAAAAAGCCATTAAGCTTTGTTCTGATATCAGGTAGGTGTCATTTCCACAAAACACTTAAAATAGGGTCTTAACCCTGGTGTCTTTTCTTTTTTTTTGGCTGAACTTGCTCTTACACTAGCATAAAATCAGAAGGAACTTCATTTGAAAAAATGGTGTCAAAGCCAGAAGGATCCCCTGTGCTGAGTTAATTAGGAAAGACTATAAGACAATGAGCGAGGGAAAAGCACATTTGCCACGCTATCCATCATTCAAATACAAATACTGGTAAAGACAGTTGTGAGGCTGATGAAGGTATTTGTGAAACTTGCACTGAGACAGATTTTCCTTTTTTTTTTAAATTCCTTTCGATTAGATAAACTGGCCAGCATGCATGTGATAGCTGGCAGGAAAAAAACTGCCCTACCTTTCAGAGTCTCCTGCAAAGTCTGTGCAAAGGCTGCCAGTTTGTGGCTGTCGTGGTTCTTCCCAGTATTCTCTCCTGCCGAGGACGACAAGGCCAGATGAAGGTTAACCAGCGTTAGATCATTCATCCCAACCTGGCAGAGGAAGGAGGAGAAATCAATGCCATGCAGACAGGGCATGGAAGGCCACAAAGCAAAACCGCGCGCCTGTTCCCAGTGCTTTCGGCAGTAAATCTGCGTGACTAGGACTCACTTTGCTATGTATGTGGTGTGTTTTGGTTTGCCTTGGTTTGGGGAGGGAGAGGGGGAAGGTGTTTTGCAGCTTCGTTTGCAATAACCTGATACCCTCTCGGTTCTGGGGAAACTGGTTTGCATAAGCAAACAGCTTCTTTCTGCCACGGTTGCAGAAAGAAGCCGTCTGCTTATGAAAATCAGTTTATGCAAAACCAGTTGTTAATAAGCTACAAATAATGTCATGGTCATTACATGGGCTAATTACTGCTCTCTTGTGATTAGCCCTGGCCCGTCACAGAGACTAACCAGGAAACTTAACGTACCTTGAAAGGAGCTGTTGGCTCCCTGCAATCTTCTGCTTACCTTCTGGGACTCACTTGGCACAAGTAATACTTACTCTCAAAACTGACCTATTTACATGATTAATTAATATTAATTATTCGTAGTAATTTATTCATAATTATTTTATTAATGCTTCTCTCAAAGCATTACCAGAGATGTCGAGTTCCCTCAACTGGACCCCTCCATCACATCCTGTGCAGAGATGGGCTCTCTGTGCTTGTATGTTCACTCAAGCATATGTACGAGAACAGTCTCCAAAATGCAGGATGTTCTTTTAGATGGGTTCAGCCTAGTGAAAAAGCTTTAAAATGGAAACTCTGCACTATGCCAGCAACATAAGATAGATCAGCCCGAGTCTCTCAGGAGCACTGTGCCTTCTATATATATATATCTCTCCATGTATCTATCTGTCTCCATTCTGCCTACACTTACCCCTCTCCACTCACAAGAATCCCAGCCCTGTGGCTGGCTGCTGCTGGATACGCACCTTGTCCTTGCTGTGTTAATTTGGTAAAAGCAGAACAAGGTGACTGGTGACTTCTGGCACGCTCTCAGTGGCCGTGGATGCTACTGAAGACCCACTGACCCTCACGTGCCCAAATGCTCCCTTGCAGCAGGGTTTGCTCCCACAGGACCAAGGGAAAGGACGGACTCTGGTGATCTGCCATACGTATTAAGGCCCACTAAGCACCTTTCTATAATCAAGCCATGAGGCAGTGCTGAAGTGATGAGATGGGTTAGAGCCTCACGCAAATTTTTATCTGTTAGAAGACTGTGTCTCTTTCCATCTTACCCACTTTTTTTTTAATAAAAGCTAAACTCCGCAAGGGTAGGTTGGCGCAACGGCAGTTACCTTGAAATGTGCAAGATACGGGTGAGGATATGAGTGCTTCCCATTGCCATTAGTCTGTGCACTCTCCTGAGATGAGGCATCTTTCAGTTCAATGCCAGCTGTTGTATCCCAGAGGAAGCCAGAATATTCAACTCCCTGGAATTCAAAAAAAGAGAAAAGCTAGCAGTAAGAAGGTAAACCCAAAACATTCTGCCCAGATGCAGCCCCCTAGATGAAACTTTCACCTGCAAGTTTGAATACCACCCTTTCTGTTGGCAGTGGTGTACGTCACTCCCAAAATATGCAGAGGCGGTAAAAGACGATGCAGGTTTATATCCGGGCTTGGTGCCTGCGGAGGGCAGGAAGCCCAACTCGCTGTGCACAAGCGTAAAGGAGAAACAGCATCCTAGGCTACCAGTAGGAGATAAAGAGAACGGGTGGAAATGCTTCTTTATCTCACCCCAACCAAAAGCCCCACCAGATGCGGGAGGAACGCTCCCCGGGCAGCCCCACTGACTTGGCTGAAAACGGAGCGTGCCGAGTTTGAAACGCGTATTGCTCTGCTACCCGCAGCCCCTCGCGTCTGTACGCTGGCTATCGGACACCCAGGTAACCTGAGCACTGCTTGGTCCGGCCAACGATTTAATAAGCTGTTTTATCTTATACAGGTGGAGCACGTTCAGGACCACCACAGGGGTGAAAGATAAAGATGCCGCCTCTCGTGCACGTGTTTGGGCTGATACGGTCCTCGTTTCCTCCTAGTCCAGGCAAGGCATCGGATTCTTCCGAGCGTGGTCAATAACGAGGCAGTTCATTATCCATAGGAAAATAAGGATTGTTTGTCTGACCCTGAGCTCTGTGCATCATGGTCTCACTGGGCGGCTGCTAGGGCTGCGGGAGATGATGCTGTGCACAGTTGTTCCTTCTCCCCACGCCGTATGCCATCTCACAGATTTCTGTCGCCCGCAAGCTAAAAATATCCAGGCTCCTTGAGTCTCTTGGCATGAAATCTGGTCTAGACCTCTCAGCCCTGTCAATCTTCTCTGTCTCTTTTGCAGCTTGAATGTTTCACACTCAGCTCTCCGCTCCTTTTAGCTATGTTTCTATCATCCTGCCTGGGTTTTTTTGATTAATTCAGGACGTGGAATTGGCATTTTCAGAAAGCTGGTTGCACCAGCTTTCCCACCCTGGTCGCACCAGCAGCGGTATCTAATTCAAAGCCTGTCAGCCTCTCCTCCCATCACCCAGACACCATTTTCCTTGGTATCATTCAAACCCGCTTCCCTTAGCAAATTGTCGTTAAATCAATCGCAAGGAAGAGCTTTTTCCATTTCAGCTGCAATAAAAAAGTGTTATCTGCTCTGCTGACTTCCCGTGAGCCTTGAAAGAAAGTATTAAGCTTGCCTAAAATCCTTTGGTAGCTCCTTTAGATAACTCACCTTTAAAATACTGACAAAATTATTCCACCAGTCAGAAGTCTAAGGTCTGAAAACTGCTCTAGGAAAAGATGTGGAAGAATAAAACTGCTGTCAACGGCTGTTCACTATTCCCTGGCTCCAGATTTCACATCAACATGGTGGTCAAAAGTCATTGCTCGGTTGAAGACCAAATGCCCGGGGCGTGTGGAAGCACGAGCCTGAAGCACCATCCACCATTTTGCATTATTTAGCCCTATAGAGCATCCCGAGATCAGCTTGTGCCGAAGATGCTATACGCTCAGGGTTACACTGCCTTACTTCACTGTATTGCACTTGTGTACACAATGTTCAAACCTGACGCACCCATTAACTAACCCGAGGGGTAGAGTAGACTTTTTGGCTTAGTGGAGGGTTCTCCAGCACAGGCAGGTTTCTGTTAAAGCAGCTAAAAGGAAGAGTCAGTAGATACCATTTCTATTCTTAGCTTGGCCACAGACTTTTCCCATAATTTTGTGAACCATTCATCCTTACGTCCTCACCAGTAAAACAAGGTAGATGATGATTTTTAATTACTCAGCCCATTGTCAAAACTTTCAGTGTTATCTTTGGAAATACAGCTCAGGAAAAAATAGACTAAAGACTCTGGATTTAACATAGAAACTCTGAGACAATTATTAATCATTCTTGGAAAAAAGGAAAAAGCAGAGGGAACAACTTCAACAACTTTTAAAATTCAGTGTTTTAATGACCTGGTCTAACAAGAGATCCCAAAGGAAAACTCCAGCCAGAAATAAAAATGTCCTGAAGGGGATCTGCACTCTGCATCAGAATTAAGTGTGAATTGCGTTAAACCTTGGACACATTCAGACCCTCTGTGTCTTTCTAGTGGTAGGCAGAGTCCAGTCCTTGTGCTGCTCAGGTGGTGGGTTTTGGTTCGTTTTTTTTTTCTCTCCTGTTAGTTGCCATTCTTCTGTTTTACTCAGAAGGGCAGCAAAAGTTGCTGCACCTCCCAAAACATCAGAGTCCAACAACAGCCTCAGGTGTGACCAGTGATACAACTTGATTTGGAAAAGCCAGATTAAGGAAACGTGGATTCTAAGCAGCGTGATTACGGGACACAACTGCAGCCACATCTTTAATAATGAAAGTGCTCAGTATAGATGAAGACAGCCTGATGTACTGCTAGGCACCATTCATTACACGACAGATCTCGCTTCTTGCTTCCACGCCACAACAACAGCCATGCTGCAATATCTGCAT
Organism: Mycteria americana; assembly: GCF_035582795.1. NCBI lineage: Eukaryota > Metazoa > Chordata > Aves > Ciconiiformes > Ciconiidae > Mycteria > Mycteria americana. Next base: position 54,267,760 of record NC_134366.1, read on the forward strand.
CATGAGAATGATCTTGTTCAGCCACAACAGGCTTGAGCCCGAGGAGGACCTTGCTCTGAAATCTCATTAGCACCCTTAAAGGGAAAAAAGAGAGATTTCCCTTGGGAGAGGCTGCTTTTGGGCACCATTAGTGGTGTCCAGTCCAATATAGCTATACCTTGAATACTGTCAAGGGTAGCAGGTGCAGCTGTCACCACCTTATAAATTAGTACCTCACTGCGGTACATACAGATATTCCCACGGCATAAGGTGCTGCAGGGAAAAGCGCAGTGTAGCACGGTGCTGAGTTCCGACGGAGTCCATAGCATTTTAAACACCAGCGCAGAGCACTTTGGGGAACGCGCGAGATAAGCTCCTCTTCCAGATGAGGACGGCAGGCTGCACAGCCCCTCTGCGGGGTCTTCACTTGCAAACTAGGAAAATGGGGAGCTCTTCTGAATGCCAGCCACTGCTGTGCTGGGGAACAACCTCAGCTGACTAGCGCAAAAAAATTCAGAAGTACTGAAATTCAGCCTGCCAGGGGCAAAACCAAGGACTCTTTCCTTGTCCTAATGTGTAGCCTTTCCTCTATATTTCTCTACTGTTTTTATCCACCATACCTCCCCCAAGCACACACACCTTCCTCCTTACAAGTGTGCCACAGGCTGAGGAAAACGATTCTTCCAAAAAAATCAATCCCACAGTTGAATTGAAAGCTATAGGAAGAGTCAGCTTAAAAAACAAGAGATGCAAACCTTGCCAAAAAAGATTTGCAAAACGGTTTGCCTTAAACAGATTCAAAATATGTCCTTGCTTAGAGGGGACAAAAAAAGCAAAGCCAAAGTTCAGACTTAGGGATTAATGTACCTTGTGTAGCTGGCCCGAGGGTTTTTCGGAAACAACACCCTTCCAACATCCTCTAGGGCCCTTCCATTTGCGGATGTTTGGCAGCGTCGGCTGGTTCAGCTCCATACAAAACTAGACAGAGAGGAAAGAGAAGAAAAAAAAAAAAAAGATCAGCTTTGTAGGGTTTTAAAAAAATTGCAAAATAACGCATTTAGCGAGGCATTGGTAAGAGACACCATGGAGCACTGCCCTCCCTGAAGGCTTGCAAAGGAGGTGGTCTGGGCCACATCCCAGGCTGACTCACCCCCGACTGGACATTATTCGGAGAGAAATAAAAATTAAAACAGCTCAGTGCAAATGCTGTGAGTAGAACGTTTCCCCTTCAGACTCTTTTTTTTCCTCCAAAGCTCCTTGTTTGACCGGAAAGGGGTTTCCTCTGTGCCGCCTCCAAATCCTCCCGGGGGGCAGGAAGCACCGAGGGGGCTTGAACACCGAGGCCACGGGCACAACAGGAGAGGAAGGGTATAGACCACCTCAGTAGCTGGCGTTTTGGGGTTAGGGCTCCTCTGACTTTACGCCAGGGACACGTGCTTGAGGCTCCCCGTGCACGAAGGGAGCGGCTGCAGACTTGCACGCGCGGCAGATCCTTCTGCTGCTCCCCGCAGGCGTTAGTCCTCCTGGACACTGCTGTGCAGCCACAGCACTCAGACACCTTTACGTGTTCAAGCATACGGTCAGAGCTAAAGAGGCTGTGCCCTAATGCCCAACAGATCAGGGATGCTGGAACTGTGGAGACCCTGGAAAGCCCCCAAGTCCACCTGGGTAACATCTTGAGATTTAAATTAAAACAAAACAAAACAAAACCAAACCCCAAACTATGCCTTGGAAAATCTGGAATCTGAAACCCCTTGACGTGGATGATACGGAATACTTTTTGCCAGGGGTTTCAAAATAAAGCTTAATAGAAGGAGCTCCAGCCCCGTGCAAAGCTGATGTCAGGTCCGGGCAGGTGGGCTGGAGGCTGGCAGGGAGAGGAGGCAGCCGAACGCCCGGCCACACAGAAGGGCCTCCGCGCAGCAGCTCTGGCTGCAGGGAAGGGGGCTAGTGGAAAGTAATTGCTGCAAAAGAGCAATGGGGACTTTCAACGTGCATCATTTTGTTATATCTGACACTGGAGAAACTGCGTTGAAATGCAGAGGTTTTCACAGTGAGACTATCGTCAGACAAAATCTTGTATCCAGAATGCCCCTCCAAGTCCAGCAGCAATTTAACGAAGAAGGATTTTCAAGGCAAACAATAACCTCCTGTACACAGTGACTCTTTGCAGTGGGATACGCCAAACACACTTCGAAGAGCTACAGTGATAAACTGCACAGATGTAAGTGTTTCCTACGTGGGTATCGGCAAAATCACGGGACAACTATTCTCACGTTTATTTTATCTTTTGGGACAAAAATTAAAAACAAACCCTGCTCTTTCACTAACTGCCTTGTCTGCAAGTTCAGCATCCTGGAGGCTGAAGCTGTAAGCATTGACTTCTCAGATATACACAACCCAGCAACCCTTTTTTGCCTTGGAAGGCTGAGAGTCATTTCGGTTGCACACCCGAAGCAAAAATATTTGGCACACCTTTTAAAACAGTTTTCTGAAATGAAGAGATTGGCTGGGGCTTCTTATTCAAGATTAACATACCGCGTTATTGTCCATTATATACCTTCAGGCAGTGCTAGGGCTGGGCTGATTTACTGAACGGTGTTTGCACGGCCTGGGAACAGAGCTCTGCTCTGAAGTGATCACCAGGTGCTACCCTAATAAACACAATAAATCACTGCAGCAACAATTATTCATTCCTGATGTCATTCTGATGACTTTAAACAGCGTGCATTTGGTGAATGAGTTTTCTAACATTTAAATAACTTAAATCAGCAAAAAAAGTTTGTTGAAATTAGGAGTTCAACTGTAACGACAAAAGAGTTAACTTATCTCTGCGTTGCAGCTGCCTAGAAAGTCCAGCCAGCACAAAGTATATGACAGGGCTGAATAAATCCTACAGAAACCATCACTTTAGCAAAAAGAACATCTGCAGTCGACTAGTTTGAGTATTTTGTTTCCTCTAAATATAAGGCCTTGATTTAACTTTGCTCAAACAAAAAGATGACAAATAAGATTTCACGGTTTGTTCAGAAAAAAGCCATCAGCCCCTTCTGGGTACGGTTGCAGCAATGAACTACAGTCAGCGGCCTACAGCAGCTGACTTCAATCTGTGCCCATTTTCCAGGGCTTACAGGCACACAGATTTTGAAGCTGTGACAGCATGCTTGCTTAGGTCATGTTTTTTTGCTGAAGTGAGAAGGGCATTTCTCAAATCATGTTGTTCTGCCCACAAAACCCAACGTCAAACAACATTACGCTTTCCCTCATACAGTAAAATATACAGACAAGCTCCTAGCCCACATTGGGAATGAAAAAAATGCCTTTCCTCCTTTGCAAAACTAAGTTAGAGCTACGCCAATCCCTTTGAGGAGCAGTTCTTCAAGTGGTAAAGAAAAATCAGAATTAAAATCTCAGTCAATCAGAACAACTTTTTTTTTTTTTTCCAAAATCCTCCTAAGCAAAAAAGTTCTAGTTTTGTTTTTCTCTAGATTCTTTCAGGCTGCAAGTTTCCTGAAATTCAATCAGCTGCTTCATTAAATCCTACACATAGTGAGTCAAAACTCACACACATACCATAATACCAACAGCACCAGGGCTTATTTACAAGGATGCCCGGTATCGCACCCATGCCGCCATGGTCTCTCTTGTAGCTGGGTGCTGGTTTTTGTGGGATAGGCAGTGCTGCCAGGGAGCAGGAACATGGCAGCTCCAGGCACGCTCCAGGCAAAGAGCAGCCTGCGCTCTTGAGAGGTCAACACCCGTTGTGCCAGGCACTTGCCCATTGCCCCCATTTGGCATGCAAGGCGCCAACAAGGGCCACCACCCCAGGAACTGGGACAAGCCCCGTTGCCTTTGCTCACCAGCAACACGTCATTTTCCCAAGAAGGGAGGATCCAGAGAAGTAATTGCTCTTTGTCCACCCTGATAAGGAGCCGGTGCCTGGTGCTCCCAGCCCCTCCAGAAGCAGAGACGGGTACAGGCACGAGCTTATGACTGACACTGGAAAAGACCAGAGGGCAGCTGGAAGAAGCTGGGGAAACACACATTTGAGGAAGGACTGGAGAGGGGAAGGCAAGGGGTCTTGGACTAATTTGGGAGCAGGGAGAAGAACATATGCTGGGCTGGCACGTGCTGGAGATCACAGGGGAGTTACAGACTCCTAACACGCCTGCCTGCCTCCCCAAGACACTGCCAGCAAGAGCATCTAAATTGTGCATTAAGTTAGATCTCTTCCAGCGCAGTAACTCTGCACACTAGGAGAGCTGCCAGCGAGCACCCTGCAGTAGCCCACGAGCAGATCTCACCACCTCTTGTTCAGGATGCCCTGGTTAATCTTTGTTTTCTTTTGGGGTGCTATTTGTGTAGCCAGCCCCAAACCAGGCACAGCAGGGTCATCTTTTCCAGATGACACCACTCCGTGCTGAACATCTTTGCCTGTCAAGTGTTTCTCCTGTAATACCAGCACTGGGGACCACGCTGAGCCAGCGACCTCCCTTGAGGTGAGCATCTTTTGCTCGACAAGAGGGTGCGCTACTCCTAAACCCTGACGAAACTAAATGTGACCCAGGAAAACGATGTCTTAGGGCTTAATAAATTACACATTTCTTATTAGCCAGGGATTCCTCTTTGGAGGACGCTTTCATTTCAGACCTGGAGTCAGAGGGGAGGCTGCGGAGAGGGCAAGGAGAGAAGGCACAGTGAGGAGGAGCTTCCAGGGTGAGCCTGTTGTTACGGCACGGTACGTCTGGGTGCAGTAATCATCACCTGAACTTTAGAAAGGCACTCAAAGCAATTAACTGTCCGTTTCGGTTAACTACCACAGAAGCTTTCAGGCCAAAAAGGGCACTGCAGTAAAGGTAGACAACAACTCCATCAAAGCAAAAGGGATTTTGGTTCCTCTTAACCAAGGGGAGAGATGAGAGCTGGGGAATAAATATTCCATTTCTAACTGTCGCATGTACACAGTTCCTTTATTTTTAACAGGCACTAGAGGGAGCAGCTTTAATGAGTACTGGAGATGCGTACGAAACTTCTACCAATTCCTTAACATTTCAGCTATGTTGAGGTGTCATATTAGTAAAGATTTGACGTCGTCATGGTGAAAGAGACTTGGAGTTCAAGTGTGAGAGACCCTGACCAGCAAAAGAAGATGCTAGACTATATTATCACGTCAAAATTCACCCCCTTTTTTCAAATTGCAGATCCTGGATAAATCTTGAAGTAGGAATCTGCACCTGTGCATGAAAAATTTAAGTCTTCTGGTAGTGGGCTCACTTTCCTGTTACTTTTGAGGGATGTCTTAGTAGTAGTTCATGGACCGCAGGAATCTGCAGGTCGTGGGCTGGAAAACAGCAGGGTAAGGGCTGTTCTGTGCTACAGAGCATCTCCCAGGGATGGACTTAGTGCTTCAGGAGAGGGTAAACAGAAGACCTCTAAGATATACCTTGTAAATTGTGCAGTGGCGCTTGAGGAGAAGCCCCCCCAACCCTCTCCAATAAAAATCCCATCGTGAAACATGATCTAATATATTTCTGATAGAAGATACAACAAAGTTGGCAGTGACTTCATGAGACCATCTGGCACTGCTCTTTTTTAATCCATCCTTTAATATATATATATATATGCCTTCCCTGCTCCATCACTGGGTATTGTATAAGCTAAAAATCACGTTCCTGGAATTAAATGCACGTTATCCTTTCTTTTCTTTACTCAAGCGAGTGGACTGTACTTTTATTTCCAATTGAAAAAGCAGACTTGAATACCTGTAATCCTAATCCAATCTACCGTGTACAGGACACAGCTACAGTTGGTGCCCCCTAACGAAGCCTGACCCAGAAAGCTGGGACCAGAAAAGTTACAAATATTTCCGAGAACTTGAAATCAACACCTTTGGTCTTCAAGTAAAGCATCCTGATGCGACACCGATGCTCCTGAGGAAGAAGAGTGTTTTGTTAGATCACGTTTGCGAGGAGGAAGAGGCCGAGTTAGGGGGTGGAGAGATTTGTGGGTGTTGTATTTTACTGAGCGGGGTGTTGAGGTAGGGGTAAGGAAAGGTCAAAGGCTTCAGGGCCGTCGTCCCGGTGCAGCCACACGTGGCGGCGCAAGGCAAGTCAAGAGGGGATGCAAGGCACAGCGGGGCCAGGATGCCCAGCACGCTTCTGCAGCCGGACAACGCTACCTCCGCCTCCCACGGGCAGGAGCAACTAAGGAAGGGGACGCAGAAGAGCATCGGGATTCTCCCAAAACCAAAGGTAACAGCAGGGAGGGAAGCGTTATTACGGCTAACGCCTGAAACAGAGACTCAACATTGGATCCCGTTTCCCACTGACAACAGTGTTGTCTCAGGCCTTCGTTGCTTGTTTGCCTTGCCCTCAAGTGTATCCCTTTCCTGTTTGCAAAAGTAGCCAAAAAATACACACACAAGAAACAGATGCATCCACTGGCGCTGGGGGATGCGCTCACAAACTCTGTTCAGAGGAACCATATAAATAACACGAGGGAAAGTCGGGGTGGCCCTACGTTAAGATATAACACTTTTCACATGCCCATTCAACTAGTCCCTTCTAGGAAGACTTCATTAAAGATTGCATAATATTTATTGCTTGTGTTGTTCAAGTATTGATATTACACAAAGGCAAATAAAACTTGGCAGGCGGATGGGCGTCTGATAGACAGATAATTATGAGTGCTTTCAAAGGAGAACAACCCCCACCAGGGAATCAGCTTCAGTCTCAGCCATATCTATACATTTGTGTTGGAAAAAGTTTTCTACTTCTCCCTCTTGTACATAATTGTACATAATTCTACAATGAAGTTAGAGGTGAAGAAATAATAAAAAAATCTATAAATGTTAGGAGAAAAATTCTAGGATATAAAAAAGAAAAAAAAGATAAGGAACCCATCTACTGGAAATGCAGCAGCCACAGAATTACTCCTGGAGAGCTTATCTGCCCCTTCTGCCATGCTAGCGTGTCCTGCTTGCTCTGGGTCATCAAGGCCTGGGGCAAAACCGTCCCATGCTTTACGTACTGGTTTGTTGTTCCTAGAGCTAAACCAAAACATCCAGAGTGATGACCGAATAAATCCTTGCCATCCTCCACGTTCTTCACAAACATTATCTAACACATCCTTCAAAGAGCTCTATAAACTCATTGCGAGCTGCAAAATCGAGGCAGAACCCTTCAGCACAGCCAAATCCTCAACCAGTGTCTTTCTTCAGAAATAATACAGCACCCATAGGCACAGTCATCACCTCTACGTGCCTTTGCACGCTACGGACATACAGAGCTCTTTTGTTGTGATAACGTGCACGTGCATTGGAGTCCCAAGTCCTGGTCCATCTGAAGGCAGGCACCTATGGCTTTTTCATCAACTCAAGCAGGACTCATTTTTTCCTGCAAAATGTGCTGCTTCTGCTTCTTAAATTGCATCCCAGTAATTCAGACAGACACCACGGAGGAAGGATTTCCTTCCTCTGGGGATCAGATTCTCAGCTCCTGAATGAGTGCTCCAGGCACCACGTTATGGACCGGAGAGGAAACATTTGCCATACTGCAGCCTCGCTGCCCAGGAGCCACGTGGCAACCTGAACTTCCAGCTTTGCCGCAAAGGCCACTTTTAAGCTTAGTACTTAAAAAAGGATACTTCTGGGACCGAGCTCCTCAGAGGAGATAGGATGAGGAAGGCTCATTTTTGAAGCCCAACTATGCATAGGCGAGAAACTAAGTTGTCCAAGTCCGCTCTGCCTGCTTCAGAGGGGGGTAATCCTGGGTCTGCAGAGAGGCACCGCTCTGCTTACCTGAGAAGCGTGCAAGCAAAGCATCAGAGGACTCTGTCATTTAGGCACCCCTGGGGCTAGGTAGCAGCTAAATGATGCTTGGCAGGCTTGGAAAGTTTTTCAAACGGCAGGCATCGTTTCCTGCGTCAGGTATCTGAGCCCCTTCATGAGGCTGGCCCTGTTTTGAACCAGCCTGTGGATGTGAATCCAGCTGGACACGCGCCTCTCCCCTGCTGCTGCTGTGTTACTCACCCATTGTACTTCATGAATGTGCGGGAAATAATTATGCTGATAAGCTTAACATTATCTCAATTATCAAAAGCGTGCTATGATTTGTTTCCATATATGAACCTGTTTGAATCAGATCAGATTTTTTTTTTTTTTAAGTCAGGCTTTACAGGATTGGTTGGGGAGTGGTAGGAGCCTAAGTTTGCACTCCCAAGTTATTTGCCTTCCTTTTCAAGTCCTTATTTTGGAAAAATTTAGCAGTGAGTTTCCACACTGCCCTCCCAGACGAATTATAGCTCGCCGCAGTCACCCAACTGCTTAATTCTTTGTAATATCTGAGAGGAAATTACATTCTTTATCTTTGAATATATGATTAAAAAACCAGACTGTAGCCGATAAAACCAGTTCTCTGCTCGCCTTTAATCATAGCGTTCCCGGGACAACAATGCAGATCATTCACTGGCATGTTCTCCTACCTTCATCCTAAACAAACGTGGTTATTTATATAAACAGCATCTTTTTATAGATCTTCAAAAGGAAGACACGGAAACCTTTGGTGCAGAGCAGTGAAACAACAACTGAAAGAGGCAATGCAGTAACTCTCCTAACACATTTCAAGTGCTGGGGCCACTATTGAAGAATTACAGGATGCTCAACTACCTATTGTCAAAATGGGATATGTAACATCTTTCAGGCAGTTTGCCATTTAATGGGAAGGTGTCTTCACATATGCTTGGTGGAAATTTATGCTGCCTTTTCCCTGTGGAAGACAGCACCCATATTTGCCGACCTCTGTGTAGGCGAAGTTTCATGGGTTCTTAATTTCTCATGTTTCCATTCACAAGCTGAGCTTTTTCCTTGTACTTCATAGGACAGACTCATTTTGCAGAAGACATTTTCTGACAACTTCTTTTCTTACCCTTAAGGACTTTTTTTATTTTTAAACATAATACAGGAATTAAGGCTCAAGAATTTGTCAAGGATGGTCACAAATCTTTGCAATTTATTCTTGAAGCCTTTCCAAGAGAGTGTTTTACTCTGCATAAGTAGGCAGTATAATCATTAGCAGCAATGATGGCATGCTAAGGGAACTGATGTGATATAAAGAAGACTAAAAAGAAGCCCTCACGACTATGAGGCTATCTTTTTCATCAAGCTGCTTTTACGAGAGATGAGTGGTTGATTTCAAACACCTTCCCTACATTGTCATAAAACAGTCTGCTCAACTGGTTAGCTGTGCTAAAATCTCAGCCACCCCATGACTGAATTATTTACTTACTACCATGTTGTCTGCTGTAAATACTCTCGTGCTTTTCCAAGTTTTTTTTCCCCAACTCATTATTTCCAAAGGAAGAAGACAAGTTTCATTTTGCTGCCGCTTCTGCCACCAGCAATACACCTCTCTGGGAACACGGGTGTATGCTTAGGGAAGGTATCATTGAGATTATTAGAGCAATGTGGCATCAGATATTTTAGAAATACTACTATAAGCGTCTAACTACAGCTACTGCTTCAAGCAGTGACCGACACAGCGGGATCCAAGTCTTGCACAGAGTGAGCTATCGCACGTTCACCCAGAGCGCACGCACTTCGTTTTGACCCGTGACGGCCACCACTCTGCACAGCCATGGACCGTGCAGCAGATACAGGAGACCTACGCTGCCTGCTCGTTTGAACTAGATATAAGGCACCGGGCAACTAGGAGTCAGTGGCTTCCTGGGAACCTGTTGTTTGTTTTTGTTTTTTTAGTTTTTTGTTTTTGTTTTTTTAATCCCTGGGCTGATTCTTTTCTCATGAAACATGAGACTCAGGAATCGATTTCTGCGGTGTGGTGTAAAACCGTATTACCGTGAGTACAACCTTACTCACCCAGTAACCACCGGGACTACATGAGATGAAAATCAGTTTATCAGAACCTAGCCCTTAATATGGAAAGCAAATAGAAAGTCATCCTATGAAACATGAGACCCAAAAGTGATAAGAAATAGTTTCTTGTTCACCAATTAAAAACAAACAAACAAACAAACCAACCGACCAGTGAGCTGTATCGATTTGCCAGGATCGGAATCTCCTTACCTGCACATTGCCTTCAGCCAGAGGAAGAAGAGGCAGAGTGCTAATACAAAAGTGCTAATACAAAAGAAGAATAAATAAAACCAAAAGGGAACAGGAAAATCGCAGTTTTGAATGTTATTAATCAAGGAAAGCTGCTTAAGCACTTAAGATAATTAGGTCTCTCTCCATTCCCATGATAAAAATTTACTCATTTCAGGTGTTAGCAAGTGAGTTGGGGCTTTTTTTGTGGGTTTTGGTTTTTGTTTGTTGTTTTTTTTTTTAATTGTGTGCTTCTGGCATATACATGGCGGTAAAGACGGATGGGACTGTGCTGATACACAGTATGAGAAGGAATAAGAGCAGTGTGTTAAGAAAACTGCTGAGACACAAGGAAAAAGGCACAGCCCTCATTATTACAAGGTCACAGTTTGACCACCTCTACAGAGCCTTGCATCAAAAATAGTTATTCACTGGGCATTTTGCTTCCATCCATTTCTTTCCTACTGTTAGTATTACTGTTTTCCCCAACTGATTTACGTCTCTGCTTAGAGCAAGCATTCTTTCCCATGGTAAGAACACAAAAACAAGGAAGAGAAAAATATATACTATGACTCACAACCATTGCCAGCCTCAAATATTTATTCTTCCTTCAGGAATTGATTACGCCACCGTACAGAACACTGTGCCACCTCCTGTAAAGTTATTTAAATCTGTCTCGTATCCTATTCCATTACTTTTTTTGGATGCTTATTATTAGGAGGATCTCTTCCAGGCTGCTGGCATTAGGACTTGTCATCTCACCTTTTTTTTTAAAAAAAAAAAATCTCATACACATCTATATTCTTTTTCACACCTCTAGCCCTTAATTTAAAGAGCCCAATTTGACACCGATTCCTCTCTGAAATAACACATTCTTTATTTATAGGTTTGCACAAGTTTTGCACCCTCCACAGAGGCTACGCGACTGTCCTCCAACCCTGACCAAAGTTCTCCTCTAACAGATGCAATGGACTCTGGCTCCCCACAGAGAGCATATGCATTACTTAATCCACATAAACTACCAAAAAATTATTTGGGCTGACATTAAAACACTCTTGCTGCTATGTCAATCTATTAAAAAGGAAAAAAAACCCCACCCTTCCCCAAAATTGCTGACTATTCAGAACTGGTCCTGTTCTATGAACTTACTTTGCCTTCTGCCATCTTCTAGAAGAAAGCTAGGAAAAAAAAGACTGACAAAGGACCCCTATTACTTCTACCACCCACAAACAAAACTTAAATACATGCCAGCATTTGTAAACACATATTTTCTGCTTCTCCTTGTTCTGGAAGTGTAGAGAATAATTTACTAATGGATAAGTTTGGCTTCTGTCCAGGGATAGGACTAGATGCCTCACAAAAGAATGCCAAGCTAGTATAACAAGCAGTCTCCGTACCTCCACTTCTCGCGGAGGCCCAGCCATGCTCTAGGGAAGAAGAGGGCACCTCCTAAAGGACAGCATTTTAAGAGCAACCTGTGTTCTCCATGGCTCCCAGTGATGTGTATTGCATGGCTTCTAGTGTTTTGTTTATTGAAGTCCACTGATCATCAGAAAAGAGATGGGCAATGCAACTAAAGGAAAAACAACATCCAACCAAGATCAAAGATGCCAGACATACTAGTAGATGAGAGCCTGTGCTTCCATGGCTGTTGACCACTTGACAAGGGTTTGCAGTAGAGGGGCCTGGAAAGACAAAGTAGTCATAGGTTCCCTGTAGATAGCTACTGAAATCATCATGGAGCTGGCCAGAGCCATAAGGTCCACTAATACATCTCCTTAAACTTCTAGCCATCTAGATCCCTCCTAGAGGACACAAAGGAGGAAAAGAAGTGAAAGGCCAGAGAGGCAAACACTGTATAGCTGCAGGGTTCCTATGTCAATTTAGTGGATGGGATAACCCCGAAGAAGCCTCCCATATTGTAAGAAATGGTGTCAACATCGTTTCCAGCTCCACTCAGCCAAAAATGGTTCCTTCACAATAACAGCTATACTTCTCTTCACCCTGAGTTTTCTGGACCCCAGGGGGTGAAGTCTGAAAAAAAGACTTTGCACCCCTGAGTATTACCTGCACTCAGATAAACAAGCAAGACAAGGGAAAGAGATAGGGGGAACTACAGGAAGGGCGTGGGAGAGCAAAAGGGTAAGTAATAGGGAATAAGGTGAGAAAAAGAATTAAAATAAACTCAGTTGGATGATTTGGAATTATCTCCTTTTACTCTGAGAGGTCAGTCATTGACTCCATGGTGGCTTTGAAGGAACAGGGCAGGAGGACCTACTTCAGCTGATTAATTATGCAGAAGTCTGTCCCCAGGCTGAATTAGGCAAAGGGTATGGCGAGAAGCTTGATTCCACCTCTCCTCTCCAGGGGAACAGAAAAATGAGGCAGCAACAGGGCTGGAAGAGATTGATCAAAGGTCCCGAGTGAGTCAGTGGCCAAGTCTACATCTCCTTTTCCTGTTCTCTGAAAGTGAGACTGCTGTTTCCTTATCTGATTCTAGAGGACATCCAAATGTACTTAAGTTTCAAAGAGGGCAACCTCTTTCTGAAAAGGATAGTTCTAAGAACAGGCAGTAAATGTAACTCATTTACAGCAACTAATTAATTCGTTGCCAATTCCCTTACAATCTTTTTTAATCAATAGCTCCGAAGCGAAGCAAGATTGCAAGACAGGGCTCACACTGTACAGGAGGACTGTGGCTTTTAAAAATATGCACAGAAAGACTCAGTCCTGAACTAAGTGCATTTCTGGGGTACACGTCGAAACAATTCCCACCAAAGAGGAAGGACCATCTTGGCATTAGAAGAGTGCCTGGGACTCGGGAGACTGAGGTTCACTCTCTGACTCTTCAAAGTCAGTCATCTTAGGTGACTCTGCCAAAATCATGTGATTTCCTTCTAACTCCAGCATGCCTCCATAAATCAAGGATGACCACAGTTCTTCCCCACCTCTCTGGGACTGCTGCATGATTGCACTCTCCAAAAAACTGAACAGCAGCAACAGTGCAGGATATTTTGGCTGCACGGGCAACAGATACATTCCAGGTGGTCCAACCCCAGTAGCTGTAGAGCTCAGACAGCAATGGTAGACCCTCACCCTGCAGGGGGATGTCAACAGCCCTTCCCTGCTCTTCCTTCAGGAGACATTGATGGTAGCTCCCATGCCAGTGCCAGCTTATACACAGGGAATAAGGTTTGCCTGCAAGGGCAGCATTGACTGCACGGCCAGCCACTTGGTGCTTATACCAAGGAAATGGTGACGGGCCAGATAAACGGCCTCAGGTGACCAGCTGCTCCATGCCAAGGCATATTATCGCTTACTTTCAACTGCCCCAGCAAATGCACACACAAACATATTTATATCCACGCAAGCAAGAAGCGATGTGCCTATACTTACCCCTGCAAATGGAAAACAGCACCTCTCTTTCAAACACCAACGAGCTCCTAGGGATAACCTTTCACAAATAAACAACCTGCTCTGCTCCGAGAGGGATTTTATGAAGAACAGAGATTACAATGGGCTTAATCATGATTAAACACTGATCTGGCTCAATCTACTCAAAAGCAGACAAAAGATAAATAAAAACCTCCAGCAGATGCATTTCATACTGGAAATTCTGGAACCTCAATTGACGTCATACTTTTTATGTTCAGATAATATCTGGAGGAAACAGTACACTGGATCAAGAAAACAAAAGCAAATTTCTAGTTAAAATTCTCCATGCTCTGTGTAGAAAGGAGAAGGCTACAGCAGGGAATGCACAGCACAGCTCAGCATTTTACAAACCCGTTTTTGACAGTAGCTGAAATTGCATTATCAGAGCGATGCCACTAGAAAGAAACAAGCACTCCCTTTTGTCCTGATCTCCTGGGTCCTACCTTGTAAAAGTGGGCAACAGTAGTCATTGCATTTCCCCTCAGACAAAAGCTGCTTCTGATCGATGATGGGCAGGTTAATTTTCTTTTACTAAAATAATGCCACCTCCTCAGTATCACCCCAGTTGTGGTGCACTGATTCCTCAGGGACAGTATGAAAATTCTCCATGATGGGAAGGGGTTGCATCTAGCGAACATCTCCCACATACAGACATCTGGTCTTTCCTATGGGTGAGGAAACCCAGGAAACAGATTCCACATCATGGGACTCAACTCCAGCCATTAGTACTGCTGACAGAGGTGGAAAAAGTCAAAAAATGAGCACAGATCCTAGGGATTGCTTGCTTACAGTGCTAAGCTTCCCGTTTTATTCAACAGGATAAAGATGTTGTCTTTCAGGAAAGAGAAATACCTCTTCATGGCGGGGGAGGGGGAGGAATTCTATCTGGAGGAGAAGGCTGATCAGAGTTTTCTCATTCTATCATCCCAACTCCTCATGTCCACACCAGCAGAAATGCCCAGTGGATGACCACGTAATGTCTGGCCAGCAGACAGAAGAGATCCCTTCCTGCACTAAGATGGCTAGAACCTACGTCGCTGCCTCTCCTGGTGTCTAGCTAATGTGTCCTGTGCTTCACAGCTACAGGACCTCTACTTCAAACACCAGGTAAGAGACTTTCAATACCTTTTGATTTGTGACCTCCAAAACTTCTCCAGTGAAGGTGAAAATCCCCATACAGACAATGTAAGCCTACTGATAATTACTTTGTTCTTCTCACTTTCTTTTCACTGACCTCTTGGACGTAGCTCACAGTGCATAAATTTGCCATCACTGGCACAGACAGGCCTGGATAGTGAAACCTGTGTTACTTATCCTGATTTTCAAGCTGCAAGTTATCAACTTCAAGAACATCATCCCTGAAGAAAATCACAATTCTCACCCCAACTCCTACCATGCTTCAGCCCACCCAGTGTACCTCTCATACCAGTGTAGATAGATCACGTCCAACTTCAAGCAGAACAAGCATCACTTTGCCGACGAACTCCACACTTTCACAAACTGCTGAATCAGAGTTATGCGATTTGCATTTCCTGATGAGAAGACAACAAACTGCTCTGTCTTTGGAGCCAAGTGGACAGTCCTTTCTCATCCCCAGTAACAGCAGATGCACTTGCTTATTAATACACAAATACGAAACTAATGGGTTACTGCTGCTTGTTCCCAAAGCAGGCTTACCTTACGAAAAGCTGTCGGAGGGTTACTAAATATAACGTTGTTGTACGGCTTATTTAACTTTCCTCAATAACCTACCTCTGAAGGAGAAATGAGTTCGAGAGCCGGTGTTAACACCTGAAAGGCATGGGGGGAACATTTGACAGAATGCAAAGAATATTTTTATTTTTCTTGCAATATGGATGACTCCTCCTGCACATCCTATGGGCACCAAGCACCAATGAGAACAATCGTTTTGGCATACTTGCTGCCCATGGAAAAGGACTACAGATTTAAACGCTAAAACAGCAGCCAATGTGAAATGTCACCTGGCTAGGCAGTTCAATCTGCTAATTACTTAAGCAGATTTATTTTTAAACTATAAAAACAGCATGTTCCTCAGGAGAATTATTTTTTTCCCCTTCCCCAAATAAATACAATTAACACTTGCCAAGTAGCGTTCTTCACCTGCAATGAAGGACTTCCCAAAATTAGACTGAGTAAGGTACTCAAAAACACGCTGGGGCAGGAGCGTCCCTGGGGGTCTCTCCCAGAGCCGTGCTTCTGGAAGAGGAAGAGATGCTTCATACCGGACGCAGCGCCAACAAACCCGCGTGCCCGAGATACTTCTTTCTAAAGCCTGAGTGGCCTTGAACCCTTGCGGGGACAAGGCTGTCACAACCACAAGCCCTCCCCTGGCATCTCGCCGTCTGTGTTCGTTTCTGCCCCTGGCAAACGGCAGCAGCACTTCTGAAGCAAAGGCACGCCAGCCATGCAATCCCAGGGCAGCCGGGGCAAGCCCAGCGAGGAGGCAGGGGGAAGCAAACAGATTGATTTGAAGGTCCGAGGTAAGACAAAATGCAGGTAAGACAAAATGCAAAATGCACACGCTTAGTTTTAAGCTGCCGGTGAGACCGCTCACGCGGAGTACGTGCTGGAACAGGTCTGATGAGCTACGGCCAAAAGAAACACAAACAAGCCCATCTCTGACCCAGAATTTTCTGCACATAAAGACTCTTGTTATTCTTACATGACCTGGTCCTGTTTCACCGAGATGATAAATTATTATTTTCTGGTTCCTTTTAATGACAGCAAGCGTGGTGCTGGGGTCCAGCTCCACAAGCAGCACCCTGCTTCTGCAGTGCTTACAGGTGCACCCCAGAAAAACAAACCAGCTGATCAGCAGCATCCAAGGGTCAGACAAGCTTGTCCCGAGCCAGGACAAGCTGTAATTAAACCCAGTCAACCATCCCTTCTGTTTCGGCAACCCCAGGTATAAATGCAGCCAAGCGTGGTAGATCTTTGGCTTAAAGGGTCATTTTGGCCAAATTTCCCGAAACATTAGGGTTTAGGAAATTAAACAAATAGAGTCTTTGTGTGACACAAAGCCTCTCACGGTGTGATCAATTTATTTTCAATGGCCAAGGTGGGAAAAACATTTAAAGATAGTCAAGTATCTAAGATAGTCAGAATGGCATTAAACCCTTTCGGTGTAAGCAATCAGTAAGTAACTGATGTGCAGCTTTTGAAGCACAGCAGCGCTCCACTACACGAGGGCAAAGCTTTCCGCGACATACCCGCAGGGGCTTGCCACCTTCTCAAGACCCCAATGGTTCAAGCAGGTTCTCCCAGCCTGCTCCGACAGCCTGCTGCTTCATGTGCCTTGCCTCCCAGACCGTCATCCCGTTTCAAAATGGTGACAGTAAACTGTGTTTTGCAGTGCCAGATCATTTTCTGATACTGTCTCAAGGCCCTGGTTCTCGAGAGACTCGCTACGCGTGCGCTTAACTTCAACGTGATTTGATTTAATGGAGCTGCAGCACTAGCACTAGTGCGTGCCCCTAAGTCTTTTCAGGGGGCACTGCTGTTCACCAGCGTGCTTCTACTCGCTCTGGGTTTCCACGCAAGTATCAAAAATACGTAACAACACTTTCAAAGCTGAGCATTGAATTTTAGAAATAATAAGGTTACAAAAGTTCAAAACCATCCATGACAGACTAGGAAGTGTCCTATAGGAAAACCCCTTTCAGGTTATCATGTCCATAGCTATCTTAAAGAAAACGCCCCTTCAAACCCAGAAAAATCAATATTGCAATTAATATTAAAATATTATCATTTATTAATATTCTGTATTCCTGCAATATAATGCAGATAAATAATGATTTACGAATACAAAACTCAGCACGTGTTCTCAAAACCTGACACTGCAAGCAGGCAGGACAAGAGATTTTGTTCTAGTCTACTTTTTTTTCCCCTCCTGTATTTAAAAAATAAAGGCAGCGAATTTCTTTGAACTTACATAATTCCACCCTGTTATTTTCCAGAGGGCTAAACTGGCCTTTAAAATTCTTTAAGCTTGGCATTGTATGAAAGCAGATATCAAATATTCCGAGAGCTCAGTTCAGAAAGATGATTTTTCTGAAGCTGAGCCTTTCTGAAGAGCTTCCTGCAGAGCTCCAGGCAGTGCCTCAAACAGCCATTCCCACCAGGCTGAGCTCACTGGCCCTTGCCACTGGCCCTTGCCACTGGCCCTTGCCGGGCTGTAGGAGGCATTGGGCCACAGGAAGGCGAGAAGCGTACAGGGTGTGAGGTGCCAGAGAAGCCGACTGCTGCAAACGACAGCAATTTGTGAACGTTAACCTGTTTTGCACAACGAGTGGTTGAGAACCGTGTCTTCTTCGCATGCAAAAAACTACAGCGTCACCTGCCTTTTAACAAAAGCCACCTCTTCGGGTCAAAATCTGAGTTCACCAAAGCCAACGAAGAGATGCCCCTCTTGAATTTACTGGGTTGTACATAGGACCTCTGTGAAACGCATCTCCAGTCAGTGGCAAAGCACGAGGCTGAAGCACCTGCTGCTGCTGGATTTCGTTTTACCCAGTATTTGTAGAGGACCCAGCAGATGTAGCCATGGCCGTCTGGCTTTAAGGACCTTCTCCTTCACACAGACAGGATGCGCTCGAGGCAGGAGAAGGCTTCCTCCTTCCTCCCCGAGCCTTGCCAGGTCACTCAGAGGGGCTGCTTGGGTCAGCAGCAGCTCAATGCCTGCCATAAGGCAGCAGTTTTCCCGGCAGGGCTCTGAATCCAGTTCTTTTATTTGAATCCTACCAAGTGTCTCATATTTCCATGCTGCCTCCTGGCTGGCTCCTTGGTCTTCTAGATGAAGGAGCTGGTGCAGAAAGTGAAGGGAACCCACTGGTCCCAGCATGGGCACTGGGAGTCCAGTCCTACCCTCCAGCCAGCAAAATCATAAAACAATAAGAAATACAACATTTGGTTCTTCACGCAGCAGGAAATGATCTATAGGGTACTGCTGTGTTTGCAACACCCTTGGCTGAAGAGCAACACTGGGTTTTATTATTTACGAACCCTCCAGCCTTTCGCGGCTACTGGTTTTGCTGCGGCTCTGCAGGTGGGATCTCAGGCTGCTGAGGCACCGGCGCCTCGGCAAAGCCAACGGGAGGTCTTCGGCGCTGGACCGGGGGGATGCGGCCCCTGAACAGGACCACACTGCTCGGACGCAGGAAGCCATCGGCTCCGCACAGCTCCTCCTCTCTGCCCCCCCCCCAGCCAAGAACAGGCTGTTTGCAAACCCCACCATCCCTGGGACAGTCGATGGACCCTCAGCTCCCTGGAAGACCAGGCTTAAAGGCAGGTCTATCCCTGCACAGGGCAGACAGGAGGAGAGCTCAGGCTAACAGACACCATGTACTCGGCTGGTGTTGTTAGGGCTGATGTTGAGCAGCTGGCTGCTTTGAGCCCTTCATCACTAAATTAAACCACATTTCTGCCAAGGCACCTCCTGCCATTCTCCCGAGCTGGATGTTCAAAAGGGGCTCCTCAGACACTCTGTCTGCTTCAGACATTCATCTTTGTTGGTTCAAATCATCTACTTATCCTAGCTGATAGCAAGGAACTGATTTTGGGAAAGCTAATATGGGCAGGCTAGAGGCATTGCTTACCCCAAGCCCAGTGTAAAATCGGAAAACACCAAAAGCATGCGGTCAACTTGGACAAAACGTCACCCCTCTGGCTTCACGTACTATGTAGCTAGGAAGATGTCCTATTTTATGCTGCATGATTTTCCATAAAGTTAGGAAGCGCGACTAACACAGAGGGCTTTAAGAGCTTAAATGTATTATGACAGTTGTATTAGAGATATTTTTAAATACCTTTTCCAGCGCTTCTCTATCGACCAGCTCCTGCACAGCCAAAAGCTTGATACTGTAAGAAAAAAACAGAGGAAAAAAGAATGAATCACTCCATTGCGAGCATTACAGAAACACAAGTAACAGCAGAACTGAAGCTCTCTTTTTATCTTCTCACTTCACAAAAGAGTCTATAGAGGTACAGATACCAAAAGTTCTCAGGATATAATAAACCAAAGCAAGAGAGAACCAGTGTTACTTTGTTTGCTTTGAATTAGCCGTCCCAAACAGATTTTCTGGTTTCTGACTTAAAAGCATATCTGAATTCACCTTACAGAGAAACTGCATTAATCATTACATTTTTAATACCCTAAATTAACACTGAAGGATCTTCTGAACGACAAACACAGAGGAAGACTATAAATATTTCTGTCATTTTTAGTCAGTTTTGTTCTTCAGTATCAATAGGTTTCTATGAGTCCCACGAAAGTCATTCCCAGGGATTTACAATATTGTACGTGAGGTACAGTAACTAAGACAACCCAGCTCAAGAAACCTGAGGGAGGTATGAGGGAAATGTGCATAACTGTTTGAAAGAAAGGTACAGAGATAATCCATAATTATTATTCTTGTAATGCCATTTGCTAATCGAACCCAGATTTCTTCACCTACTGAATCTTTTCCAAGTTTACCTCTAGGGGCTAAATCCTGCACACTGAATTTCGTTCACTTCAACAAGATTATGAGAGTTACTCAAGCAGGATTTTGCCCTGTAAGATGGGTGAAATCACAGGTAAACCAAGGTATATAAGAGAACCTTGTACAACATCTACACTTTCCTAATCAGTTTAATGAGTATTTACTCAATAGAAATAATCAATCTCATTATTATATGAAATTATCAATCTCATAATTATAAGAAATTATCAAAAACTCAACAGAAATTATCTGTCCTCCTTCAACTTCAGTTACTTGCACGTGTCCCCGTGTATTGCAAAAGCCCAATCCTTTCCACGCTAAGGAATTTCAGGAAAGACCTTGTTGCATCCCCACCAAGCTGCAGGGCTCACAGGACAGGTATGAACCTGAACAGTATTGGCAAAGCATTGCCAGCAGGTGGACGGAGGTGGTCCTTCCCCTCTGCGCAGCACTGGTGAGGCCACAGAATCACAGAATCACAGAATCACAGAATCACAGAATCATATAGGTTGGAAAAGACCTTTAAGATCATCGAGTCCAACCATAAACCTAACACTGCCAAAAACCATCACTACACCATGTCTCTAAGTACCTCATCCAAACGTCCTTTAAATACCTCCAGGGATGGCGACTCAACCACTTCCCTGGGCAGTCTGTTCCAATGCTTGATAACCCTCTCGGTGAAGAAAAATTTCCTCATATCCAGTCTAAACCTCCCCTGGCGCAACTTGAGGCCATTTCCTCTTGTCCTATCACTTGTTACCTGGGAGAAGAGACCGACCCCCACCTCTCTACAACCTCCTTTCAGGTAGTTGTAGAGAGCGATGAGGTCTCCCCTCAGCCTCCTTTTCTCCAGGCTAAACAGTCCCAGCTCCCTCAGCCGCTCCTCATAAGACTTCTGCTCCAGACCCTTCACCAGCTTCGTTGCCCTTCTCTGTACGCGCTCCAGTACCTCAATATCCCTCTTGTAGTGGGGGGCCCAAAACTGAACACAGTATTCGAGGTGCGGCCTCACCAGTGCCGAGTACAGGGGCACAATCACTTCCCTAGTCCTGCTGGCCACGCTATTTTTGATACAGGCCAGGATGCCATTGGCCTTCTTGGCCGCCTGGGCACACTGCTGGCTCATATTCAGGCGGCTGTCAACCAACACCCCCAGGTCCTTCTCTGCCAGGCAGCTTTCCAGCCACTCTTCCCCAAGCCTGTAGCGTTGCATGGGGTTGCTGTGGCCCAAGTGCAGGACCTTGCACTTGGCCTTGTTAAACCTCATACAATTCACCCCAGCCCATCGATCCAGCCTGTCCAGGTCCCTCTGCAGAGCCTGCCTACCCTCCAGCAGATCAACACTCCCACACAACTTGGTGTCGTCTGCAAACTTACTGAGAGTGCACTCGATCCCTTCGTCCAGATCATTGATAAAGATGTTAAACAGAACTGGCCCCAACACCGAGCCCTGGGGAACACCGCTTGTGACCGGCCGCCAACCGGAGTAAACTCCATTCACCACCACTCTCTGGGCCCGGCCGTCCAGCCAGTTCTTTACCCAGCAAAGAGTACACCCGTCCAAGCCATGAGCAGCCAGTTTCTCCAGGAGAATGCCGTGGGAAACCGTGTCAAAGGCTTTACTGAAGTCTAGATAGACAACATCCACAGCCTTCCCCTCATCCACTAGGCGGGTCACCTTATCATAGAAGGAGATCAGGTTGGTCAAGCAGGACCTGCCTTTCCTGAACCCATGCTGGCTGGGCCTGATCCCCTGGTTATTCTCTACATGCCGTGTGATAGCACTCAGGATGATCTGCTCCATCAGCTTCCCCGGCACCGAGGTCAGGCTGACAGGCCTGTAGTTCCCCGGGTCCTCCTTCCGGCCCTTCTTGAAGATGGGTGTCACATTCGCTAATCTCCAGTCAGCAGGGACTTCCCCAGTTAGCCAGGACTGCTGGTAAATGATGGAAAGGGGCTTGGTGAGCACATCTGCCAGCTCCTTCAACACTCTCGGGTGGATCTCATCAGGCCCCATAGACTTGTGAGTGTCTAAGTGGTGCAGCAGGTCACTCACCATTTCCCCCTGGATAATGGGGGCTCCAGTCTGGTCCCCATCCCTATCTTCCAACTCCAGGGGCTGGGTACCCATAGAACATTCGGCCCTGCTATTAAAGACTGAGGCAAAGAAGGCATTAAGTACCTCAGCCTTTTCCTCATCCTTGGTCACTGTGTTTCCTCCCACATCTACTAGGGGCTGGAGATTCTCCTTAGCTCTCCTTTTGCTGCTAATGTATTTGAAGAAGTGTTTTTTGTTGTCTTTTATAGCAGCAGCCAGACTGAGCTCTAGCTCAGCTTTGGCCCTTCTAGTTTTCTCCCTGCACAGCCTCGCTACACCCCTGTAGTCCTCCTGAGTTGCCCGCCCCTTCTTCCAGAGGTCATAGACTCTCCTCTTTCTCCTCAGTTCGAGCCAGAGCTCTCTAGTCAGCCAGGCCGGTCTTCTTCCCCGCCGGCTCGTCTTTCGGCACCTGGGGACAGCCCGCTCTTGTGCCTTTAGGACTTCCTCCTTAAAGAATGTCCAGCCTTCCTGGACCCCTTTGCCCATAAGAGCTGCCTCCCAGGGGACTCTGTCGACCAGTCTCCTAAACAGGCTGAAGTCCGCCCTCCGGAAGTCTAAGGTGGCAGTTTTGCCGACCCCCCTCGCCGCTTCTCCACGTATCAAAAACTCTATCATTTCATGATCGCTCTGCCCAAGACAGCCTCCAACCATCACATCACTCACCAGTCCTTCTCTGTTGGTGAACAAGAGGTCCAGCGGGGCACCTTCCCTCGTTGGCTCACTCACCAGCTGCGTCAGGAAGTTATCTGCCACACGCTCCAGGAACCTCCTGGACTGGTTCCTCTCTGCTGTATTGTATTTCCAGCAGACATCTGGCAGGTTGAAGTCCCCCACAAGAACAAGGGCTAGCGATCGTGAGGCTTCTCCCAGCTGCTTATAGAATAGTTCATCTGTCCCCTCATCCTGGTTGGGGGGTCTGTAACAGACTCCCACCACAATATCTGCCTTGTTGGCCTTCCCCCTGATTCTGACCCACAGACACTCCACCCTATCATCACCATCATTGAGCTCTAAACTATCCAGACTCTCCCTGACGTATAGGGCTACCCCACCACCTCTCCTGCCTCGCCTATCCCTCCTGAAGAGTTTATAGCCATCCACCGCTGCACTCCAGTTGTGCGAGTCATCCCACCATGTTTCTGTGATGGCCACCATATCATAGTTTTCCTGACGTACAATGGCTTCCAACTCCTCCTGCTTGTTGCCCATGCTGCGTGCATTGGTGTAGAGGCACTTCAGCTGGGGTGTCGTCCGTGCCTCCTTCATAGAAGAACACCCCTTGCGTGCTTTGAGGCATTTCACTGGTGTTTCCCTCTTGGCTCCCATTGCCTCAGTATCCCCTGGCTCAACTCCGCTCGACTTCGGCTGTGCCCAAGCGTACCCCGTGCATCTCGAGGACTCAGGCCGACTGTCCTCGCTGTCAGCCGCTCCCTCCAACCATGGCACGTCGCCCCTCAGCTTCTCTCGGGCAAGCCTGATATTATCCCCCTCCCCCTTCGAGTCTAGTTTAAAGCTCTGTCAATGAGCCCTGCAAGTTCCTGTGCAAAGATTCTCTTTCCCCTTTGAGAAAGATGAATCCCATCGGATGCCAGCAAACCCGGTGCGGCGTAGGCCATTCCGTTGTCAAAAAAACCAAATCCGTGGCGATGACACCAGCCACGGAGCCATGCATTAATAGATTGGGCATCTCTGTTCCTTCTGGTGTCACTGCCCACCACTGGAAGGAGAGAAGAGAAAATAACCTGCGCTCCTGAGTTTCTTACTAGCCACACCTCACACCTCCCCATCCCTGGGCACTCGCCATCAATGGTCCACATTGGCCAGAGATGTGGCCAGCTCCTTGGCCAGAGAGCAGAAGGGATCAACAACACATCCACCTACGGAGCCGGGAATCTTTAGGACAGCATGGTTACGATTCAGCCCACCTAAACTTTAGCTCTCTACATCTTTGGTGCCTAGTCGAAGCTAACGTTTAGATTCGCTATATGGTCAATGAAATGAGAGAGGAACCTCACTTCCCCAGGGCAGTTCAACCCACCTATCCTGGCATCGTCCCCTACGTCCTCCCACAAGGGCAGAAGCTGCTGTCACACTATGCTGCCCCAAGTCAGGCTTACAGAAAGCTGGCAGCCTTTTTACCCACCGAGTAGACTAGTATTGCAACTCCGACTGCTCACCTTCCTTACCCAGTCTTAAACCCAGTTGCTTAATATATTATCCTTGGACTCCAGAGGATAATTTCCTTTACCCAGGGATACGAAAACATCTGTGTGGCAGTGGAAGAACCAAATGATGCATATAAATAATGTCTAAATGACTCTCACGACTCTGTAGACAGACACAGCAAAGAGCCAGTATAGTTAAAAGCTCGTATTCAAGACTGTGCGAATAGTCAACATAGAAGTCTGCCAAAGGATATAATTTGCCATATACTACAAGGAGTTTTATTAGCCTTTCAAAACCTCAGAGCAATGTTGCATAATTCTTGAATGTCCACAGACATCTTATACATTATTTATGTATGTCCATCCTAAAACAGCAGCTGGCAAAACATAGCTTTAGTCCTGTCCTTCTACTGTGTTACAATGCTTTCCACTACAAGTATTCACAGCCTAACCCCTAAACACGAATGTGCTTTCACTTTAATGTACTTCTAGTTTTCAGATGTCTTCAAAGCATCATAAAAAGCCTATATCCAATGAATTATAAAATAGTCCCAGACCATACATTTCCAGTCTGTAGAGGCTATTATTACTAAGACAGAGAGGGTGGAGATGGTTCAGAAAACAACAGGATAATCAGGAAAAAGAAAAAGGTATTCCATTAAAGCCCAACCACTTCAGTAGCAGGGGACACATGATTTTCTGTTACCGTTTGGTGAACACACTAGGCTGCAGGCAAGCATTCAGCTGAACTGGAAGGTTCTTAGGGAAAGTACAAAGCCAATACAAGGTATTTTTTAACATACTTTTCCTTGCAATTCAGCCAGCAAGCGAAATAAAGATGGGATGGGCACCAAGCAAAGCAGGCACCTCCATTTAAAAAGCCCTGCAATGTTGTGTCCAACCTTGAACTTCAGAAGGAGCCTAGGCTGATGCATCTTGGAGAACAAAGTCCGATAACATAGGCAGTAGCAATGCAGGCACAATCAAGACCTGTCTCTGAATTCAGGGCTCACCTCTTAGTTTTGGGTGACCCGCCTCTGTTGCGGCGCATTTCGGAAAAACACAGGACGGGTGAGAGGGAGGTAGTCTAACACGCATGCGGAGACATCCAGGATGCTCACAGCCAGCTGGGCTGCCGCAAAGATTCCTTCAAGTCCACGTGTACAAAGTAAAATCTAACATTTTCCCATTCCCTTCTGCAAGCTGTACAACAATGTGGGTCTTGTTATGCAAAATACTTTTGTCTTTTTCCTTTTGAAGCCAGAGACTTTTCAATCACTTTATCATCAAAAGGTAGAATCTATCCATCAAGGCTGCTGATGCTTCTACCAATTGACTGATTTATTTCTAGAATGTTAATTATGGATTATCTGACACTCAACAACTGCAGAAGACAGATGTAGACTGCCCCAAATGCAAGTACTGTTTTCATCAGAGATCATCATCTTAGTGTACAAACCTACCCTCCTTCCCATTTACACTAGTAAAGCCCCACAAGAAGTCCTTCAACCGGTATGCTTTTATTTAAAACAAAGTATACTGAGTTACACAGAAGCAAGTAATAAAAAAGGGAGCAGGAATCTTTTTACTTTATCTCATTGTATTTACAGGGATGTCTTGTTCAGAGGTGAAGAACCCATACAAAATGTTTACATCCTACAGAGACACTGCCTATGCAGGGCTGAATGCAAATTCAATGTTGTTACATGACTTGCAACAACATTGTTTGACTCTTGGTGAGAAAAAAAGACTTCCCTCTACTGTTATAAATTTACAGAGATCAGTGTTTGCCCAGTACTTTACTCTTTGCTCCTCAGGCAACACCAGGTATTTTTTCTGGGTCAAAAGGAGTCAGCAAATGCAAATATCAGCCTTCATACAACCAGCTGCAAGATGCTTCTTTCCTTGAAGCACCACCAGGGATGCTGTCTCTGCCCACTGGATTACAGTCCACTACCTGGAAAATTTCACCTGATAGCCAGTTATGTACTGCTATTTCTGCCAGCAATTCCAAGCAACATTACTATGTGCTACTTTATGCAATGTCGGCTTGGAAATGCAGCTTCTTTCAAGGCTGCTGCTTTGGGGGTTTGATGCTTTGAAAAGAAATCACGCTGCTTATTTAGGCACTGCATCAGCAATCCTACAAACACTGAAAGCAGCTCATAACTACATATGCTGTTTGTAGCTTATGTGTTCACCAAGGATTTCAGAGTAGATGGGAATATAATCAGTAACTGAGGGGCAGGGGGGAAATCTCTAATAAAGCAGAAATGCAAAGTGAGTTACTTGGGTTTGAAGCCCAAGCTCTTGCTGTCTACAATGCAACACTTAAGTACTCTGTTTATATACTGTGGAGTCCGTCCTTTCATCCTCACCTGCAGTATGCAAACACTAACGCTGAATAAAGTTGTAGAAAAATCATATTTCCTGAAGAAACCTTTTGGTTCCTGGAGCACCTGCTCTAATCTACCAGCTTTAAAGTATACTGGCAAGAAACCTGTAATGCAAGTAACAATACTGGCTTGATTAGAATGTCCCTGCTTGTTTCTGAAACCCTATTAAAAATACTCACTGACTCAATTACTTACATGATCTGTTTAAACAAAGCTGTTGGAATTAATATCCTGACACCCCAGGCACACTCAAAATACCTGAAAACATGCAGCGATCAGGATGAAGGACTCTCCTCCAGCAGTAAAAATATGCAAACATGATGTGCTGTCAAGGAAACACGACTCCCTCTTTTTTTGGCCACGGGTGATGCACGGCATTCTCCTCTAAGGGAATTCCTTTTGGTTTCCAGAAGATTAGTCACAGTGCTGAGCAAATGCCTATAGCTACAGCACATTTCTACTCCTCAGAGTAGCATTGCAATCCTTTCCTCTAAGTATTCTTACTTAAAAACATGTAGCATTGGGTTCCTCTCTCTAATCCCACGTACCCAGGAATAATTTAAGCCTTTTTAGCAACCTTTTGCAATACTGAAAACTTGCCGATAAGTCCCTTGCTGGTTGGTGCGTTCCTATTCACCATGAGCCATCATCGCGTTTTATTTGCATTGAGCTTCACTTCCCAGCTTGAGTTCGCATTGCCCACAAAATCCCATCTGCTCTTGCAATAGGGGATGCCAGGGCCTTCCTAAGAGCCACCAGAGGGTCATCTGCCTGCAAACCAGCGAACCTATGGCTCTGCAGCAAGGCAGATGGAATAGACAGAAACCGCCGCGCAAGGCAGATCCAAGATCCATCCATGCAAGAATGCACCTGAGGTCTTCACCTGAGGAAGAGAAGCTGCTTCCTCCAAAACCAGCTTGAAGGGTGCTCTAGTATAGGGGTAGAGAGGATTTAGGATTACAGCCAGCTTCTGGACCATCCCTGTACAGCACTAGAATTGCAGCCATTACGGACACAGGTCACTTGGCTGCCACTATCAAGGGAGAAGGTCTCCAGAGCAGAGCCCTGCATCAACAAGCACAGCGACCTGCATCTGCTGAGCCGACCCCAGGGCGGAGCTGAGGTTTCCATTCAGTGCAGAACCTGGTAGTTTGGAGAAAAAGGGAGAGGAGGAAGTGAGGAAAATGTGCAGCATTAAGTTCAGTGATCAGAGAGTCTGCGAAGCGTTTAAGCAAACACTTGGCCCCACGCCGGCATCCTACAGAATCTGCTAGGTGCTGTGATGCAGGGCGGCTGCGAAGGTAGCCGAACGCAAGACCCGGCTGGAAGCTGGCACTCCCAGCGCCTGCGCCTTAGCTCTCCGTGCCTTGTTAGCCTGCAAACAGCTGGTGCAGTCTCAGTCTCCAGGCATGCCAGCACAGCTGGATTTCCGACCGCTTTGCTCTTACTTCCCAGCAGCCAGCCTCCCTCCTCAGCCTGGAAGAACAGAGCTCCCCGGACAGCCGGCACGGCCGGTCTCCTACCTGCGGGCTGGTACGACACGTGGCTCATCATCACCGACCCTGGGTTTGTCATCCAGCAGCAATGTGAACTGAGGACTGGTCTCAATTTGCTCTGCAAGCTTATACATCTTTGCTCGGGGCCTGAGTTTTTCCAAAAACCTCATGCTTTCTATTAGCCAGTGCATAAGCCTGACTAAAGTTAACAACATCAAGAAATGCCATTTGACTTCTCTTAGTTTTCTGGCTCCTTCTTCAGCATACAGCTGTACCGAATCACGCTTCAGCTAGACTCACAGACATTATTATAAATAGCCTGCGCAAAACCCACTCAACTCCAAAGCGTTATTTTGAGCATCATTAAATCATTCCCTCCTCCCTCCCTTTCAGTCCATAAACTTTTCCCCTTTGTTCTTGAGATAAGATCCCATAGCCATGTTATGGCCCACAGTGACATTTTATGGATGACTTACATATCCAAGAGCGGAGCATGGATGCATGTAACAGAAGTGCCCCCAACCCATGTTGGGGTTAATAACACAAAAGAAGAGGACAAGAGCCCTTGGGTCATCGAATTTGTATGCTAAAATTGTATTTGCTTATCTACACAAACTGACCTCACTCATGAATCAGTTCTGCTCTACAAGATGAGCATGAAACATGAGAGTTGGAAGAAAAAAAAGCCAAAAAAAAAATGCAGCTGAGTTGTGCTAATGACCCTTGGTACCTGGGAGGGAGCGCTCCCCATCATCCACGCACTCTCCCCACGCCTGACCTCAGTCCCCAGCTCCCCTGCCGCAAAGGCACGCTCCGTTTCATCACCATTCACATCGCAGCCCACAGCCCCAGTTTCTCCTTTGGCGTTTGCCAGATGACAGGGTGAGTAACGATAAGGATGGGGAAGCGGCCGTCGCGGCTATGTGTTCACTGCGAGGGCTGTGGCACGTCCCCGCTGCAGCCGGCTGTCGACAGTCTCACATTAAGGGCTGTGATTGATTGTTTTCTAATTGTTTTAAGCGCAGGCAGAAGCTTAGGCACCAAGCATGTGCTGCTTTGGGAAGTACATGGAGAGTGGGGAAAGATAACAGCCAAAAAGTGACAAACACAGAAAAACATGTATCTTGCTGCTTAAGCCAAGGGGGGGGGGGGGAGGTGTTTGGGGTGGGTTTTTTGTGGGTTTTGGGGGGTTTTTTTGTTTGGTTGTTTGTTTTAAATATAGAGCTGCTGCCGACATATTTGGAAGTCCAATATAGTCCCTTGCTGCTAATGTCTAATGAGACTCAAGCCTTGGTTTCTTGACTCTGCCTGCCCCGGTGACGATTACCTTGCACAAAGGCAGGTGAAAGAATGGCGGGCTCCTACTCGCAGCATGGCAGACTATGCTTAACACGGTGAGACGACCGAGGAGCACGTCTCTGAGCACCGACCTGAGGTCCAGCTCTGGGGGGCTGCAGAGCCATCTGTGCTGCTCCCTCCTCGGGGCTGCCCACACCGACCGGGGCAATGGGCGACCTAAATGGGGTGCCTCTACAGTGAAGAAGTAACCATTGAGACGTACGTGAATGCATGCACCGTGAAAAACCATCTCATTTTTGCCGGCATATCCCATTTACAAAGTTGTCTTCCCCCCCAGGACCCTCTTCACTCAAACTCCAGTAAAAACAAAAGCAGACGGAAGAAAGGAAAAAAGCACGCTTAATGACTTTCAGCCTCATAAACTTCCTCTGTCTACCCCTACGAAGTCTGACAAGGAAATAAAATTGGTTTCTCCTTTTCCACTAAAAGCATCCGCGTCTTCTCAATCACTCCTTAAATGGAAGGAAAAATCGTGTCCGCTGCCACGTCTTAACGGCTGCTGGAAGCCACCAGAGAGCTTATGAAGTAAGCTGACAGGCTTGGATGGGAATACCATGCCATATTGCTTTGGGACTAGCTGCCAGCTAATGACACAACAAAATGATTTGGTAGCTTCTCAGGAAAAATATATCTACAGTAAGTAGAAATTAGGATAAAACCACAGAGCTGCAATTCCTTTAAAAATATATATATATTTACATTTACTTTATATATATCTATATTATAGCGTAGTATATATTTACATAAATACATTATATATACTTATATATTAAATAGCTATTATAAAGTTTATATATAATTTTATAAACCTATTTTTAATATATATGTAAATTTATTTAGGGCTACTTTTTTTGCAGTTTCCTAGTTCAGATGAAAGCAGCTGTTCTTTGATGTCTAGCCATCATCGATTCGCCTGCAAAATGGTTTGAAACCAAAAAGCAGATGAAGGCTCCGCAGCTGGGAAGGGAACCAGGAATAAATGGAAGGAGCAGAGAAGTTGAAATCCATCAAGCAAATCGGCGGAGCAGCGGAGGCCAGACAAACACTGTTCCCCCGATGTTTGCATTCGCGGATCCTGTTACATTATGTGAGCGATTGGAGTATTTGTTGTGGGGAGAAAGGAAACCGTAATGGAACTAAAAGGGGGAAAACATGAATTATGGATGGTTACTACTGAGAGTTGAAGGGGGTAAACAGCAGCATTACCCAAGCTAACAGGCAGGAGGCAACTTAAATAGTTCACTCCTTTCTTTTTCCATTTCAGCGGTTCCCTGGGTCCAGGGATGCTCTCTCGATCCTCCCTTGCACACAGGTCTCCCCTTGCTATTCTCTTTCCTACATCTGGGGCAAAGCCATCATTTTGCAGGGCCGACGAACTTTGCATCGAGGGTCTGATTTATGTTCGACTGATGCTGCGGTTTTGGCACAGCTATATCATTGCAGGAACAGAACAATGATTCATAAACCCTGGACTCTGTGTATTCCCGATGTGTGAGTGCAAAAAGGGAGGTTGCAAGAACAGCGGACTTCTTCCTAGCACTCTGGAAAGAAGTAAGACATGCTCACCAAATGACCCAAACCACAACCACTAGCAGAAAGCATGAATGCCCACTTACAACGAGACCTGGAAGCCTTCCTGATCTCCTCCTTGGGAACACCCATCCCAAGCTCTCTCCAAAGGGATGAAATCCACGCTGCTGTGCATATGGACATTTCCTACGTCAGTAAGCAGAGCAGGTCGTGCACAGTGACGTTCAGAGAGGAGCTGCTCAAAACTCCCAGACTCTCCGTGACTGTAAAGAAAGATCATTCTTTCTTTGTCCACCTACCCAGAAAAGGTGTCTCCTGAGTTGTGAGGCACTGACGCTCGACAGGACACTTCTGCAAATTCTGGGGGTTTCTATCATAGAGAGGATTAAGAGCAGCAGGGGAGCATCCTATTTACCTCCTCCTCCACATAAAGGATCATGTCTCAGGCCTAATTCTTTCCTTTTTCAGGTAAGGGGGAAGGAGACTGGACATCACCTACTGATTTCCACTTGCGTAAAGTCTCCCTTTCTGAAGATTCCCTCAAACTTTTAAACCAGAGGAAGCGCAGAAGGAGCATCCTTTGGCGTGCATGCAGCATGCGTGTGCACATAAATACTCTCATTCATAATTATGTTCATACAGATTTGCTACCCCGTCTCAATTTGGGGTGCAGAGTACTGAAGACATGAGCCCAGAGCTAACAGCACCTTCTAGAAACGCTTTGTTTGCTAAGTTATAGGCCATCCCGTGGCCTTTTCTTTTGCCGTGCTCTTATTCTTCTTTCCTATCCTTCTCCAACTCTCTCTCTGCAAACTGGTGCAATGACAAGAGAGTGGCAGCAGTTAGAAAAGTAAGCATCATGGAAGACTTCCAAGGTCCTCAGAAGAAATGCTGGTTATTAAGGGCTGAGATACATTGCACTCGATTGAACAGAACCGAAGCCGATTCCTGAGAGCCAAAGGTTAATTAGACAAATGGCTCAAAAGGATCAATCTGTTCTAACTCATTATTTGTTGATTATTTTTATATTTTAAAAGAGTTTAAAATAGACTAGGCAGCTGAAAATAACCCCCAAATTCCCAAACGCATGAGATAAAACCACAGAAGGCCCGAGACTGCCAGGAACATAACGATTACAGAGTAGCAGCCTAATGAATAAAGGACAAGCAAATCAAATACCTGTATTAAACTACATTGAATGCAGCAATCTTGTCTGCGTATATCTACTAAGCGGGACCAGGTACAGACGGTGGCAATGCAGCTTAACTTCCAACATCATTCAAAACTCGGGGTGACAATCCAGGAGGCTTCTCTTGTCACCGCTTCCACCTACTCCTTCACCGATTACTCCTGTGCCCAACACTTCACTACATGATGATTCAGGAAGAGCAAGAGAATACTATTGCAAGGTGGGGGGGGCAGGGGGTGGTGGAAATAATCTGATGACAGTCTTATTTACTCACAAAACACACACGTGTTGCTTCAACTCACTTCTGACAGACAACAAACCAAAACCAGGTGCCTGTATTAAAAAAAGAGGAGAGCTGGCTTCTAGTTTAATTTATATTGTGATAAAATGTATTTTCCTTCTTCCATATTGAATTTCTTACTATATTTAGCTAAGAGTGTCTAATATGTCTAATAATGTCTCCCTTCAAGCCGCTTCACCTTAATGTCCAGTGGTTTCGAAATTAGGGAAAATGCTCTGTATAATGTTCGCAGTCTTAGGATATTTTTTTTTATTTTTCAAAGGATGCCTGTTTCCTTATAACTCTGCAGGAAGACAGAGGCTCACAAAGAGTGTCGTGTTTGCAGCAACATTGATTTCTTCAGAATCATTAAAACTGGACACAGGCAAGTTATTTAACTTGCACTGAATTATTCAAATCTGTCCAACAAGGGAGGAGACCAAGATTGAAAACAAAAATTTAGAAGCTCATAAAAATCAAAGGTGACTTAGAGCTTCCAAATATAGGCATTATGTTATAGTGTAAGTGGTCTCTGGCATTTGGCTCTTTTTCCGGATTTTCTGAATCATTCTCTGCTGGGGTAGAGCTTCTTAGTTCCAGAAATGGCACCTTCTCCAATCCAGCCCTGCCCTACTGCAGCAATGGAAAAACTGAGTAGCCCTTAATTAAATTAAATGGGCATGTTTGGGAAAGGGCACACCACCATGCTATCGTTCTGCCATGACGAACAAAGCTACCGATAAAATTATGGGGGCTTGGGATGCAAAGCGATTAATAGGGACTCTACTTGAAGAATCTACCTCTGTGTCCCTGCAAAACAGACTTGAACTTGGGAAGCAATAAAATGCGATTTGAAATAGTTTGCGTCCCCTTTCTCCATCAGGTATGTGAACCATATGCTATCAAGCTCTTATGTGAAAGCTCCTCATGTCCCCTTATTCGTTCTCAGAAACTTAATGCAATATTACCGTGTTATACATGCACATCCTCCTCTCAGAGAAATGGGTTTGCCCAGTTAAAAACCTTACAAAGGAATACAGCAGAAGCCAGTTCGTTTTGTTAAATAGAGGCCCAAGAACAAAGTTGCAGTTTGGTGGCTGGAGAACCACAATCAGAGATTGTGGAGAACCACAATCAGCTGGTGGCATCTGAGTGCCAGTAAAATTTAGCCTGGCGTTATGCAAAGAGTGTCGAAGCTTCCTGGCTGAATCTGGATACAGAACTTCAAAGTCTTTTGTAGTATGCTCTTAACAAAGAGATTGACCCTCAAAAGTTGGCTCCTACTTTGAAGAGGCTGGCGGAGCGCCACAGCAATTGTGCATTTCATATGAGCATCTTCTGCAGAAGACTTCATGCCAAAGTGGAACTGTTTATACAGTGGACGAGGCCCAACGCCGGGGATTAAAATAGGAGAATGTACACAAGAGGTGCTCGGAGAGACACTATGAAATCGCTGAGGCAGTGCAACAAGGGGAAAGGAGTGCTACAGAAATCAAGAGCAGTGCTCTGGTCAAGCGTACTTTTCTCTACGGCTCTTTCACGAGCAGCTTACATTGTCTTACAAATTCAAAGACATTTCAACACAAAGGACAAAATGAAGTGTATCATTACAACAGGTAGAGAATAAAGCAGAAACTGTATTAGCAGACAGCCCGTATGTTTTAAGGGCTTCCCACTGTGTGGCTAAAAGCCAGCCCAGCCGTGTTTCTAGAGCGGAAGCTGGTGACAAGACCTTGCTGCTGCAGTGCCCTGCAAGAGCAAGGGGCAGGCGTCAAAGGGCGAAGAAAAGATTTTGCCAAGGTGACTGAGGCCTTGTCACCACGAGGGGGGAGAAAAGGGGGGCTTGACAAGATAGCATTCCTGCATTACTACTCCGGCAAAAGTCTTCAGCGCAGGCCTAGCCTAACACCATCAAGTTTGCACATCAACAGAGCTGAGCGTGGCAGTCAGCACAGCCATCTACTGCACCACGAACAGGAATGGTGGCAGGATCCACGGCCAACAACCGGGTCGTTCTCTTTATAGCATCTATACCATATGGTGGAGGAAAGGCCACAGGAGATGAGACTTCCTCAAAACTGTCACTTGGCTAGCCCACTTAAAGATCACAGAAAATAGAACAATTTGGTACCCAAGCTTTGAAGGAATGTGAACATACATCCATCCTCCTAAAACTGAGGTCAATTGCACATTCCAAAATGTGAAGTAAAGAAATGGAAAACTGTGAAAAGAAGTGGGCCAGAGGGAGCAGAGGCAGAAAACCTGAGTTTCGCGTACCGGTGAAGATGGCACTCCTCCGTCTTGCATGCACCCGCGCCTTCAGCTGTCAGAAACGCCACTGAAGACAACTGAGTAAGGCTACTCACAAGTGGAGTTGATGTCAAGCCATAAAGAATTTTGTTTATGCTGATGCTACACTCTTAGGTCACTGGAAATGCAAAGAATATTGTAGTCAGAAAATAACAATCAGCCAATACTGAGGTCGCGTCTGCAAGAGCCCACAGAAAGCACAAATCAGATAAGAAAACCACCTGTCATGTAAGTGTAAGAAGTTAAAAGCCTCCTTTCCAAGAGCTAATTACAAAAGTATCCTACCAGCTTCATCTACAACATCACATGATACTGCATTAGAATAGGGAATTTAGCTTATGGGGCATTTGGAGTGCTATTTATATAACTTTAACCCAGATAGCAGACTAGACAGTCTTTCTATCAGTCCAGTTGTTTTTTACTTTAATAATGACTTTGAAGTGTGATAGGGGCTACACAAAGCTTAAGCCTCCGGTTAGCCAAAAACCACAACCTCATATAACCTTTGCTCTGAGCATCAGAGTAACACGGAAAGGTTTTGATTTAAACCTCCACAGGATGCATCACATAGCTGCAACTCTAATCCGGGAGAGAATGTAATCCTTCCTCAATTCTCAAAGACAGAAAAACTGGCTGAGTCGGCACTCTCTGAGCCAACTGCTGTCCTCGAACCAGCCTCTGCTCTGTTCGCTGGCAGAGTTTTCCAGCAGAGCTATACTAAGCAGAAGGGACAGGCCACTCAAAAAGAAAGTATGCAACATAGACGTATAGCAGAACAGACTACAGCCTGCTACCATTCACTTTTTCTACTGCATCCCTGAAAATTCCTGGAGACCGTGTGTGGTAAAGAGAAGAATCCATCAACCAGATCCCAGGTATCTGTCTCCAGGAGCCCTACAGAACCACAAACACAGAAACGTTGGTCAAAAGAGACCGTCTGATGCATCAACCCCTTCAACACAGGACTATCATGAGGTCAGCTGTGGCTTCACCCAGCTGAGTCTTGAAAATCTCCAAAACTCTAAGACTCCATGGCCTCGAGATAACTTCTTCCAGTGCTGCACCAACTTCTGAGTGAGGAAGCTCCTTCTAGCGCCTGTTCTGAAGACCCCAAAGCAGCCAATTGCCCACTTGTACTAAAGCGAGGGGTTATTTTACCTGCAGTGCTGGGATTCTGGTTGCACTTCATCAGGCTTCTGTTGACCCAGCTGAGTTTCTCTACGATCTACTGGATTGAAGGGCTACCATCTGCCATGGCAGCCACTCCCCCAAATTATGTACTGTTACAGTGCATAATAACTTATTACCCATCATAAAGGATCATTACCCCGGGTAGCAAATGCATGCCACCACAATGGTCTTTGTTGACGTAGGAATAGGTTTATCTGACTGGACAGATGGGTCAAGTAATGTTTTCTTTTCCCCTCCCCAACAATGGCTTGTGCCAGGTTCTTCAGAAGACAGAGCAAGACAAATAGTAAAGAAGCCAAACAGCTTCTCTGCTTTTCCACCTGCTCTCATCTCACCTACCGGCATGTCACCACTGTCCATATAATTGTCTCACTTGGTGGTTCCCAAGCTTTCTGAGCTGCGAGCTGCTGTCAAGATTGAAGCTGCTCTTCATGGAAGATTACACGCTGTTGTGAAACTTTTGACCAAAAGAGACTACAGAAGGGATGTCTCACCCACCATGAAACCACAGTCATGTCAGTCACAGCGCAGGAATGGGGGAGGCAGGGGGAAACTAATCCTTTATTTGAGCTTCTGCTGAGCTCCTAACCAGCGTGGCATTTTCTGGCATGGGCTTAATTAACTTGCCATGTTAACAACTCCCCTGAAGCAGGCACAGCAGAAGGTTTTCTTCTTGTTCTAATATGTACTTAGAAAATAGCACAGTCGAGTTATTTTACATTCACTTATCACAGTAGCCTTTTTGTTCTAGTATCTCTTGACTTTGAGATCAGAATGAACCTCATCAGTTAAGGAACCTCATTAAAATGACATTTCTTCTACAGAAGAGGAGAAATCTGAAGTTTATATCATGGAAAATATCACTGAAAGCTTTAAATTGTGGAATAACAAGTTTCAAATCAAGAGTGTCATATGGGTACATACACAGAAGCTTATGTGGCTAGCAATAATGGGTGCTGTTACAAAGGCAGATTAAACATCTTTCAATTAATGACTGCAAAAAAGCCTCTGTACAACGGGACACATAGTAAATGCTTCCCTGAAGCTGAGTACTGTACACAGGAGCAAGTTGTGACTTTCCCACTTGTTTATGACAAATACAACCATTGCATTTGTCAGAATAATAAACTAAAAAAAAAAAAAAAAAAAAAAAGAAATGCGCTGCAGTGTCCGTCTCCCAAGTGCTCCGACCTGATAAGGTATCACACGGCGTGGCTGGACCTCACCAGGTCCAGGTCAGCAGCATCACGCTGAAACGCAACGGCACTGCCCAGGCACCCTGCTCCCAGCGCTGGCACCACAACCATGCCAGCCGCATCCACCCTCCCGGGACGGCCACGTGGCAGAGCTTCTTCTCCCCTGACAGGCAGCAGCGCTGACCAGACACCAGAGGACCACCTGGTGGACCTCTCCCCACACCACGTCCCCGCCATAGCAGCTCTCCTGCCTGCGTATTTTAAAGTTGGGGTCTTCATACACTGCTCCCTGTGGACCTCCACATGCTTTACAAAGGTGGCAAGAAGCACTGCTCCCAACACATACAGCCAGGGCATAGTCTGGCTTTCTCTTGCAACTGCAGATAAAGTGGTTTGAGCAGTCACTGCTCCTGTTCAGCAAGCCGCGTTCAGCAGCTGTTTAAGTGAAGCCAATTTACTTGGCAGACAAGGAACTCCCAGATTAACCTGGATCAGCTCTGGGTGCTGAGAAAGAGTAAGGAGCAGCTAGTGGGAGGATCTCACTGCTTCTGAAGCGGCGATGAGCATACGCCTGAAGCTGCAGAGGAGTGACGGCACTTGTCCGACATCATGTCAGAGATGGAGATGGGACAAAGCCGTGGTGGCTACAGTCCCAGGCCATAGCTTTGTTCTCTTAGACCACCTCACTTTTTAATGCCTCATTTAGACATTTTACAGTGCATGAAAGCATATGCATTATAGAAGTGCTAATTATACATGTACATGGCTCCTACTTCAGATTTAAGGAAAGCATTAAGGCATTATTCATTACTTCAGCATTTACTTTTTGCGATTTGGATCACTGCTCTGTTTTTTATAGTTGCCCCCCCACCTTTTTTTTTCTTATTTGACCAAATAGTTCCTAGCTATAATTTTGATTACAATTTGCAAACGCTGGTTTGTGGAGGATTAACTATGGTGGTGAAGGCAGGGGAAAAACCTGGTGGATGACCAGTGCTAGTTCAGAAGCACAGGACAGCAACGGGAAGCATCACGGTATTCTTCTCAGCAAGACTCGGTCAAGCAGCAGAAGTTTTAGGCTGTCTCTTTCTCTAAGTGCAACAAGTAAGTCCCCAAACACTGAACAGCTACAGCTTAGTCTTAAAAGGCTGTATGCTATTTAAAAAAAATTTAAATAAATAAAAAATCAAACCAAAAGCCGAGCACCTAAGGAATCACACAGGCTGGGAGGACGGAAAGGGACATTAATTTCATTAGACAGCCCTCATTAAACACAGATGCCTGCAAACTGCTACAACTGTCACAGTATACAGCCAGCACACAGGTACGTAACCAGTTACTATAGCAAGTTATAGAAATGACCATTACATAAATTGCAGAGGGCTGTATCTATGGCGGAATTTTCTTTAACCAGCCTGCTAGTATCCACTAAGCTCTAAAGCAAGGTTTAAGGTCTAAAGCAAGGAGGACTTGCCATACCTGCTTCACCAGATGCATAACAGGGGACAATAAACATGGCTGTGCTGTGTCAGCTCCGTCACCAAAGGTTTTCCTTGAGAGAGGACACATGTAAACTTAAAAGCGAAACCCCAAATCCTTCGAATTTTAAAAGGCTGTGAGCTTGTTGGGGATTTAATTAAAAAAAAAAAAAAAGAAAAATAAAATAAATCTTTTTAAAGCCTTTCAAAGAGCTATGAAAAGCAGATTTTGTTAAACACCTGATTCTCGCTGTCGTCTTATTTGCGCTAGATAGCGTGAGTAGGGCGAAGATTTAAGGCGCTCTGCGTGTGAGGGGGTGCAGCCTGCCGCGAGCTGCGGGCAGCGCGAACTCCCCGAACGGAAGTAACCCTGCGCAGGCAGGGATCCAGCCAGACGTCTTAGGGGTTACTGGGATTCACGTTCAAAGAGGAGAAACACTGACTCTCTCTCTCTAAGAAAAATAAAAATTGCCAAAGGCAGATGTCTCCACGTGCTTAAATTCAGTCGGATATTATGTGGTTGGGATTGCGCTGCCACAGGGTTTAATAAGAGGAAGTTCTCTTATCTCTCTTGGTTAGGCAAAAAAAAAAAAAAAAAAAAAAAAAATGCCCTTTTTGCTTTACAGAGGAAAGAGAAAAATAGCACCCACCACACAGCCGCAGCCTCTGCGCTAGCGTGCGTGCGTGGGGAGTTCCTGACCTTGCGCAAGTCCCAGCAGCGTAAGAAAGGTTAACAGAGTTTATTGGACTTCTAATGGGGGATAACTCTAGCATTAGCTTCGCAGCCCATATGCACCAAAAAGGCGATTTCATTTGTTTTCTTGTTTATTCCTCCCTGACTAAACTCAAGGCCTCTGCCTCCAAGCCCATTCTCCTTCCCGAGCCAACGACCAATGCCCCTCGCCATTCACCTCGGCGAAGCACAGCTGGTTTATGCAGCTGTGCAGCACGCGTAAGGGTACTGAAGCTCATAGCCACGGCAACACCTTCAGCCCTCCGATGGGACTGATTTTGGTTCGCAATCCAGGTGGCCAGGATACCCAGCGAGAAGGAAAGCCTCCACACCTTCTCCTGATGAAGGGAAGTCCATGGAGCGGCATCTGAGAAGGCACCTGTCCCCCCGGCCGGCCGGCCGCTCTCCCAGCGTGGTGCCAACCAGGCACCTGGGGCTTCCAGAACATGGCACCAACTTTGTCCTACAACAGACCTGCCTATGGCCCCTTGGGTGCTCGCCAATCTTTCACTAGTTTAAACAATCAAATACGATTCAAATGATTACTATGGCATATACGTACAAGGCGATAAAGAAGATCATCCCCCCCCCAGCGCCTC
This sequence comes from Mycteria americana, assembly GCF_035582795.1. NCBI lineage: Eukaryota > Metazoa > Chordata > Aves > Ciconiiformes > Ciconiidae > Mycteria > Mycteria americana. The sequence goes on from NC_134366.1 coordinate 54,307,796, forward strand.
AAACCCCAATACTCAGGAAAAGACCAGCCATGTCACAGATGATGAAAAAAAAAAAAAAAATATCAAGTACGGCAGCATTCACCAGCACTTCACTGAAGAAAAAAGCCGAGCGCAAGATTGCAATTTGGCATCTCATTCAGAATAAGGTCAACATGAAGCAGCACCATCCTCAAGGGAATGAGCTCAAGGCAAGAAAAAGGGAGTCCTAATGGAGTGGAGGAGTATGATGGGTCTCTGGGTGACACCACAGAGCAAAGTCAATCTGTTATCGAGTCTGGAGGGTGCTGAGGAAGGCAATGAAGGTAAGCTCCCCGGGCACGCGTGAGGCTGGGTGATTGCGCCTGGGACAGTGCTGCTCGTGGTGACACAGGAGGATGAGGAAAGCGGTACACTTGGGGAGGGAAGGCTACAAAGAAGAGGCAGCAGTCACCCCTTCCTCTTTAGGAGAGCACGGGAAGGAGATGACAACATACCTAACACCTCATGACACAACCACACAGAAAAACGCTAAGGACAGCTTTCCCAGAAAAGCAGGGTAGAAGAAAGGAGCAGAAAGGAGAATTTCCTTCTCCTCGTCAGAGAAAAGAACAAAGAGTTCAGGCAAAAACCGTACTGTTAGGGCTGAAGCGCAATTTAATAGTCAGGATGGACAGAAAAAGAGGCTGAGCAATCACTGGAGCAGATCCTCAGCAGAGATGCTCCCCCCTTCATTGCCAAGGCAGGGCCCTGGGCTGGGTGGCAGGGTCCTCTCCTCCCATAGCCCCAAAGAGCAGGGTGAGGATGACTACGAAACCTCCTGCCCTCCCAGCAACATGAAGTCTGGCAGACCACGCAGGAGGAGCGGGCACACGCAGGCAGTTTAGCAGTAAGTTGCGTACCTTCTGCCTACGCAAAGAAACTCCGGTTATTTAATACCAGTTGCTACTTTATGACAGAAAAAGACAACTCAGCTTTCTTCCAGCCTCGTAAGAAGCCATTATCCACGTGCATACATGGTAACAATGGTGGAATTTCTACTCGGTCATAAAACACGAAATAAATGCGTGTTGCCCTGCCCCACAGCAAGAAAGCCAGAGCCAGGGAGACGACCTCTTCTGATGCGCAAGCAGGGGTGACGCGTGCCTACGCAGACGCGAAGGCAGCGTGCAAAGGGAGCTGGGTAACACCACGAGGTGAGCCAACGCTTTGTTGAGATCAAACTCCCCCCCCCCCCCCCGGGAGGAGAACACTGCTATCACGAATTAGTCAACACTGCCACAAACCACCTCATTGCCAGCTCTGCGCTGAAGAAATCTCTCACGTGGCAAGCAAACCATCCGATTTCTTAAGCCAGCAGAGCCGGGGTGTTGGGATTTTGCTTTCCTCTCTCCCCCACCCCCATCCCAAAACACAATAATGCTCCGAAACGCTCTTTCAAGACGGGAAACACCCATGGTGTCTACAGGATGTGAGAGGCAAAAGGGATGTGGCTTAGCTGGAGCAGGCACAGCAACACGCCTCCAACCGCCGTGCCCTTCAAGTCATACCAGGACGTGCCCCAAAGCTCGCAGCAGACAACGGCAGACCTTGCAGATCAACGTGGGACCTGGCTGTGAAGCATCCTACCCACCTCCTGTTTTAGCTTTCATGAATGCAAAAGGTGTGAGATTATGCATCACAACAGTCTGCAAAATTTGTAAGTGTAGCTCTGAATTAATCCTGTTATTTTTTCAGAAGCTATCTTCATGACTTTTGAAGGTTCAGAACGGGCGATACTTGAAGGTTAGGGCCCGGCCCTGCAAAGGGGACTCTTACATCTATACGCCATCGATTTAGGGATCGCAGTCAAGCTGGCTGGTACTCATGGGTAAAGCTGTTTACAGGTTCTCATAATTAGAAGGAGACACCCTGAAGAAAAAACAAGCTATCAAACTGTGCATACGAGCTCCTCTAGCACATCTCTGCATGCCTCAGCCCACAGCTTTAACTCTACCCCAGCTTCCCTCTCCTCAAAGCAACTCCTTTAGCACTCCAAACACCCATGGTTATTAATATCAGAAGGGGCAGCAGAGCGAACAGCAGCACAGACGGGTATAACGGGAGAAGTTCTCACTTCACCTGAGCTCCTGACCTGCTAGAAGGCACGAAAAGGTGAAATAACTTAAGTGGAATAAATTTCCTTTTTGTCCTTTATTTGCTCTGTCTCCTCAGGCCTGTGAATGCCTCGAAAGCTGCGCAAAGTCTTCTGGAGCAGCAACTTCAGGTATCAGGTGGGTTGACCTCAAGGCCACCATCTTATAAATGATGCAATCCAAACCTCCAAGGTCAAATCCCTGCACTTTGAAAGATGTCCTTGTAAAGACATTTGAATATATCTATATATTCATTACCTCGTTCTCTCCCTCTCCTTGTACCTGGGTTTGGGAAGAAAAAAGGCTGGTTCAGTAGGAAGCACCCTCCTCCCTGTCCCATTAACCTGCTTTTATTTCCCCTGGCTACCTGCACGCAGAAAGAAACAGCAAACCAGCAGCAAAATCGCCCCCCGAGCAACCGCAAGCGGGGTCGAGAAGGAGGCATCGTTTCTTTCTGCTGAAACCCGGGAGCCCTGCCGCACTGAACGTTTGTGCTTCTTGAGGGCAGGCCAGCAAGCAGATAAATGGAGCACCGCCACGAGCCAGCCCGGCTAGCTAAGCATCCTCGCCAGCCTGCCGTAGAGCCGAGCGCTCGTACCACCGTCACGCCACGTAGCTGCCCTCCGCCTTGGCTCACGGCTAATTCGGGGTTACGTTATTCCCATGAACCGCTGCTTGTCTTCCCGCACGGAAAGCCAACAAGGGAACATGCTAGCCTCCCAAAAAACCATACTCTGCGAGGAGGAGAGGATTAGGAGGGAACAATGTCGGAGTGTCTTCAGTGAGCTGGAAGCAATCCCAGCTTCCAGCTGCACAATGACACGCAGGAAGGAGTTTTGAAAGCTTCCCAGTCACGGAGTACCCCTGCGTGCCAGGCTCAGAGACGTCTGGACATAAGAATGGCCTTTAAAGCGTAAGGATGCAAGAGGACTGCAGAGCCCAGGACGCAGACCGGCCCTGGCAAAGCGGGGAACGGTGGCTCAAGCTTAGCTTTTTTTTTTTCCTGGCATTGGGTGCTAATTGTGTAGTCCAGATCCTTAACCTTATTTAGGTCAGAGGCTTCAACACAAAACAGTCTTAGAAATACAGACCTTCTGTGGGAATGAGAAAGCCTGCTTGGCCAGACCCAGAGCTCTCCAGATATTGGAGCCGAAGTGCAATCGTATGTTAGAAAGGGATGACAGGAGGAGATCGTGTTTGATGGGCCGCGCTGGGCTCCACGTGGCAGTGCAAAATTATGCCCCATGCGGCTTTACACATGATTTGCATGTTTTGTAACGAGCTCCAAGGCAGGTAAAGCAGCTCTCAGCGAACTACATGCCGGGCAGGAAACAGGATGGTGCGGATGCTCACGAAGACGCTCCCCGTCAGTTTGCCCTGATGTCCTGCCAGCCACCGCGATGCCATGCCTTCCTCCACGATGCCATGCCTCCACTCCGCTGATCATTGTCTTCTCCTGCCTGAACAGGTGACAACCCCCCCAAAAAACTGGCAGGTAAATGGTGAAGGTGGTAATGCGGGCACCCCCAGGGAGCAGGAGAGAGAACATTGCATGCTGAGCCCCGGTGACTATTTTATTGGATTCAATATTGGGCATAAAGCAACATAAAGAGGGCTCCAGTGATTCTTCTCAATGGCGCTTACGGACCTGCAGGCCTACAAAGTACATGGAGCAGAAATTATAACCCTTTGAAAACACTGTTCTCATTCCCATTTCTGTATTATTCTGAGGATAAAGTAATAATTGCTCCATGGAAAGCATTTCAGATTATTTGCAGAGGTGCAACTCGCACAAGTTTTGTTAGCATGACTGCCTCCTAAAGTTGTGCCGTAGAAACAATCTATAAAAACAATCAAACCAATAATTTAATACCTATAGACAATAATAAACTACTAAAATATCAAGTTTGCCATTCACTGCAGCCATAAGGCAAAATGTCAGTACGGAAAACAGGATGTAAAAATAGGGTGACAAGGAAACATGAAGAAGCGTTTGACTGGATGCCGCATCCAGGAAGATGGAGACAAGGAGTAAGCAAACTGCCCAAAGTTTAACTACCAACTCAGTGGGAACAAACTTTTGGATTTGGCAGCATTTTCAGGAGCATCCCAGTTTTGAGGAGCAGACCTGGGAGGTGAAACTTGAGCCAAGCACTGGGAATAATAAAAATGGAAGCAACAATCTCTGTGCTTTCTTTGGACAGTGGACTCAAGCTATTGTATGACTCTTGTTCCCCAATAAGATGAAATTGTCCTGCAGCAGATAAATACATGTGCAAAGTTTATGGACAACATTTGATCAAGTCTTTAGGTTATAATGACCCTAGGAAGATCTCATGAGCAGCAAAAAAAAAAAAGTCCACTAAAAAAACCAGAATGACAGTATAGACACCTGGCAAAATCTCTCCTCCAAAAGAACTGAAGTTTTCAGACCATCATACTTATATTCCTAGAGAAAAACACACTTACATACCAACTAAGAGAGTACCCACACTTAGCGCTGATCTGGCTGTAGACTCCAAACCATCCCCCAAAACGTACCAATAGGTACTTTAAAAACTGGGGGACAGGAGTCTTGCATGGATAACTCAGGCTTTCTCCTACAAATACCAGGGTTTAGCCACATCAAGCCATACCTAGGCACTGAAGGCAAATGACACCGCCGTGACAAAGCTGATATTCCTGCAGTACTTCCTATTTTTAAGAGATATTCTGAACAGCGCGCCACGTTGAAGAGCTGCTAGACAAAAAGATTCTTCTGATATAAATTCATCAATCTCTCCTCACAGAGCTGACGTCTCCAGACACTATCTTTAGGAAGATAAGATGCATATGGAAGAGGAATTGTAAACTGTCGGCGCAGCATGCACCCGTACAGCATAATCAGATAGGCTCAACTGAAGACAGGAAAAAAATGCTAAGCGCTTGTGCTGCTAAGCTCCTAACATACATACGAACTCCTTTTAAACAACTGCTCTTGCAAGTTAAAAATAATTCCACGTCCAACACATCAGGAAGTTAACATGGTATTTTTCTGCAGAGCTGTAAGTACCTCTGAGGAACAGAAATCAAACACATAAATACTTTTTTCCTTTAAAGCAATGGTACAGGAACCTCCTCTATTTGCAAGAATTCGTAACAACCTCTGAAATAAAAGGCAAGGCTGCAGTTTTCAAGAAGGTTTTGCCTAAAACTTGAGATATCTCAAAAGGTACTGATTTTCAAACTGCCTGGCAAGAGGCTTCAGCAGAGAAGAAGGAAATGCTGCGGCACATCTTGGAACGAGAAGACAGCGTTAGAATGATTTTGGGGGAAATATCACGGATGATCAAAGGAAACTGAAGTCCTCAGCCTCGTAGGTGGGAGGTGACACCATTCAACCCTCATGGTGTGAAAGCAAAGGCTTGATCAAAATGCACTTGCAATAACTGGAAGCGCTCAAGGTGTGGCAAGACAATTTAAAAGCCAAGCAAAGCCAGCAAAAAGGCTTTAGGTCAGTCGGACTGGAGAGAGGACAAGGAAGGGGGTCACATTCGGGTTACAAGAGCAAGCTTTGACGGTCAGGTCAAAGATAGAGGCAGGTTTTATGAGGCAATTCCTTTTAACCTATGGACAATCAATATACAGGAATCTGCCCGTCGTCTTACTTCCACTTTCTTTTTGCCGAATAGGAGCGCACAGCTGGGCAACTTAGAGTGCCACCATCATCCTTGCACACAGCTCCCCAAAAAAAGCTGCTGTACTCTACACACACAGAAACAAAGTCAAAAAGGGAAGGAGAAGCAAGTCAAATCACAGCCGAGTCCAGGTGGTCTCAGTTTAAAAAAGAAATGGGAAACACCACATGCTTAGAGGTGGCTTTTGCTTGTGTAGCACAACCTTCATCTACAGGCAACGTTTCCAGAATTTTTCCTGCCAGCAGCTCTGCGTGGAAATTGTCCAAATATCTATTAAATCCACAAGCTGCTGAGGGCCGTTCAATCTCTGAACCTTTATATTGTCCTTTAAGCCATCGTTTCCTTTTCTGTGGTGCTACTTTGCACCACAGAACTCAGAAGCAATTAAAACAAGAAATTGTGAGGGTTTTTTGGGTAACCAAAGGGTAATCTTTACCAAGAGGTCCCTCTGAGAGGTGTTGGAAATAAGGCTCAGCTACCTGCCAGCGGTACCAACCCCTTCACCCTCACCCAGGCCACACGCTGCTCATTGCTCAACGCCGTGTTTTTGGGAGGGTGGCCAGCGCGGAGGACAGCAGGCAGCACTGGTAGCACAGTCTCCATTGATTATGAAAGGGGAGTGTAAACACGGCTAGAGATAAGGAAAAGAGCTGTACAAAGGACTAGCAGGAAGACAGACAGATAGATAGCCAAAAATGGCACTACCATCGCTGCCAAAACCATAGGTAAACTTAGGCTGGTCAGTATAAAGGTTGCAAAGGGTAGTCAGGTACCACTGCACCATTTTCCTGCCAATAACATTTATTTTCACACTGAATTCAGCAGCAGCTCTGATGTTTTACACGTGGTGGGGATCTTGCACAGGCACAGCGTACTTCCTCTTCCATGTGTTGTGGTGCCGGTATGTGCCTCACCACCATCAGCCCCACACGCCATGGGAGGGGAACAACTCAAAGATGTCCCTAAGGTGGTCCTCGGGCAGGTGGACACCATCACTGCCTCCAGGGGAAGAGCCACATCTGCCTATGTTAGCTTAAGGCGGTATTACCACTAGAAAATCGCTGCCTTGTTTAAAATGCAAACTGTTTTAAATCATGTCATATGGGTCCTTCCCAGCTCGGACTATCCTCCCTGACAGAGGTTCATGCTTTTCCATCTTCTTGTCTGCTTAGAAGGAGGAAAAAAGAGGTGTAAGGTCGTCATTTTATATGCTACAACAATAGCAAACCTACGGAGCTGACTTTGCATGCATAAAAGCAACAAACTTGCCTATTTTACAGTTCATTTTTCAATACCAGGTTAGGATGGCTTCTGCCACGCCACCCTGCAATTCAGTGGCATTAAGCTAGCGCCGAACTTGGTGTTATTTGCTTAAATAGAATAAATAAAGAAACCAAACACACGCTTTCTAAGTTAACATCCAGTGCATATCCAACAGCACGCCGCTTCCAGCGCAGCAGAAAGCTCGCTAACCTTTATGCCAGCCGAGCCCGGGCGAGGGAGGGCACTGACCGGCAATTACCCTGAGCAAGGCTGGAGCAAGCCCTCGGCGGCCAGCGCGACAGCGCCTGCCCCTCTGCACCCACAGGCCTGCGACCGACGGACCAACAAGGAAGCAGAGGGGAAAAACAGAGCTATAAATATAAAAGGATTCAAAGGATAAGTCCAAAAGCAAAAGCAACAGCCTCTCTACGCTGTAGCCGGGAGAGATTTATGCTTCCCCCCCGCCTTGTTAAGCAAAGGGCACGGTGGTTTTGCAGGACTGGCAGTGTGTCACGAGCGCGAGGGATTTAGGGCAGGAAGGCTGCCGCCGCGCCGCGCAGCAAAAGCCTTGTTGATCAATTAGCTGTTCAGTAACCCATTAAAAACCCATTCAGCTGTGAACGGCTTGGACAGCTGTTGTAGCTAAATTTGCACAGGAGCTTGAGCACGTTACCTGAAACGCGTATAAAAACACAGCAAAAGAATAATAGCCATGCAGAAGGAAAAGGAAATTTTCCAATTCCGCCTCATCATCCGTATCCGTAAACCTATGGCATGAACTGCTCCCAGGAATAGCTTTGCCCCATGGGCTGTTCCACACAAAGAGCAGGAAGGCATTACTGTGACAGACTCAGAGACAGGACAGACAGACAGCCTGCGTAGTCCTGAGACTCCCTCGCAGACGGGAGGTGCCAGGTGCCATCAGACAGAGAGGCTCCAACCCGCTCTGCACAAGCTGGCCGCATTTATTCCACTGCAAACGCAGCGTGCGTAGTAACCCCAGTATTACTTAGCATAGATGACAACATGATCCCAAATGTATTTTTCCATAAGAATTAATTTTTTTTTTAATTATATTTTTATACACAGTTTAACTTCTGGAACATGCACACACATGGGGCACAAGCAGGGTAAATGTATTTCTCCTTCTCACTGGCCTCTAATAATTTTACCACAGGCACTGAAAATAACAGCTCAGGCTGATGCCTGGCTCCTGCCTGCACAAACCCCCCGAAGCGGGGACGGAAGGGAGGTCAGCGGCACAGATCCTCCCCACCGGTGACCGAGCAGTTTAAAACACTCACGCCATTTGAAAATGCCACATGGCTCGACTGGGACGTGGGTATGCTGCATATGCCGAGGGTGAGAGGAAATGGTTTCTCAACAGAAAACATCTTTTTTGCCACAGCTACATATTCCCTTCACCGTTCATCTGCTGTTGACACGATGCCCAACCTGCTCTTGGCACCTTATGGGGCATTTCAGAACCTGCTGGGAATCACCCGAGCCCAAACGAGGGAGGGGACCAGACCGAAGCAGGGTGGAAAGCACATCCAGACCTCCAGCACTGGAGAGGTGTCTCCGGTAGGTCTCGCCCTCCCCTCAGCAAAGCCACCAAATGCTTTCATTCTCCGATAAATCGGTGGGTATTGCCAGCTCTTATTCAAACAAAGCAAAGTCCCTCACGTAAAACAATAAATAAAAAAATCTGGAAATGAAGAAACTACTGGGTTCCTATTTTTAAGCACTGTTATTAATAATGTGCCACAGTTCTTATCTCCATCACCACACCATATAATCGTGTTGAGAAATTACGGCAGCATATTGTAATTATTTCAGCGAGGACACTGTGCCTCCGTCTGTCAGCATACACCTGCATCGCAATGAAGAACAATGCGACTTAAAAATAAGTTACATGCACACTGTAATCTCTGTCCTATCAACTTTTCTCTGCTCATCCAGCCAAGCCTTGAAATCATGATGTGGGCAAGACTCCCAGAGAAACACTAATTAGAGACTGAAGAAACAGGGTCCTCCTAACAATGCAGCTGTAGGAAACATGCTGAAGCCTAACTCCTGCAAGGAGGGTGCAGCTAAATCTGTAATACCAGATTCTCTCTTAAGTGTCCCTGCTTCATGCAGCTGGAGACCCATGTTGACAGTGAGCCAGACCAGCACTTGGTTGCAGCGACAGTTTTCCTCTAGTTAAGAAGGACTGACTGAGTTTCAGCTCTTACCCTCTCAGGAACTCAGACTATTTAATTCCCATGTTTGTAGTCTCTTGTAGTCTTTCTTTCCTGGTAAGAACAGCAGCAGCAGCATCTTTTGCCTTCAGGAATGGTCCTATTGCTCTTTTTAAAGCCAAAGCTAGAAAACCACCCTTCCTGCAGCAGTAACATGAGCTCCCAAACCGCAGAAGAATCACAGAGCATTAAAAATTTCTGTTTACAGGATGGAGCCCTATGCATAGATACCTAGTCTGTTTTCTACAGTCGTGTGGCACAAGCTTTCTGAAAAGTCTAGCAGGATGAGGTTATAGCCTTGTGGCCTCTGCTCGTGATTCAGGAGCAGGCAGTAAAGCATCGCTTACTAATTCGCCAATTTATTACCATAAATCAGCCAACCCATTTCATCTTTGCTTCGTGGAATACAGCAAACCCTGCAGGATCTGCAGGAGTAAGCTGGCAGCTCCGGTTTATCAAAATACCTGCGATCTGCAACGTGAATCCAGTGACATGAAATAAATGTGCAGAATAGCCCAGAAGGCACGGATTGAAACTACGCAGCCATTAAGTGCTGCCAGATGTATCAAGTACATATGTTGGGAGAAAAAAATAAAATGCATTAACAAACACTTTCCCCCCTGATCTGTTCCATTTTAGTCAGGCTTTATGGCACAAGTAACAGTGGCAGGTCATGATTATAATTTTAAAAAGGAGAAAAATAAGGTTTATTTTATATGGATAAACTGACCTTTAACTATACCATTTTTCCAGCCACATTCTCAACTTTAAAACAGACAAAAATGGCTGGTTAGATACAGCCTCTCAGATGTTCAAGGAATACACTGAGGCAGTTGTTCAAAGTCAACAAGATGCCCAGATCTCCCTTTAAAAGAGAAAATCCCTGGGAAGGTTACTCAGGGGTGATTTCAAGGGCCTGTCCCCCATTCCTGTGCCATCTCCAAGGGAGGAAAGCTGTGGGGGCTGCAGCAAACCCACCAGATCCACAGCTATCAACAGAGACCAAGCAGGATCAGACAGCTCAGTGCATCCACCTCCGAGATCTCCTGCGGAGCACATGGCTCCAGATGATTTCTCCATGAGCCTGGACATGGGGATGGTGTACATAGACCCTTCATGATCTTGCAGTAAGTCCACCCACTGCTTTTGATCTCTCCTGCAAAGACTCCAGAGTTGCAAAGTATCTTGAGCGAGCAACCCACCTCCTCCAGGAGGAGCAGGCGATGCCCATATAGAGGGTCTCAGTACTGCATCCATAGGAAGCAGAGGTTTGGAAATGGAATTCAATTAATTCAATTTAATTAATTGACATCACCTGTTCCCCCAGCAGCAGTCCTGAAAGGGGCTGGGATCCCTACCCAAGACGGGAGCAGTACTGCAGAGGAGCCCTAACCCCCAGGGAGATGGTCGTGCTTTGTAGCACGGAACTCCGCAGCCTTCATGTGATTTGACACAGGCAAAGGAACGGGCCAAATCCTGAACAGGAGTGAATAGGTAGATTTCATTTCATTGGAAAATGATATAACTCGGCGTCTGACCTGAGAAGATCTTGCTGCTTTCCCCTGCCAGATGGTATGCAGAAGGCAGTTTCAGTCTCCCACTAGTCTCCAGCACGTAAAATATTGTTGATCTCATGTAAGTGGAGGCCAAAAAAATCCCAAACACAACAGCTCTTCCATCACCCCGGTTTTTTTCTCCTCAGAGGTATTAGAAAGTGCAAACTAATGGTGGCTTTACATGCATCTGTATTTCTGTTGCTCATAAAAATCCCTTTGTGAAGTGCACATAGAAGATATCATCTAACAATTCCTTTTTTCTCAAGTTTTTCCTGAAGTTGCAGGAGGCAGGATTTCCTCCCTATTACATAAGGAGGAGAGGGTGTATTTGTTCTTTTGCCGTTTAAGACTTATTAGCGCGGTCAGGTTACTCAAGCCAGGCCCTCTTTCCTGATCTTTTCTTGCAGGGGAATTATTCTTGGCAGGGCTCCAGCCTAGTATTAACCCAATGGAGAAAAAACAAGCGGCTGTATAAAGAAAAGAGACATAAAACAGACGCACCTCGGGGCTTTGCCAGGCCACCGAGAGCTGCAGCGAGAGTAGAAATAACAAATACAAGCTGGTGCTGAGCCTCCAAAGCATGTAAGTACAACCATCACTACTACTACCATGTCTGTTTTTTGGGGGGGTGCGATCCTTTTCCGTCGTCCTGCCAGGAAACACGGCTACAAGCCAGCAGGCAAGGTACCACACCGCACCCCTTCCCAAACAAAGCATCAAGCCCCAGTAGTAAATAATTGCCCCTTGTAATGACTCCACCTCTCAGTCCAGACTAAGAGATCGGAGAGGAAAACAAAACCCCCACCTTATTATTTAATGTAGGGGAGCGATGGGAAAGTGGTTCTCCTGCCTCCAGCGCCTAGTGCGGGGACCTGAACGAGATGGCTTTCTCCTCATCTCTTAATAGAAAGAGGCACCTCTGGAGGGTGGTCCAGGAGCTTGCCTTTTTTTTAGGTGACGAGAGGGTGCACTTAGGGTGACCGCTCCCCTGGGACACCTACCTGGGGCAGGTAGGACTAGGAAGAAGAGCTTCCAAGGATGGTGGCACAGTGAGGGTTACCCAGGGGACTGCCTGTCCATTCGCCGCCTCCCAGGAGGCAATTTTGGGCTGAGGTTTACCTACCCTTCCCCCAGCTGGAACAGCGATTTGGGTCTCTGAGCCACAGAAATTGAGGTTAACTTCTTACCTTTGAGAGACCTCTACGCTTCCATCTAACCAAAGTGAAAACAGCTAACCGGTCACAAAGCTGGTACTTGTATTTGTTACTCTACAGACACGTAAGAAAGAAATTTTTACAGTGAGAACAGTCCATCACTGGAACAACCTCCCCAGGAGGCTGAGCAGAAGAGCCCCCACCGCTGGAGGCTTTCAAGGTGCGACTGGACAGGGAGCTAGATAATTTCATCTAGGCTCCCGTTCCCATGAAAGGTTGGACCAGATGATCTTTTGAGGTCCCTTCCAACCGGGGCTCTTCTATGGTTCTGTGATTTTTGCAACAGGTGTTAAGGCTTTATTACTTATACTTCTTGCATCTAGAAGACGTAACTGTACCAAGAAGCTGATCAAAGCAAGCAGCAGAGGGAAGGAGCAGCCTGAACTGCTTGACATCTGGAAGGAAACAGAGCTGGGCTCCGTGGACCTGAGCCTCAACCTTGGTACCCCACCATCGTCCTGCCACACACCCCTTCTTCCCCCCTTCCTTTTTTTTTTTTTTTTTTTTTTGAGAGAGAGAGTGCAAGTTCTGGCTTTCAGACCCTCTATCAATTTTCATTTACTCAAGTGCAAAGTATGCTTATAAGAAAAAAAAAAACAACCTAAGAGGTCTTCACAAAATTACCAATCTGTATTATAAAGCATAATGAAAACCAGCTGGAAAACCTCTGCTGCAAACCGAGCTGGAAAAGGTGCACAACTGATCACTGCCCTCAGCTACCAGCAAACTTTCAAGCAAGCAATTAAACTAGAGGATGCACCTTTAGCATGCTCTGTGCAACGGCTGGTGTTGCACACACCTGTGTCACACTTCTTGACGTGGTCACCCAGCGGGTGCCCCAGCACGTAACAGCTGGAGAGAGCGGTCACGGGGTGTCGTGGGAGTCACGAGCTTGGTTTATGGCCAGGAGGGACAGGCCTGAGGCAGGCATGGATAAGCAGTGGAAAAAGTGCCCTTCCTTACGGACCTGGGGTATGGGACAGCTCGGGGGTACCTCCACCAACCTTGGCCAGAGGAAACATCTCCACTGGGGCCACTTACCCTCCCCATGAAAACACTTGCTGCCTTTGACCTGAACTTGCTTGCCCTGTCAATCATGCTACCCTAACCCCACATTTTTCTTTTTTTTTTGGTGAGAAGAAGCTGTTGGTTTCTTCATCCCCCTGAGAATGGGAAGGGCATGGAGGTCAGCTGGAGGGGATGACCTGCATCCCCAGAGACAGGCCAGCTCTGCCCCCCTGTCAACAAATCCCAGATTTGCCAAACCACACCTGCAAGAAACGTTGCAGGTTTGGGCAAATTCACCCCACGTTTGATACTTTAATCCAATTACACGTCACACTCGCCTCCACGTTCATCATGTTAATCTCTTCTAAAATTACCCTCTGGTCCTCTGAATGAAAACACCTCGTTCCCCCACTCCAAACGCTGTGATAAACATAGATCCTTGTAATATGAGAAAGAGGGCAAGGACCTTGCTTTATTTCATTATTTTTGTACTGCAGCAATGAATTTCAAAACAGCTTAGCAGTAGTAGTCATGTTTACCCATTTGGTATACCTTCCCTTTGCTGCTTTTCAGAAATTTAGGACTTCTGGGCACGAGTGTGAAGGTTTGGGGTTGCTTTTTTCCCTCCCCCCTTCAAGCAGATTACTCTACATGATGACATTTTTTTTGCTTTTTGTTTTGAATGAAGGCACAGACCTCCTTCCTTCCTGCACAACTGTTCCCTCAATGCAAAGGCTATGCAGGGCTGGAAGACAGCAGGACCTTCATCTTCTAGCCTCACCTAGAAACGAGCAGTAATTTTCCCCGTTGTTAATGCCTGAAAGAACAAGTGCAAGGGGTCTCAAAGCTACTTGCTGTGAACTGGTCATGAAAACAAACAAACAAACAAAAACCACCAACCAAACCCCAAAGCAAACCCCAAACCAGCCTTTCAACTGGCATGAAAGTCTCCGAGATCTCACTTTGAGATCTCACTTTTTACTGGTCTTTACACAGTTTTAATACAGTCTTCTTGCCTTGCTGTGCTTTATTCCTGGACTTAAAAAGCTAAGTGAGGCAGGTCCTCCAACAGGAGTACTGCAACAAGGCAGTACTCCAGCTCCTGAGACCACCCCAGACTACCCGAGACCACCCTGGACGACGAGGGACCGGCCTGCAGGAGCACGCTTACCTACGCGAGGGCAGCTGTGCACAAAGCACATCAGCAAGCAGGTGCCCATCGGCGTAGCTTGTGAGAGCGTCTGCCTGCTGTCGGACTAAATAGCCTTCAGATCCACCGGGCAACAGCTTGGGTCATAGCCGGAGACTTCAGCAACACGCGTGGGACATCCGCCGAGTACAGAGCGCCTTGAAAACACACCCCATGGATTTCATGAGGCTGAAGTACCGGTAAGCCCCGTGCAGCCGTGTATGTTTGTTTGTATAAGCAAGAGATTAATTTCTCCAGCTGATTATCAACTGAAGTTGATTTACCTGGGCAAAGATTAGTTTGCCAGGCATTTTATCAGTTCCTAGGGTACACGACCGGAGCCGGGAGGGAGACCATGGAGTGCACAAAGAAAAAGGCGGCACTTTCTGGCCTCAGCTGAGGCTGTTTCACAGCTGCAAAGCTCCACCAACCTCAGCAATGCTAGCACAAGCAAGAGGAAATTCCTCCCTGAGGTGCTGAGTATGACTTTTCCCAATGTATACTTTTTTTCCTGCATCGCGTTGATTTTTTCTGTTCCCACATTTATTTTCCCAGGAAAGTTTTGCAGGCTTGTCTGTGGATGCACCTCACTCTCATTGCTTTCCAGCTTCTCACGTTATCACAAATAGGATCAAGCGCAGAAAACAATTGCATCGTACTCTCCTTGTGTGATTGATGACACATATACGTGCAATAAAACAGAACAAAAACAAGTACTTATATCAGGCTCCTTTTAAACTTCAAAGTATCAAAGAGACCTTTCACACCACCCAGTACAGCTGAGTACCTGTTTGCTAAGCTAGATGGAAAAGAAGTACCATGCAGTTTAAGAGCAAAAATAAAACAAACTGCTAGGGCCACGCTCTGCCACAGTGCCACGCTCTGCCACGCTCTGCCCACTGCTGGGGCCACAATGGCCAGCTTGGGCTAACGCAGGCTTATTTTGTAAGTCATTTTCTCTGCCTAACTTTTTTAATAGGTGGATGTTTTGTTTTGGTTTTTTTCCTCAAAATGCTGAAGATGCAGGAGTGACAGACAGTTAACACTTTACTGGATGAGGTCCTTAAAAAAACCATTATATTTATGTATTTATATATATATGTGTGTGTGTGTGTAAATAAATAAAAATAAATCACCAGTCACCTTTCTTCCAAAACTGCATTATTAGAATAATCCTGAGACTAGTGATAATCAGAGATGTTTCTTTCCTCAGCCGGTCTATCCACCTCTGCCCCCCTACCCTGATGCCCAACCCCACCAGACTTCATCCTAAGGTCCACTCCAGCCAACCAACTGCTCATGAAAGAACGAGAGCCATGGCGAGGGGGGAAGCACGGGATACCTGAACTAGTGAAGCAGTCGAGAAATACTGAAAGATGTTAGGCTGAAGCCATCAGCCTAACATTTGAATACCCCCGCTGGGCTATCATCTCCATTTTGGCTATCAAACAGCCATGGCTGTGAGATGACAGATGTTTCCTATGCGGGAGCGTCAGGCTCCCAAGCAGTGCACAGCAGAGGTATCCCTGACCACAAATACTGTACCGCAGCGCAGGATGCCACATCACTGTCACCGTCCTTCTCGCGTGCCTGACCTCCCCAACCACACTGACAAGAGCCATTATTCAGCATATTACTGGAAAGGACAGAGCTGTCAGCACTGCCAGAGGTAACGGTTCATCAGCACTTCCCCTCTCCACAATATCCCTTTTGCAGAAGTCCAAGAGTCCCCTGTCCCTATTCATGTCCAGCTGGAAGTTTGAATAGAAGCCAGAGAGAAAAGTTAGTTTCCCAATGCCGTAAACTAGATGTCAGACCAGCTGGGACAGATTTTACATGTGGAGATGAAAGGGTGAGAGTTATTTCAAAATCCTTGTTGCATTCTTACATTTCTGTATCAAGCAGCAAGTTTAGCAAGAGAGGCATCCCCAGCACTGTTGCCTGATTACCTTACTCAAAAAAACCAAAAAAAACCAAAACAACAAAACCCACAAACTTCTCTCAGCTTCTCAGCCATTAACACCAGAAGCACCATCCCACTCGACCACACCACAAACAGACCTTGCTCCATGCCCACTAGCTCAGTGAAATCGGGGAACTGCCTGGCGCTGGGACAGCACGGCCTCCCCAGGCAGCTGCCCCACGTCTCGCACCCCCGAGGAGGAGCGGTCCCTCCAGCTCAGCAGATGCCCCATGACGGCTCGTTAATGAGCTGTGTCACCCTTGCAGGACAAGCCATGGCATTCCACGCTTGTTACACAGCCCAAACCATCCTGCACATGACTGTGCTCTCAAGCCTTTTTGATTTGAGGAGCGGATCTGAGGGAGAGCGGACTACAGCCCTAATGCTGATGTTAAGGAGGTCACCATCCAAACAAGACTTTCTGGAGATGAGGCACTGGCAGTTCCCAGCTTGGCAGCTCTGAGAGAGGCAGATGTAGCGCTGCATCCTGCCTCCCAAAGTGGCAGAAAGATGCTCTGGGAAACATTGTAAGAAACAGGGTACATACAGAGCATCCCTTCCCCTGCTATTCCCCCCCAGCTTCTGGCAGGACAGACAGTCCTCTGTGCCTTGTTCAAAAGGCTCTTGATGGAGAAACAATCCTTAACCAACCATTAACAGGCTCAACGTGACCGACCGTAACAGCTCAGTCTTCCCCGCACAGATGTGTGTACACACATACCTCCTCAGGAGGTCCTCCACCTTTCAAGGACTATAGCGGCTTTATCAAGGGACGGTCACTACAGTCCCAGCATTAAGACTCAACCAGGCTTCCATGCAAGAAGTGGGAAACATTTAATAATCCTGGGAAGGAGCAAGCCCCACTAGGATCAAAACAGGACTCGAGAGTACCCAAACCCCAAAGGCATTAACCTACAACGCTGCATGGAGCTGGGCCTACAGGTCAGGTGCTGCCTCTTACCTGTTCTCCAGCAGCGTCATGCACACGACCTCCCGCACGCCTGGGTTGTTGGCTTTCTCGATGGAGCAGCTTTGCAGGTTCCAGGTAGCTACCCTCAGGACGGGTCTGCCATCTCTCACCCCCCCGAACATCTCCACAGAGGGGCGAGTGGATATGATCTGGGTTGGACCCCCAGGAGGAAAGTCCAAGTCCTCGCTCTGGAGGCTCAGAGAAGTGGGGCTGGGGTGAGGCTTGGCAGTGAAGTTGAGGCCGCCGTTGGTGTTCGTCGAAGGGGGCCGGGACCGCTCTGCGAAAATCTGATGCCTGATTTTGTCCAGAAAGGAGGAATTGATGCAGTCCATCCTCACCAGGTCCTCGATACTTTTGAAGGGCCCGTGCTCTTTACGGTAGTCCACGATGCTGTTGGCAATCTTCTCGGTGATGCCACGGATGCTCATGAGCTGGGCCGGGGTGGCGGTGTTAATGTTGATCTTGGTGGCGGAGAGGTGGTGCTCAGAGGCCAGGTCCTTGCGCAGGGAGCTGGGCGAGTGCTGCGCCGAGCTGCCCTTGCTGCTCACGCAGATCTCAAACTTCACCTGCTCCAGCTTGGCCGCCCCCACCCCGCTCACCAGCGCCAGGTCCTCCACTTTCTTGAAGCCACCGATGTACTCCCGGTACTCCACGATGTTCTGCGCCACTACCCGGGTGACCCCGGGCAGGGTCATCAGCTCCTCCTCCGTGGCCGTGTTGATGTTGAGCCTCTCCTGGTTGACGAGGATGTTGCTGAAGTTGCACGCCGCGCTGAACTTGCGGCTGTGGCACAGGTCCGCCGGGTCGCGGGGGATGGAGCGGTGGCAGCCCAGGCTGCCCCCCATCTCACCGCCTCCTCCGCCGCCGCACCGGGCCGCTGCCGAAGCCGGGGGAGCGGGCGAGGGGCGCTGCCGGGGCTGCCCGCCCGCGACTCATGGACCCCCGCGGGAGGCCGGCGAGGCCCCGCGGCTCCGCGCCAGGGGACGGACGGCGGCGGCTGCAGGGCACCCTGCGGACAGACCCGACGCGACGCGACGCGACGCGACACGATCGATCAGGCGGACCCCGGCGCCCCCGCGGAGGGGCCCCGCGCCCTTCCTCCTCCTCCTCCTCCTCCTCCCCGCCCTCCTCCGGGGACACGGCCGCTCCCTTGGCGCCGGAGCTGCCGCCGCAGACCCTGCCTGCCTGCCTGCCTGCCTGCCTGCCCGCCCGCCCAGCCCCAGCACCGGCCCCAGCCCCGGCCCGCCGCGCCGCTCCGCTCCAGCCCCCGGCGCTGACGGCGGCCGCTGCCGGTACCCCACGCCCCGCCGGCGGTAGTAGTAGCTCGGCGGGAGCTCCCGCCCCCTCGGCCGGGCGAGGCGGGGCCGGGCGCCGCCGCCACCGCCTCCCGGGGCGTCACCCGCCCCGCGCCCGCCCCCGCCCGGCAGCGGCGGGGCCGGCCCGGGCTGCGAGAGCGGCCGTCCCGGCGGGGCTTCCGCCGGCATCCCGGCCCTGGCTCCGTCCCCGGGCGCCTGCGTGGGGCGGGGGAGGATGAGGAGGGGTGGCTCCTCCTGTCCCGCATGGGCACTCGCCCCCGAAAGGTGGGGTCGGGCTCGCAGGGCCCAGGGGGACCCACGCGGCCCTGCTGCTGTCACCTTGCTGTTAAGGGCAGGCTTTTCTCTTCCTCCGGGTGAAGGGGATGCCGGGGTCTCAGGTGCTCAGACGCTCTCTGCAGCGTGCCCAGCCCTGAAGTTCCTTGGGCTCGCCTCTCGGCAGCTGGCAGGGCGTAAGTCTCTTTTTCAAACCTCCTGAAAGCCTCATCAGTCATCTCCACTGGCTTTTTTTTGCTGTTGCAGGCACTACGCTTTCATACATCTGTGTAAAGTCTGCTTTTTTTTTCTCAAGCAATCGTGAGAGTGCTCGTCAAACTGAAACTCCCTGCAGAATGATGCCTTTGGACAACCTAGATCTGCGTACTAGGTCTGCCTCAGCCCACGGCCCCTGGTCTACTGCGTGCCTAGCCTTTCCCTGAGACAGAGTACCACCGTTCCACACCGAAATTGTCGTTCTGTGTCACTCGGCCGTATCAGCCGTTCTGTATCAGCCTGAGCTGGCTTTAAGGTAGTTCGTTCATGCCCTGAGAGCCGCAGCAGCCCTTCGGTGACTTGGTAAAGTCACCGAAGTATTTACCCAGCTTCTACTGCATCGAGTCCCATGCTGCGCTGTCTGCAATGCTATCTGTAGCCAAATTAGCTCATTTAACACTAGCTTGACTGTGCCCACACAGGAGTGACTGCAATGTCAATGAATCCAAAATATAATCAGTGGGTGTAATTGAAAGGAAGGGGGAGGAAAACCGAAAGAAAGAGCAACATATGCTTGCAGATGCCAGCTACGCACCCTGATGCTGCCTGATGCTGACAGTATACATATATTTCTTTTAGCCGGACGGAATATGGTGCACGTGTATTTTCAACATCAAGACTCTTGGTTGGCCCTCTAATGAAAGTTAAGCTTGTAATAGCGGCTTATGCATGTATTTTTCATGGCAAGTTAATGGAAATTATTCGGGTTCACCTAAAATAAAAGGTTGAATTTGTTCAGCTTCTTGAGGAAGGGGAAGGAGAATGCAACGTGCATAAGGGAATGCAGGCTGCGCTGGGCTTTCAGATTGCACAGGGGCACTGCTGCTTTAACATTTGCACTAGATATTCTGCTGCGGATCACACATTTCTCTTCTGTTCGCCTGAGCAATAGAGTTAGTTAATTATCATTACGGGAATGGGTACTGGCTGCATTAGGGTATTGGCTCTCTGCTGACTGTTGGAGTGGAGAAAGTGCTCACTTAGGTGATTAAATGCTTCCACGTCTACTGGAAAGTGCTCTGTGCTCTGCGATAACAGCGGCCAATGCAGCAGAAGTCATGCTGGGCCTAATCCTGCTGGGATGATACCAGCACAGAGCTGGAAACGATTAACCATTGAAACAAGCATCCTTTGCAAGGCAATATTATTACGGTAATAGCTCCACAAGCTGTTACCTCAATGGAGAACCTACTCTTCTGCTTTCTACAGCACGTTGTTTCAAATTGATCCAGGCTCATTAAATAAGTTTTGAAGCCGAAAAGCACCAAAATCCATCTGAGGCATCATCTACGTTGCAGGCAGCACGAGGTTTTCTGTGTTTCAGAGGGAAGGCACGAGCATCTCCAGAAAGAAAATAACAGATGTCCCTCTCGTCCAGCACTTTCTGTTGTCAGCAGGTACTCAACATTTTTTGAATCTGCAGCACCGAGATAACTTGCAAGGCTGGATGCAGCTGAGGGAGTGGAACTCAGAGGGTTGCAATGGGTGTCCCATCACCTAATCCAGAATATGACCCATGCTAATGGCAGGTACAGGGGAGAGAAGGGGGGTTATCACTTCATTAGCCTCTTACCCTTATTTTTTTGTCAACACTATGAAAATGACAGTTACAGGGAGCTTACTGAGCTCTGAGTCAACTTTTGACACATCTTGGTATTTTTGGGAAGTGCCAAAAGCTGTGAAAAGGTACAGGTTTGGTTTATACTTTAAAAGGTTAAAAAAAAAAAATAAGATGAGTCGACTGGCTTGACATCAGTGTTAGGCAATCCGTTAACATGAGAAAGCTAAAAATGGGGCGCAGTCAGTAAATGATTGAAAAAACAATGGCGAAATTATTGACAGCCAGTGTAGGCAACAGAAGATAAATCTTGTGAAACCCAGGTAGATACTAGATTTTATCTTCGATCCAATCCCAAGCTCAGTGTATTTAAATTTATTCAAGAAGTGATTGATCGTGGTCTGTTGGTAGGCACTGGCTGGCAGGTAGCCTGCCTGGGCTGCTCGGCACCTGACGTGGCAAGTGGCCACAAATCCGGGATTCCTGGATCTCTGTCAGCCCCAACAGGTTAGAGAGCTCCGAGACGCCGTGGGTGGCTTATTCCTCAGGATCCACAGCTCACTGCCTACCGAGCAGCTGGCTGCCTGCCAGGGCTGGCTTAAAAACCTCTCAACAGAGGCAAAATTGAGTTTTGCTGCTTTGAGGGTGGAAATGCGGGGCTGACCTCCCACGACCAGGCAGGCTTCGGCAGTGAGAGGAGAGGGGAGGACACCTGCAAAAGGCCCTCAGGAGCAGCCACCGCCCATCACACAGGGTGTTTTCATATATCACTGTATGGTGTTGCAAAGCAGGCAACAAGGGAGCAACGGTTTTATCACTGCCCAGCAGCCATCTGATGATCTTGGGCTTGCTTTGCCACTGTCTAGAGCCCCCATAGGCTGACCAACTTGCACCCTGTCCCCCCAAGCAGCTAGTGAAACAGGTTCCTGGGCAGCCAAGTGGCACTGGGACAAGTAGCTGGCCACGCGGGAAACCCAGGGGTAGGGTAGTGTCATCTGCTTGCCAGCTTTGGAGGTCTCAAACTCCTCTTCCCTGCAGGAATTGTTCAAAGTGGAAAGAAGAAAACTAAACTTTTTCCATAGGAAGGAAGTTCTCCAACACTTAAAGCTTTTAAACGCAATGTTTAAGGAAGAGATGGAACTGCTTGAACACATAAAGGTGGGGTGGATGCAGATACTGCTGAGCAATGTTTTTTGACTTAAGTCAGACAAAGAATCAGCCTAGAAGGCACGACATTTTAAAGGCTTAACTTCTCAGCACTTTTAAGATGGTCTTAAAAAAATCTATTAGTCTATTCTCACATTTCCCAAAATGCATCATTGACATTGCAGAGACTCTAAACAAGTAAACTCTGTTTCACGATGAGGGCTAGAAGGAGCCAGGAGATGTTGCTCAACAGAATACCACAGACTTCGCCTTCAGTTGCCTTTGCAATTGCAATTCCTACCAGCCCACCATGTGATCGCAGCGCCTTTCCCAGCTCTTGCTTACATGGCCTTTGGGAGCTGGGGGCTTGGCACTGAGGAGCAGTCACCCTCCTAAGGACTATGTTTTCAGACCTGCTGCAGTAGGCTCTTAACGGGCAAGGACTTGAAAAGGCAGCTGATTAACTGCAGTGCCTGTATTTTTATTTAAAGGAGCTATTAAAATAATTGTTTTCCTTCTGAGAGGACATCTTCAGTAACACTTGTAACAGATGCCAGAGGCAGAAGACAGACAGTGTTTTTATGAAGACAAGTAATAACAAGTAGGAGTTAGCAATTTCATGAGCAGTGGGACTTAGGAAGTCTGATTTCTGATGGCTCTTTCCTCTGTTGATTTTCTGATGTATAATAATAACGCCAAGTATCCATTAGTCTCTCAGTGGGGTCACTAATTTGGATGTCTCTGTTCTGCATAGCCATCAATTTTTGTGGGACTTGTAGGAACTCTGTATTTTATGAGACATTTAACCTCTCTGTCAAATTTGCTTGAAATTAGCCCACACACTAATACAATCCCTGGGGAGGGGATGATGAGCAGAATAGCAGAGAACACAATCACATGAGTTTTTTCTTAGGAATCCAAAGTCTATGCTGTGAGCTGTTTTTCCTGTAAGGCATTTTATATGGCTGCCAAACTTGTTGCAAAAAGATTAAGTGATGTCACCGGTGCTGGGTTGCCAAGTTACGCGTGTCACATCCTACAGAGAAATACAGTCAGAAGGGTGAGCAGAAGTGACTCATCCTTATACCTTGATTAGGGCTTCTTCTTGGTTGGTGTTGGGTCTGAAACCCTCTCCCTCCCAGAGGAGATCCCAACCACTGGCCCACCGTTCTCTCTTGTCAGTGTGTGATGGGACAGCTCATCCTGGAGGGAAATGAGAGGAACCCATGCTAGAGAGGACGTTCTCCAGCAGAGCTTTAGATGTGGTTTCCAGTTTCCTTAGACAGCAGGGAAATTTGATTCCCATCCCCTACATCTGAGGTGACACTGTTAATTAGTCAGATATCCCTTGGGTTGCAGGGCCAGAAAGGAGTTAAAAAATCTAGTCCTTCCTTCACCCCAGGTAGGGTCACCAAGGCCATGCTTACAGCTTCTGTAAGCTTCTTGCCTGCTCTGGGACTCCAATGCGGGCATCTCCTGAAATTCCCGGATGAGAGACGTGGGACACAGTGGACCTGTGAAAACTAATGTTTTCTTTGAGGCCCAGTCTGGCAAGACTCTTGTAAAAATGCCCACAAATCACTACTTTGTGATTTTGGCAGGGGAGAAAGTCAGAATTTGTGACTTGCGAGCTAGGTGTCTAAGCTCTCACCCTGGGCAAGCTTCCAGTGGTTCCACCCAAAAGCAAGCATCAAGTGGGTTTTTGTGAAAAAGATATGGGCAATGAGATTTTAGGCACCTCGAGAGCCAAGCAAGAGGAGAGGGAAGGTAAGCCGACATGCTGGAAAGGGATGTTCAGTATAGCGTTCAGCACTTCACACAGCGCTTCGGTTATCAACAGCTGGACAGCCAGCCTCTCAAACATTGCCTCTTATATAGACCTCTTACCCTTCAAATGTCTTTAGGTGATGCCTCTTGGTGGCAGATAGGGATTTAAAATGCAAGCAGGTCAGCTCACTAATTTATACTGAACCATGGACTTCACAGGCAGTGTGTTTCATTAGTCCTTTCTAAACGTTTGCATTTCAAAAGCAGTATAACTTGTTGATGTTTAGTGCCAGAAATAATGATAAATATTGAGGCCTATCTCCTGATTATTCTGTTGTTTCACTGAATAAAGCATTATTTTGCATTATTTGTCGTTTATAGCTTACTTGTAGTTACTAATTACCTTCTACTACATGTAGAGTTAAAACACAATTAATTTTCTTGTTCATGAATTTTAAAAAAATGTTTAAAAAACCCATTTCACGTTTACTTTTGACTTTTCAGATAGTTTCATGAACATTAACTAGTTAACTCAAACATTTCACGTTTACTTTTGACTTTTCAGATAGTTTCATGAACATTAACTAGTTAACTCATACAGACAGCTTTTTAACTCAAAGTGATTCTGCAGTTACTGTAGCAGCCAATGCAATTCTGCCCAGACTTAAATATTGCTTATAACTTCTGCTATTTCGGGGTTTTGCCTTTGGGTTTTTTTGGTATAAAAACTTAAGAGCTCAGTCTCCACTTCTCATTCACATGAACAGTTGTGCTTCAGACCCTGAAATTATTCAGAGAGACAAAACCTGGACTCTTAGTTCTCCTCATTTTCTCAGGCGTAAGGAGAGAACAGTCAGGTCTTCGTGTTGTTTACTTGTGCTAAGATTAATTTGTTTCCTGTCTCTGCCTCTTCATGTGTAAACTTCTGTTTGTCAAGAAGAAAATAAACCACAAAGTAGAGTCAAATTTTCCCTTAGCCCCAGATTCTCAGAGGAGATCTGTGGAGGACAGAGCCTCAGTATAAAGCCATAGCTCTGCTGAGGATCAGGTCATTGGTTTATGAAACAGTAAATGTTTTGTTTAAGACTTTTCACACAAAACATAGCATCTTGCGTAAATGAGCATCTCTGCACTACTCTCATGAGAAAATCTGTCTCTCACATTTCAAGTCCTGCACCAACAATTAAAATGGTTTCATGACTTCCACCACTCCCAGCAGACTTTGAACTTCTCTGAGGAGCCTCCCCGACAAGTGACACCTAGCTGCCTAATCATTACAATATCTTCTGTGAAGGTTTGATCAAACTCCCGTAAAGACAGAGGAAGGATGCCCAGAATGATTCAAGAGGGTGCTCTCCTGATTTACGCAAGCAGGCGGACCTGTGCTGTTGATGGAGTTGACTCATGTGGTTCTCCATCTGAAAGTCAGGTTTGTTCAAATGAGAGCATAAAGGAGGTAGGACAGCAGGACAGCACAGAGGTCTTCCTCTAGAACCAGGGCCTGTAGGATGGCTGCTTGGAGGAGACGGGCGGTCAGCAGCATCTGGGGGAATGGGCAGCAGAGCATCTGAGCAATACTGGACCACCGGAGGACAAACAAGTCCCTAAGCACCTGGAGATGAACACCACTGGGCTATTTAAAACAGAAAATGAAGGACACATTAAATCTAGCTTTGATCCCTGGCAGACCCTGGCACAAATAAGGATTTTAAGTACTTGGAAGATAATTAGGTGTTCAAAAAACCCACCGGCATGGCTTTACTAAACTCACTTTTTTCTTTGACAGGGCAACTGGCTTGAGGGATAGGACAGAAACAGCAGATTAATGACCGAGGGCGTAGAAGAGAGTATACTTACAAAGCTTGTGGGTGGCAGCGAGCTGGAGGGCCTGCAAGGACTTTGGTGGGTGGGATCAAAATTCAAAATAGACTTCACAGATCAGAGGGACGTTCCAAAACTGACAAGATGAGTTTTGGTAGAGACCTAGGGAGGAGAAATCCACAGCATCCGTTCAAACTGAGGAATGACTGAGCCACAGATGGGGCAGGAAAAGCTCAACAATGTAAACAGGAATCAGCAGGATGGCCCATTAGTTAGAGACCAAAGGCTGTTTCTAGCTGATCTCATGAATCCTACCAACATGATTAGGAAGATAGCTATGCAATGACACAATTACTGTCAAGAACATGATGCTTAGAGCCACCATACCAAAGTATTGATGAATTACTGCCAGATGTTGTACAAGTTGCAAAAACCAAACTGTTCCCCCAAAACAAAACCCACAGCCCCGAAGTGCTTCCTGTTTTAAGCCTAGATCCTAGTCCTTGCTTATGCCAAATAATATATACTCTGATAAATGGCCTAATTGGAATCACAGGGATATGAAGTACTGCTGGAGAGGAGTAAAGCTTGCGTAGTCTGTGGTGAGGAGTTTGCTTCCTGAATAAGGGCTTAAATTACATAAGGTGTCAGAGTGTTCTTTTTACTGTATGTGGCGTTATGGCTGAGGTCACGTCCACAGCTCCAAACCTTGGTCTAGCCAAGCATCACCTGCTTTGGAGAGGCTTTTCCAAAGTTTGAAGAGCCATGAGGAAAAATAGCTGTCACCATCTTACACAAGCTTTTGCGCTATGTCAGCAGCACGAGCTCCCCACACTGCAGGCCAGTCATTCCTATTCACCTGGTGTATTTGTTAGTGTGACTCAACATGAAAACAACACAGCAGATATTGGTTGGCTGTAATTTCTATGCAAACTTTCTTCTGAATATTGTGGGACTTCTGGTTTTCCTGTGATGGATTCTCAGACTTTGCTGTGGTTCAGGAATGGCTCCCAGCACCTTCTGCTTCAAAAACGATCTCACTACCTATCCTGAAATCAGGTTTTAATCCTTCTCCCAAGTGTCCCGAAGCATGCAGTTGATTAATTCTGATTTCACGCCGCAGATAGCCATGTCACACACACATACCCTTGCCAGCTGGTACACAAGCCACATTCTTCCCGTGTTAGTCATGGAGCACGTCTGCCTTTAACTTACACAGTGGCAGACAATTATGGGACACAGGGTGCTCCTCCCGTGACTCAGGAGACATTCTTGTCTCCTGATGCTGCAAGGTGCCGGGCATCCCTATCCTGCCACCTACCAGGTGACATCAGGGGATGCTGGTATCTCACCAGTGTGACTCCTAAGATAGGACAGAAGGAAGAAGGAACACTCAGCGGGGACAATAAGCTCACAGAAATGGCACCCAAAGGTGCCGGTTGCTGAATCTGACTGTTTCTCATGTGCACATGAGAAACCACACACATGCAAGCTGTGGCAGTCAAACACCTCCGGGAAGACGAACACTGCTCCTACAGTATATATACCATACTGCCATCCCAAGTGGACGCGAACTCACTCCACACTTAATATAGGGCTGACTGCATGGTGACCTTCGTGCCTTGGGCTTCCGAGTATCAGGCGCGTCTTTTGGGTATGCCGATTCCCTTGGCCTGCCTGACATATCCAGCGCTCCTAGGCAAAGTCGTCGGGCTGCCCACAGGTCACCTCTCAGACCATGAGATTTGCCAGGTATGAGTTACCCAAACTAAGCAATCAGTTGCTGTTAGGTGCACTACAGCCTTCATGCTTCACAGGGAGGGGGAGACTGATTTTCAGCAAACCAAGGCATCACTCACGCTATTTTTTGTTTCCCTGCAGCTTTTTCCATTGCATTTCACTGCTTGCAGGCATTACTCCTAATAGCATAGAACAGTAGGGTTTTAGAAAGGCAGGTTAAAAGAGAACCCGGAATGGTCTCCATTTATTTTAGAGGACTTCAATATAGATATTATCTATCATATCAATAGGAGTCTGCAGGTTTCTAATGGCTGCTGGCCCAGCTCAGCGAGGTCTTTGGACCCGAGCCTGCCATTGCATGCTGTGCACGAGGATCTGCCATCTGCACTGCCCTCGTTGAATCCAACTTTCTCTAGTGTGATTATAACTAGCGGGAGAGGAGGGGATTGCTCGACGTGAGGAAGGGTATCAGCACGTGGCCTTCACAGGATGTGTTTGAGCTAGGCAGCCATGCACGCTAACAGTTGGCAGGGACACTAAATTGCGTTCACATCAATTGATCTTGATACCATCTGGTTTTGAAAGGGCTAATTCTGCCGAAGACAAACACTCAATGGTTCTCGCTGTCTTTGCAGTAGATTGAAACGAAATGGAGAAGGAGTTTTGCTCCGTCTGTATTCTTTTGTCCTTGCTGCTTTTAGATAAGGCGACACAAATTTGCAGATTCCCTTTGGATTTAAGCTGGTAATTGTTCAAGGCACAATAATGACTCTGTATCACGAGAACAAACGATGAAGGAAACATTGTTAGAGAAGAAATCCCTTGAGTCAAGGAAGGCACTGTTTCTTCTCCTTCGTTAAGCTCTGAATTTCATTTGATTTTGCTGGGCAGAGGCTCTGGCAGGTGTAACGTGGGGTGCACTGCCCAGCAGAAACATTCCACCTGTACTGCAGGATCATAAACCGAAGTAAAAACACAGAGACAAGTTCTCTGAGGTGTTTGCAAGTCCCTCGGCAATGCCGGGGCATTCTTCCCCTTGGATTTCAGGAAGGGTTAGAGATTCCCAGGGAATCAGACTAGGTGCCGTGTGTGAAAACCAAAAGGCAAAACAAGAATTGGTGTTACCTTAAATCAAGTGGGGGAAAAAAAAAAAGAAAAAAAAAAAAAGGAAAGAAAAGAATCTAACCAAAAAAGAAAAAAACAAACAACAATAAAAGCCAACACTCACATTTTTAAATCAAAATGTTCAGAAAGATTGCATCAAGGAGTTTCACTTTCCAGAACTGGAACATTCAATAAAAAGTCAACTATAATCTTGATTTAAAATGTTGAATTAAACTTAAAAAAATTATTGGAAAAATGGAATATCCCAACAAAATTTCCTTGATTAGAAAAGGGCCTCTTGCTAAAAGTGTCAGACATTTGTGATGTCAAACAGTTGTTCCAAGTTTACTGTTAAAAAAACAAAACAGCCCAAAATTTTAGGATTTTTTTTTTTTTTAAAAAAAGGCTGGAAAAGTCTGCAATATTTGACTGATCTACGTTGTTAAAGGAACCAGCTGAAATGGGGTTCAGCTCACTATACTGTGTCACTTCGTAGGGTCAGGTATTTAACGCTCACATATTTTAATCTTTGGATAAAGCTCAGGGGCTGCCACAGAGAAGATATCAAACATTCTCCATGCTGTCTTCTAAGTTGCCTATGGCTTCACTTAACAGCTCCCTGACTCATACGATGGCATTGCAAGAGGCTCATAGTCAGGCCCACTGAGAGGCATTTCAGATCCAGGAGCAAATTATCCAGGAGAAGAGCTATTTTCTTTGCTTCCCACCTTCTGTGCCACCTACTTTCCTTCCTCTTGGCATCCACTCCTGCTCTTTAGAGCTGTTTACAACTTGGAGCTAGCAGAGGCAGCAGCGAAGGCTGAGCTGGGCGAGGAAGCATCGGACGGCACAAGGGTTTCTCTCAGCACCCAGTTTTATCTCCTCTTCATAGCTCTGCTCAGAAGGCTCCGCCAGCCCACCACTGTGGGGTTTTTGGTCCTGCTGTCAACCAGGAGACCCTTCCCTGTGCCTCCGAAACGTTAAAGCTGGGTTAAGATTCAAACTCAGTGCTAGGACTGCCGAGATAAGAAAGGGGCTCTCATTTCTGGATGCAAGAGGAGAACATCTGTCACTCCCAACCATGGCCTAGTTATTATTATTAAGACTAATAAAGCTAATTTAATATTATTAAACTCTTTAAATATATTCAATTTCAGCAGAAAATTCTGAGAAATCACCCTGGGGCAGGAGTCCGGAGAAGCTGAGGAATCACCATCCTTGGAGATATTTAAAACTCAATTGTATGTGATCCTAAGCAACTTTGACCAGGAGGTCAGACTAGATGATCTCCCTTCCAACCTCACTTATTCTGCACTTTCGTAGAAGACTGTGGTCTTGGACTTGTTGCCTTGGTAAACGGGAGCTGGGGGAGGATTTGGTGAGCTGCAGACAGCACGGCTATGAGAGGGAGAGGAAGGGAGTAGAGGATGGCTAGTACGGGACTGGTAGTTTCATATCTGCTCTTGGCAGATCTGTGGGGATAACCATCTCATTTTAAACTGATGAAGTAGCTTACAGTTGTATGATATTTTTGAGAGTTAAAGATGATACGGGATCTAAACAGGATCAAAAAAAACAAGCAAAAAATCCTCATCCATCTTCTCTCAAATAATTAAGATTTTTTTCTGATTCTGCAGGAGTGGAGATAGTGGTTTGTTAATACCGTACAAGTAAATCCACAAGTCCCGAGTCAAAGCTCTGTTGAAATGGTCCAGCAGAGAGACTCCCTAGTCAAGAAGAGGTGCCTTCTCTGGGGAAGGAGAAACAAGGCAGCCTTCAACCAGCAACATCACAGAGCTTTTATTCTGCTGTCACTCTGCATGATATATGGGGTTAATTTTAAGAGAGAAAAAAGTGGTGGGCTTTTTTTGCCAAATAGGGAGAAGTTCGATCACTTCCGAACAATGGAAGCAAAGAGAACTCAAGGGAATTATTCATCTTGTAAAAGGAATTTGATTTTCTAATGCAAAGAGCAGGCTTTAATTACAGCAAATTGAAACAATACAACATTTCCTTACTAAAAAGGTTTGAGGGTTTTTTTGTTGCTATGACCACTATGCAAAGGAGATGCGTGTGCTTAGGAGTCCTAGCAATTATAGTAGGGTTTAACTTCAGCCAACTACTTTGTAAAAATTACTATAATTGACAACAGGAATGTTTTCCTTTAACTTACTTCTCTTAAGGACCAAACAGATACCATTACGTGCGCATAGTCATTGTGCGAGATATACTACATCGGCACAGAAAGGGACAATTCCTCTGCTTCAGGAAAGGGGCCCTTTCTTCATTTGAGAGCATGGCCCAGAAGAGGAGAAGTAACACAAATGGATCTCCATCTCCCACAGTAGATAGGATCTGCCATCCTTCAGAAGAAAGACATCAAATACTAAAGTCACATAAAAATTCTCCTCAATACTGGATGAAAGAGTCCTTGCTGGCTTGCAGTCATTATATTTGGTAGCATCTATAATAAATAATCAGATTATGACTAATTACATTAATAGGATAGCCCAGGGATCAATGCACATGATATGATACATCACTCTGGCCAGGTTTTCAGGTTTAACTGTCCACAGTTTATTCCATAGCTACACTCTTCTTCACTTTCATGGTCGTGTCGTGGGCTGGGGACACATGTACTGGTTCCTGGCATCACTTTTGGAAACAGAAGTTCCAAAACTTGAGGACACTGAAGGAAAAAAAGTAAACTCCCACACTCCTGTGAAGCTTTCTGAGTATGAAAAAAACGCATGCTGTGTTTGTTAGAGGCTGCAGTTGAATTAGCATTTAATTACATTAACATTTAACGCTTAAAAATGTCAGGAAAGGACTGAGGGGAAAAAAAAAATAATAAATCAGAACTCAGAATAGAGACAGATGAGACGCACACAAGTTTAAATGCCTGATTTGGATTCCCAATGAAAAAAGTCTCCATTTTTCTTGCCTCATGCCATACTGTAAACAAAAATTTAGTGTGTTCGATCTTAAAATGCCCCTGCCTCCAGCTTTCTAAACTAGTTGAAGCTAATCAAATTTAACTACCACTTCCAATTAATTTTGTTCCCTGGAATGTTGTTTGATAATGAAAATCCTGATGGGGATAAAACAGATCATGCTCTTTGAGGTCTCAGGACTACCAACCATGCTCCATTTAACTTTAGCACTCATCTGAGCAGGAGCTTCAATCTTTTGCAGGGAGTAGATACACCTGGGGCTGACGCAGCAACTAATGCTGTGCCTGCACAACAAGGACTGGTGACTCTAGAGAGCTGCTGCTCATGTTCAGCACCTTGTTTCTTGAGCCACATAGCTCAGAAGCTTGCACCTTCAGGAGACCAGTGATCTGTCAGACTGAGAAGAGACTAGACATACAGTCAGTGCATCCAGCTGAGAGAATACAGAAGCTGGATACATGGACAGTCCCTGCTAATGGAAGAAGTCCAATGCTGTCATCCTTTTAATCATGAGATTTCTCCAAGCAGCAGCTGTACAGAAGACTCTAGTCCTGGTTATCTCCTACGTAAAGGCCAGATAGAGTATTTTGCAAGGCTCTTCTTGAGGATTTTTGTTTTTAAAATTATTATTATCCCCTCAAATCTCAGCGGGGATTCCTACAAAGTATAAGCTGTGCAGTCCTAGAAGGTCCAGTAAAAGCCTATGTCTCTGTGTTGCTTGGGGAATGATACTGCAACAGGATCACATTGCCGAGAACTTGGGATTTCATAGCAAAGTGAAATTACACATAGAAGAGAACATTCATAAAATACATTAATTTTTAATGAAGACATTAAACACTCAGAGCTTTGTCTCTTCACTTCTGTGCCCAGCCTACTGCCTCTGTAATGAGGCCCCAAGCCTTGGAAGTACAGAGATGCCTCAGCATCTCTCTGCTAGAGAGATTTCAGGTTTTTGGTCTCTTCACTTAAGAAATTATTTGACAGTAATGGATAATAATGAAACTAAACTGCCTGGAAGATTAGGGAACAAATGGTTCTCTGAGCAGGGCTAAGGACTGTATGGCCTTGACAAGTCTTCTCACCGTACAGAAAGCCCCAAGCAGGATCTCTTGCAGATTGTGGTGAGCAGGGCAGTGGCCAGGGGGCTGGGGCAAATGAAGTGAGGGATGATGGATCTCCAAAAGCGGCCAGAGAGATTAATACAGCTTCAC
Source organism: Mycteria americana (assembly GCF_035582795.1). Classification (NCBI taxonomy): domain Eukaryota; kingdom Metazoa; phylum Chordata; class Aves; order Ciconiiformes; family Ciconiidae; genus Mycteria; species Mycteria americana. Next base: position 54,340,138 of record NC_134366.1, read on the forward strand.
ACAATGCATTTCACCTCATCTCCTTTATCCTAAAAGCTAGGTTCAGGCATACTACATATGTCTCCTGTACTTCCAGGATAGGACGTGCAGGGAGGAAACCCTTTGGGAAAATACAAGTGAAGGTATTTCCCTGGAAATGGCTGATGATCCTAGGTCACAGAACAAAATGTTCAGAAGTACTTGCTCTGCCACACTTTAAAAGGAGTGGGTCTGAGAAATGAAGAGCTACCCATGTGGGACTGGAAGTCATCTGCTGGGGTCCTCTCCCCAGTCTTTCTAATCAAAGCGCCTCAGGAGCATCACAGAAATCTTTCCTCATAGCATCTTTGTTACACCTGGAAGTGCCATTAACCTCTTTTTACAACAGAAAAACTAGACAATAAAATGAAATGCCTGAAGTCACGGAGCCTGATCTGTCCCAGGCTTCCCCCTTGTCCCTGGAACTACTCCATCACATATCCTGTATACAGACGATCCTGTAAAGTCAAGCCAGCAGGGAGAGAAAACGGGGACAGCCACTTGTTTTGAGAACCATCATCCAGATGCTGCATTTATCCTGCATGAGTCAAAGCAAATATTTTCATCCTTCAGCACTCTCTCCTGCCAGCTCCCCAGTTTTCCAAGGCAATATCCATAGATTGGAATTTCTGTATGGACATGAAAATGAAATATTACTGTACTGTAATAGCTTTTGGCATGGACGTGTATTGCATTTGAATCATTGCTCATGATGTTTTTATTTCTGAATTGTGAAATCTTGGCCACCTGACTCTTAGATTAATACATTAACAAGATAAAACTATATACTGTAAGGCTTCTTAGATAAAAAGCTTAGCTATGTGAGGGCTTCCTATTATCCTTTTTATCCTTCGCTATGTCAGAGCGAATTGTAGCATCTAACTCTTCAGCTAAAACCTGTATTCAACACTTAATGCTCAACAGATAGGATAATATTTATTTTATTTGGGGGTTTAATTTTAGATGAGGTAACATGCAACAGAATGGAGCACAGTCACTGGAAAATGGTCTCCCGCAGTGTGATAAGTGACAAGAGTACAACTGAGTAATGCAGAGGCAAATAAAAAAAGGAATATACCCCTGGAAGCTGGCACCCTATAACCCCGTGACTAAGTAGGCAAGCAACCAAGTGAATGCCAACGCCTTCAGCTACGTTCATACAGTACGCTGCTCACAGCTAACCACGCTGCAGAGCGCGAGGGGGAATGGTCCAAACGAGGAGAGCTTTGGTCGAGTTCTGTGGCAGTGGGTTTTGGTTTTTTTTTTTTTTTTTCACAACACAAAGGGGCCCTCCACACACCAGCCTCCCCTCCCTGTGCCACTATCCGTGAAGTCACTCAAGATCACGCAGTGCAGCTGAATAAGTTGGAAGGCCTTGTCTTACATCAGACATCACTCTCCATGCAATAAAGCTTTCAAGAACCTTTCAAGGGACTATGCTCATCTCGCAGCATGTGCATAGTCCCATTGGCTTGGCTGGCTTAGTAGTCCCGTGTGCATGCTTGTGTTTCTTTTGCTGGAAGAATTCCTCTCCAGATGTCTCTATTTGCCTAGCTTTTAAGAGGCTGCATGACCTCAGCAATGTGACTTACTAAGTTACAGGAGCTGGGACTTTCAGCAGCGTACTTTAAGCGTGCAAGCAACGCATGCAGCAGTTGTTGGCACTGTCCTCTGGGAGAGACGGTCTACGCTGCAGCTACAAGAGGTAGGGAGAACTGGGGGACAGATGGATTAAAATAAATAATAATTTGAAAGTGGCCATGATGATAGAGCAGGGAAAGTGTTAAATCTCCTCCTAGTTTAGACTGCAGGGTGGAAAAGACATTTTGCAAAGTTCATTTCAGAAAGACACAGAGACAAAGAGCTAAGATAGGCCTAACTCTGAGTTTCATATCTGTTACCAAGGCATTGTATAGTCTTAACTATGACAGCATCTAAGTTATCACACCAAGGCACTGAAATTAGTCATAAAACAGAGCACTATAATTCATACTGTCAAAGCTATTTTTGTTCACTTGGAGCTGTTTTTACAGACTGACATAATTGGACAACAGGTATGACAAGCCTTCACTGTGATGTTATCTTCACCAAGCCAAAGACTTTGTTGTAGGAAAGGATGAAAAACAAGGCTCTGCCAAACAACACAGCATGGAGAAAGCCTGCTTAACCTGGGGAAATCAGGAGGCCACATTCTTCTTTCTCTGAAGCTAATACCAGTCCCACCAAAGCTACCTCATTGTAAGGATCAAGAACTCTAGCAATATTTCATGCTGGCAATTTCCTAGAAACCAGTTATAAACAGAAGACCTGAGCAATAAGGGGGAAGAAAGAGAAGAAAAAAAGAAAAATGAAAAAAAAGAGACATATTTCTGATCTAAATATTCACCTTTCAGCAAGCTCCTGCCCTAGGCAGCTGGCTTCTGTTTCTACATTCCCCTTTACAGTCCCACCTGCAAACATGACCGTACACAACCACACTCTTCAGAGCACATGAGGTGTCAGCATGATGGGGTACCTTTACCTTATCAAAGGAGAACATATACGATAGCCCACACAGCTCATCTTTACTGAGCCAAGCAATACCCCAAAAGAACAAGAACTTGTCGGTACTTCATCATTATTAGCATCCTTTAGTAGTAACTTTTTCATAGTGCTTCCCACCTTGCGGACAGACTCACTTCTTGCATCACCCTCATCATGGAAATTGTTAACGTTCAGCCTCATCTCACCAAACGGGCAGCTCTGGCAGAGAAATTAAGCTGGAGCTCTGTGGCCACACAAGGCTACAAACTCTGCTGCTTAGCACACTAGACTGCGTCCCAGCAAAGCAGCACCTACACAGGCACAAGACAACCAAAATAAAATGAAAGGAAATATTTACCTCCTCCTGGCTTCAGCTTGGTCTGTGCTAAAAATGCCCTTGCAAACCCTTCCTAGCTTTGCTCTCAGAGGCTCTGCTCAAAAGCAGCTGACAGCTGAGGCTTAAAAACCACATTGATTAGAGTTGGCCTGTGCTGAGTTAGAAAACCTGATGCTTAAAAGAGGCAGCAAGTAGCTAGCATCCCATGTCATTAGGAGATGTTTTCCCCATAGCACCTAATGAGCTGGCACAGCATTGGCTTTCAGTGGGAGCCCCTCATCTCGCTGAGATTGCCTGACAAACTTCCCTGAGCACAGGCTACTTCTTTGTCATCCTTCTTGTAGTGTTTAGCCCTGGATAGGAATAACAGAGCCTGCTATAACATGAATAAGAAAAAAAAAAGAAGTCCCACTGTGCTGCTGACACCAGGAGAGCTCATTGCCCTGTGGTAAATAAGGTGATAATAATTCTTCCCATCCTGATGGGGCTCACCAAAATGTCAAGGCTGATAGCTGCCCTTTCCCTTCTGACATGATAGTTAGTCCCTGAGAAGGAAATAAATTACTGAGCCACTTAACACCTCATTAGGAGTTAAAACTATAGATTCAGCATCTCCAAGTAGATTTTTAAGGCAGCTTGGGTGTTTAACAGCAAGCTGTGAAGTTAGCTCTGATGGTATATGGCACCATTTCCTTAAGGGAAGCTTTTCCTTTAAATTACTCTAAATCCCAGGCAAATAATTGTTTCCATTCTCCCTGCTTAGCTGTCCTGGTTTGGGTTGTACAGTCTGTCTGTATTTATAAATAACCCGCTTTGTTTACCAATTATTTTAAGTATTTTCAGGAAAGGGAAGGAAGAAAACTCTGGGAATATTGCAATTGCCTGTCTGCCCTCATTAGCCCAGTAACTGTTTCACTGTAATTCAATTGTTTCTTGCACTTGGTTAAAGATAAGAAGACTGCAGCAGCAATAATAGCTTAAGAAGTTCCTCTTCTTTTTTCCTTTTTGCTCTTTTCTCCAAGGCTGTTTGTCCCTGCCTCTGCATCACTCTTCCCTCCTAGTTATGATATATGGGGGGCTTGCTGCTGTGCATTGAAACAGAGCTAAAAATACTTATCTTCCTTTCTTTTTTGTAGGTTTTGATTGTTTTTAAACCCAGATCAGTTGACATTTGCATGGTGGGTACATTGTGAAAGCTAAATAAGATTTATCTTATTTTATTCAAGTTAATAAAATCTGCAAACATGGTGTGACCTATTACTGAAAACTAAGACACTTTAATACCCAAATCCATGAAGACTCAAAGCTACATCAAAGCAAATGCTTTGAACTATACACCAGCTTTTGATGCTCTTTACTGTAGCAATGGAACTAGTAGGCAGAAACGTAGATCCCGTGTGTACAAGACTTCCTATCAGAGGTATGAATGGTGCAAAATATTCATGTAAGTCTGGAGTTTCTGGATGGGATGAGATTTCTTCCGCTTGGAGCTTGGACTTACTGGGTGAGATGAACAGACAACCTGGGCTGCTCCGTGTTTTAGGTTGAACATAACCTGCCATCTTTGTGGATTCGATGTGATCAGAGGTACAACCACGCGACGCCTCCGAGGGAGAGGGCGCAGAGCCCTTCTTCGCTTTGGGTTCACCGCCGTTTCTCAGCCATCCTCTCCCATAACCCCAAGGCTTTGGCTTGGCTATGAAAACACAGTTGTCATCCACAACAGGGTGTTTTTGTGTCACCCGCAGTGTTCCCCAGCTCAAGAGGGTGCCATTTGTTCTCCATTCAGCTTCACTGGCAAGTTGGATGATCTCCAGATATATCTCTGAGTGTCCCCTGGTTCATTTGCTCTTTTGCTGGTTCATGGGGTCTCTTTTGCTGACAGATCCAAGAACATATTTGGATTGAAGAAAGGTGACTTTATCCTGCTACTAGGAAGGGGCAGGGGTGTGTGTTTAAATACAGCTCCTCCTTTTTTACAAAGCAAATCTCAGTCTAACTTGGTTGATGTGATTTCCTCAGGCAGGATATGTTGGACCAAACGACTTTAGAATTATATCTTAGCTTAATTTTAAAGCTAAAATGATTAATCCTTCCACTGTTTAACCCAGAACTGCACCTCAAAGCTTAAGGAGCTTTCCTTATGTGGGGAAGGGTTGTATATTCCTCCTCCTGACACGTGTACTCCCACTTACACCTCGCCAGAGCAACAGTGTAGAGCTGCCATGCCAGAACCTCACTTTTTCAATGAAATGGCCACCACTGTCCTTCCTCTGCTGGATGTTCAAGTCCATGTTGCTTAAGCTACCCTTTGGCAAGCTTCAGCAACCTCTGCTCATGCTTGAGCCCACCACAACAGCCAGGTGCCGAGATTTAACCTGCGAAGGGCAATGCACCGGAGCAGATAGAGCAGCAGAGTCAGCGGATCAGCTCCAAAATGGGGAAAATAGCCCTGATTTTGCCCAGAATAGCTGCATGTAAGGAGCTGCGAACTTTGCTCGAGTTTCTCAAAACTTCCATGTGTTTATCTTGTTCATCAGCGTGACCCTTCTCAGAGAATCCGGGATGTTCTGGGAACTGTGCAAGAAGGGGAAACTTTCCATCTTATCTCACTGATGTCTCCTGGAGGGGAATGACATGCATTTTGGTGGCCCGTCAAGGCTTTCTGATTTGCCAGATGGCGACTCCCTTACCTCTCATAAACACTCCAAATCCAAAGAGGTGGAGGAAGAAGAGGAAAAGATAAGGAAAAACTGGGAAAAAAAAGACTGGGAGGCCTCTCCATCGCCCAAGAGTGAATAAGAACTGGTTTACAATAATCAGTCTCAGTGCCAAATCTTCCATTAGCCTCCCTCTCCCCAGAGGCTTTTCTGGGGGGCTATTTTTAACTCCCATCACTGTTATGAACGGGTAATCCATGTTCTCGCAAGCAGGGTCCACTGAGAGGGCAGGGGGGAAGCATAACCCAGAAGAGGAAGGAGGGATGGTAGATTCTGTTGAGCCTGGCTTAAGCAGGCTGGGTTTAAGGAGGGACATCCAAAAGGGGATGGCAATGCCTCTTTAAGAGAGTATTTGGAAACTACCAGGACCCTCTGAGACAGCCTCAGCCCTGACTCTGTGCACCTGCATCCAACATCAAGGTCCCTTCCAGCCGGTGCATGTGTCTTATTGCTGCATTCCTTCGGGTGCAATATGAAGCTCTCCTCAGCACTACATATTTTCTTGTGGGAAGCGCTGGACCTCGGTAACATATTGCGGTTGTCCTTTGGCACCACGTTTCCAGAAGGAGTTAACACCCAGCATCAGAAACAGGAATGGCTTAGCTTGCAAAGCAACAAGAGGGGCAAGTGTCTGCTGCTGTCCTTGGCTGGAGGGAATCAGTGCCGTTCAGCTCCTTGCCTTCAGCCCTGCCTTGGCAACAGTGAAGGAAATTATTCTTCATGTTCTGAAACTGCAAACGTCGACTTAGTTTGCAGATTTTTCCTTCATGCGTGGTGGCAAGCACTGAGGCCCGGCGTGAAGAAGAGAAACCAGCTCCAATGGCAGCAGCCTGTGCCTTTGAAGCAGGAAGAGCTGCTTTTCCCCATCTGTCGCCGGTGACTTTCTGAATGACCTTGGCATGCAGCGGTGTGACAACCATTAAGACCCGGCTGACTGGTTTGCTACAGCAATGTCGTTTCCAGATTTACTGCACGGAAATCAGAGAAGTCCAACACGGCATCCTTCCCAGAGAGGGGATGACTAAGGCACGCACCCTTAGGATTGCTGCTGATTTTCCCGTGCATGGACTGTCTCCATGTAATATGTCCCTAGTTCTCTTCTCAGTCCTGCAGGCTCTCCTCCTCTCCAACAGGAACCCGTAGCATTTGCAGTATGTCCAGCAACGTTGTAGACCAGCAGGATTATCCTGTAGGGATGGGTGAACTTGTCTGACCTCATTCCAGATCCTCTCAGCTATGATGGATTGGAAAGTTTGGCTCAGATTCATGCATTTCTAGGTGTAGAATAAAAAAAGTAAAGAGGGAGAAAAGAATGCAGGGGAAAATGGTACTCAGCCTATGAAGCAAACAATTTAAAAATTATTATGAAATTAGAAGCTGAGAGAGGAAAGAGAAACAGTCTAATAAACACCGAACAACCTGTGCCTCGTGGAAAACATGTATTGGCTCTCAGAAGGAAAAGGGAAGGTTATTCCATCCCTGGATCATTGTCTGTCCTCTGACTAGAGCATGCTCTCATTCTAGATTAATGGACCACTGTAGAAACCCCAAATAGAACATTCTGAGAGCTAGGTAGGTTTGAAAACCTCTTCAAAAAGCATTTGGAGCAGTTTGTAAAGCCCTGTGATCCTAAATATCTACTTTCAGTACCAGGATTTTGGGAGGCCGCAGCAGATGAAACCATGCTGTCACCATAGGCAGCTTGCACTTTCCTTTTAGGTTATTTTTTAATCAGTCTGCCTGAGACTGTTCCCCAGAAACATGTGCAGTTCCGGGCCAGCCTGCTTCCCCACGGTGTCCTGCGTCAGGGCAGTGCTGGGTGCTTACCCGCTCCCAACTCACAGGTGACTTTTGGGCAGTTCTTCACTCCCACCAGGGGATGCAAAGCTTGATCAGGTAGGTTTTGCAGGTGGAAAACTGAGCTATGGAGAAGGGAAAGCACTTGCCTAAAGCTACACAGCTGGTCAGGGACAGAACTGGATCTCAAATCCAAGGCTTTTTAAGTCCAGGTTGCTGCTTGGAGGTCTGAAATGAAACTTGCTTTAGGGAAGCCAGCGGCACACATCCCTCTGCTTGGGACCCTTCGGTGGGGACCCTGCAGGAACGCAGCCCTTCCCATCACATGCCAACCCCAGGGCTGCACAGCCCACGCAGGGACGGAGAGGGACCTGAGAGCTGCTTCTCCCTCTCAAAGCCACGATCTAGCCTCCGGTGATACCGTGGCACAAAGACCCTCTCATCCACCAGCGCAGAAAAGAAAAATGCTGTTTTATGTTCCTGGATAGTGGGAAATTCGCATGCTGCCAAAATCACCGGCGTGGTACAGCACCAGCTAAGTAGGCAGCCAGCTCCTGTCACGGGAGATGCTCTGCGGCCGTAGCAGGACGCGCTGCTCAGGACTGCATGGTGGCTTTTGGCGAGGCTACGACGATGGGCTTTAGCTGTTCCCCAAAGCTCCTCCTCTGAGGACTGAAGCTGAGGAGAAGAAACCTGATCGTTCTGTTCAAAGACATCCATTAAATTCCCGTTTAAAAATGTCTTTGCACATAATTCAGCATTATCTGTAAACGTGGATTACTGACTTTGTGAATATTTTATGATTTCTATTAGTCATCTATATTTTTAGAAACATAGGCCATAAAAAATTGAAGTCATTTTGCTTCAGTTCTGCCATGCCAGAGATCTTTTTCTCCAAAATATATCTTGTTAGAGCCTTGTACGTCTGATGAAAGAAATTGGAGTGAAGTTAAAAGGGAGATCTGTCTGGTCTCTAACGCTTCCCTGAAATATGGGTCTACCTGGGCAGATGGCAGTGTATAAAGTTTTATGAGGCAGGTAGGAAATTCTCCTCTCCAGATCCCCTCCCAGCACTGACTGTCCTAAATACCGCCCTTTTCACCCAGTTAATTTCCCTGGGGCTTACCCTTTTCCTAGATAAAAACATACCTTTTAATTTTAAGCCATGCATTTGTGCTCCATTATATCTAAAGTCCTACTTGCTTTTCTAATGACCCACAGTGCTCTGATGGCTAAATGTGTCCTCCTGCAGCCACCCGTAACCTCATGCTTGGCCCAAGGGCTCCTAACGCTGCTCCAGCCCCGGGGATGGAGCAGGACCGCAGGCTGCCTTCCTCCTACGTGGGCACGATGCCCAGCAGCTCCTACGGGGAGTCCAAGAAGCCAACCTGCCTCTGGCTACAGGCTCTGAGGGGCTATAGGGGTTGGGTTGTGGCTTGGGAAGCTCAGCAAGTATCCGAGGAGCAGCACTAGGCTCTCTGGGGCAAGGATGATCTGTTATGCATCTCTCTCCAGCACCTGATCACCCAGATTTTGATGATGATAAGGTCTGAGCAAAAGGATGACCTGCGGCTGTCAGCATTTGGGTCAGCTGTGGCTCTGTGCAGGTAGCGCAGCCCAAGAGGCGCAAGCGGCATTAACAACGGAGGCTGAGGGCACGGCATCCCCCCCATGCAAGCCCCAGGGGTGAGCTACGTCTGAGCTCACTTTAACGTCCTCAACGCCAGAAACGTTCACTTCACACTAAAGAAAATCAAGCCCTGTGTTATCCGTGGCTGGCAGCCAGGAGGTGGGGTTGGGACCGATGCTGCCCGTCGCTTGCCACGACAGGCGTGGGGAGGCAGGAGAGCACGAAAGCGGGAGCAGAGGGTGTTGCTGCACGGGGCCGTGGCTTGCTTCCAGCTTTCGGGCAAACCAAACCTATTGTTTTCATCGTGCAGATCCTACGCAAATACAATTTATCACGTTTTAAAAGATTTATTTATTTTTTATGGGGAGTTATAAAATTCAGCGCTGACTTTTTTTGCAGCTGGTGATCTGCTAGATGGGATTTTTTTAATTTATTTCCCCCCCACCCCAGAGCCATTCCTTTGTAACTAGGGTTTGGCTTCTCAGAGGTTTTTGGCATCCCAGCGCTCATGGTCATTGCAGGCACGGTAGGTGTTACGAGATCGCCACAAACCTGGCTCCGCTATCTGTACCTCGACCTGCCAGACTGACATCCCCCAAAAATACGCATTACTCCTTTTCTTGTTAGTATTTTGCCTCCTGAACTTTTAAGGTATGGCAGGTCACAGTGGGAACAGAAAACTTGCTTTCCAAGAGGGGAAAAAAACCCCAATGCCACTAAAGTTGTCCTAATTCATTAATTACAGATGCGAGAAGAGGCGCAGCACAGAACTGTGGCAGCAGCAAACGCTGCCGATGTCCCTGCTCCGGAGGCGAATGGAGACTTTCTGACAGCGATTCACTGGGGGGACAGGGGATGCTTTTGGCAGCACGTGGCTGTACGTTATTGGTACATCCTGTGAATTTCCAGCTGGCTCCTGGGTTGTAAATGAAATTTCGGAGCCGGTGCGACTGGTACCCTGGCTGTTCAAAAGCACGGTGCCATCGCAGGCAGGCTGGAACCCATTAGGTCGTTTTTTCCCTTATAATATAATTACTCACAGCTGCTGGGAGTGCACATACTCTGATTTCCAAATATAGAAAGCTGGGTAGCTTCCACCTCACTCCCGTTTTTCCACAGCTTGCTTTATATCTTCCAGACCCACATTCTTCTTTGAGCTTTACACGAGTTTCTGAACCCGACCGAAAGACCCAGGGGGCCCGTGATGGAAAGTCACCACTTCTTAAGCTCAGCAAGGTGAAGGAAGACTCAAACCACTGCTGGTTATTCCCCTGGAGTGCTCCTATTCCTTTTGTTCGGCACTGGCAGCCCAGTGAAAGTGGCTGGAAGAGAAAATGTTTAACGTAGGAACAAAGGGAAATAAAAAAAAAATCTCTGGGTTATAAATCTTTGCTGGCTTTGCCCGATCTGGCAGATTCTCTCCTTTTTTCAAAACTCTTTGCGGCTTACGCTGTTTTAAAGGGACCCTAATCTACAAACCAGGGAATTGCAGCCGATTTTAAGACTGGTGTTCAGCCTGTAGACCTTAACCTCGTGGTGCAGCATGAATGGATCAAAGACAGCCCAGAGATACAGGCAGGTTAAGATTTCCAGCCACGCATCTCTCCCTGCTGCACGTCCAAGGACCAGACTCAGAGACATGCCACTGGTGTCTTTGCAGTCCATTTTCTATGAAGCCACATCAAGTGACCTCCCAAGGCAGATATTGGTCCTGTTGTACAACTACAGCAGCCAGACAAGAAGGAGGGAAAGTAATTTGGTCATTGATGTCAACGCTGTGGGGCAGATGCTGTGGGACCACCCCCACAGCCCTGGGTGCGTTTTTCAACTCTCTCCCTGCTCTCCTTTGCACATTTTTGTAGTCACAAAAGACACAGGCCAAGAAAGCTACTCTATTTTTTTCAGTTTTTAATCCCCTGAGTACTGCCGCATGCATCCATGAACTAGATTTTACAAATTCCCTTACATCTGACAGAAACTACACAGAAATATCCCTGCGCTTAATGAGATGCCTGAATGCTGCTTTCCTGTCAAAGACCTGAAAAGTATCTGCTGGCTTCCCTGTGCTCAACTTTACTCCCGTAATTTGTGCCAAAAAATCTGCCATTGAGGTTAGCTGGTCAAAGCCACGGGGTCAGTCCTTCCAGCCTCGGTCACCCAGGGTCTCTGCCAGGAAAGGTCAGTCTGATAACAGAGTTTCTCCCTGTTCTTTTCATCATAGTTTCACTGGTGGCCCAAACATTCGTGTGTCAGCTTTGAATTAAAAAAAAAAACACAACAAACTGAAGGGCAGTCTCGGGGAGGAATACACCAGAGGCTCGGCACTCTGGGAAAGTTTTGCCACTTATGTGAAATATATTTAATTTTATGGATAAAAGTTATACTGGTATAACTGTGGAAGAATACTTATTCTATGTGTTTTAGAGCAGCCCAGTTACGGTTTAGCTTAACCCCCTTCCAAAACAACACAGACTGGAGGAAAGCAGTCTCAATGGCATACCAATGTAAGCCTACATAGGTACCCATGTAAGTATGCGCATCGCTTCTCTCCAAAGATGAAACCTGAGAAAGGTACTAAATAAGGTCCAGGAAGAAAGTGCAAAGCTTATAGAATATGAGCAGATGGAAAGGTTTGGATCATATAGGACGTAGGACAAAAGGACACAATAAATGCACGCTTCAAGCCCAATTCACTGCTTGCATAAAGTGGCAGAACTCTCCTGGAGCTGAAGTAGCGGTAGCTGCGTACACAAGAGATTTGATCCAGTGGGTCGGCCAGGTAAGTTTTAAAAGTAATTTTCTAGTTGCAAAAACCAAGGTGTATTTCATGATTCAGCTGGCCATAAAGGCATCCCAGACCACGCCGGTGCCGGGTGCCTTTCCCTGCCGTTTGGGATGCGGTGGGAGGAAGAAGACGTAGCCTCCTGTGGTGGTGGGTCCGGCGCTGCCCAGGGCTGCAGGGGGACAGGCGTTAGGGCTTTTTCCCCCTTAGGGCACGTTCATTTTGCCCACCTCACACTCATCTGTGCTTTTTTTAAAGGAAAACCAAAGGCCTTTCTCACTTTTGCCCAATGTTTATTAATTCCTTGAATATTTAGTTTTAATTTTCCTTGTTGTTTTGCTTTTCTTTAATTCGTCCTTTCTTAAACCTTTCTTTAATTCGTCAAAGATTTTGTGAAAAAAATAAAAAACGCTCATTTTATTTTTTTGTTTTCAATTAAGCCTGCTCACCCTGTAACAGCTCTATTTCTACCCTAGCAAATGCAAATCCTTCTCCTCAACCACAGCCCACAACGGCTGTCAGAGATTACCCCATTTGGGCTGATGGAGTGCTCCTTCTCTGTGAACTCCGGCAGCAAAAAGTTCTCACCAGAAACTTGTAACTCCTTGAAGCAGGGACCTTTCTGAATTACTGGAGAGTAAGTTCAAGGACCAAGCCTGTGACATGGCAAACTGCTGCTGTTACCGGGCTGAAATCGCAAAACTTTTTCGCTCCAAATCTGTCCATCGGAGTGTTTTGGTGTATGCTGGATGCATCCCGCACCCAAAGCCCCCATGTACCACATCGGACCCCATGTCCTTCTGGCATGAGGCTCAGGTGGGACCGCTAAGCCCCAGAACACTTGTCCCAAGGTTATATTTTCCAGATGTATGTGATAACCTTTTTTGTGCCCGTGGGACAGTTCTTACTCTTACCTTCCTTTCAACATCTCAGAAAGCTGCACAATGGAAGTGGGAAGCATCTAACGGAGCTAGAGCTGCTGTGTTGGCCCCACTAAAACCATCTGGAGGGCCTTGGTCAAAATTCATTGCCTTGCCCTGCTTCAAAGGAGAAAGTATCAGCGAAACCACCTTCTGTTCCCAATTCCTACATCTGCTCAGTGACCTTAGCAAAGGCATTTCACCTTTTTACTGCCTCTATGTCCACATCTGCGAAGATAAATGATAAAGAAATGCATGGCATATGAACAGGGAGTGCTGTAGGAAACTTAAATATTGCATTAGGGAGGCACTGGTAATATCAATCAGCAAAGGAAGGCTGAACCAGAAGCGACCGTCTCTGCAGGACTGTTATAGCAATGCTGCTATGCTATTTTTCTTCTCTTCTTCCTGTGTTTTCTCTCCCAAGCGGTTGTGCTTCTGGCGGGGAAGTTTGCAGCCCTCCCCCAGCCCACCCCTCTCCCTGCCTTTCCCAGGTTGACATGTCTCCAGCAGCACGACACGTCTGCATGCAGCAGCATGTAGATGACATGTCTCCAGCAGCACGACATGTCTGCATGCAGCAGCATGTACGTGACATGTCTCCAGCAGCACGACATGTCTGCATGCAGCAGCATGTAGATGACATGTCTCCAGCAGCACGACATGTCTGCATGCAGCAGCATGTACGTGACATGTCTCCAGCAGCACGACATGTCTGCATGCAGCAGCATGTAGATGACATGTCTCCAGCAGCACGACATGTCTGCATGCAGCAGCATGTACGTGACATGTCTCCAGCAGCAGCCTGGAGCTGCAACGGGCAGGATGCTCGTATTTCACTCTGTGCCTGCGTGACCTTTAAAAATATAACCTGCCAGCGATGGGAAACAGGTAAAGGGAAAACGCGTTCGACTCGAAGCACAGGTTTTCGTAGCAGCACAACCTTCATGGGGCACATGTGGTGACCACGCATGGAAGGGCTACCAAGACAAGTGATAAAACCAGCTATGCTGCATGCCTGCAGCTGGCGAGACACTCCGACACAGACCCTGAGAGTGCAGCGTACAAACATCCTTGCTGCCTTCCCTGTCATGTAGGTCACCAGTCAGATCTGCCTTGATTGACAGCGTGTTATAAAAGAGGATCAGCAATGGGTGGGGTGGCATTAGTCAGAAATTCCTGAGCGGGAAGAGGGAACATTCGATCATGTACCGAGGCGGAGACAGCCTGGGGACCTGGATTTACAGCTAATAACATCACCTACTATTAGTCCCCTCGCTGCTCAGGAGATGTTTCAGCAGAGAAATCCACCATGTTGCAGGACTTTCATCCGATGGCTTCCCCGCTGCGTTCAACAGCAGCGGATAAAAATAGGAAGGAGGCGCGAGAGAGAGAATTAGCGCTGTTAACTTTTGCCACAATCAATTAGGATGAGCGATGACTGCTTCATTCATGTAAAACAACATCTTTTAGGGAAGAGACTTAACCCAAAGCCTGACTGAGGAGGAAAAACCAGAAGCATAAGCAGACCGTAATGCTTCTGATGTCGTCCAAGCCACGCTTGGGGAATTGCAGTAAACAGCCGCATGGCCCAATGCGCGATTCCCAGTGGTATTATCTATTTCAGTAGGAGTTATAATGCTTTTGAGAGTCCCAGCAGCCACTTCTTTGCAAGTGAAAGATCCTCAAGGCTTAGAAAAGCTGTACTTTAATCACGGGCTCCTGGTTTTCTCTCTTCACCATTGGGCGCTGCGAGAATTAATTTGGGGGAGTATCTGTCTGGACAGTGCTCAGGCTGCAATGGGCAGAGCAGCTGGATACTGACTGGCTATTTTATTCCAATGCACCGCAGGAGAAGGATGTTAAGACATTAATTCCATTTGGCTCCGGCTCGGTATGTAGCCATTTAACCAGAAATGCTGGGGATGTTTTAATCCAACAAGAACAACATTTTCCACTTACCAAAAAATCCAATTTCACACTACATGAAAAATTTTGGAAGACAACTTAAAACACCTTAGGTGTTTTCACAAATTATTTTGGGGCTTTTGATTTTGAAAGGAGACATTTTTAAGAAGCAAGAGATGGCATGAGAAATTCAAATAATCTGTAGTTATTGAATCCAGCAGTGGGTCTGATACAAAACCTTGGAAAGAGCTTGCCAAATATGTGTATCCTATTATATTTTCAGTTTATTGCTAGCACATTTTAGAAATGGAAAGCAAGCAATTACTATAGTTGTATTTGACAAACAATACTCGTGAGATATAAATTAAGAAGGCCTGTTTCTGGGATCTGCATCCTTCTTATGCCGTTTTATAATGCAGGGGAACTGCGGCTTGTGCAATGCTGGCAATAAAATATTAAGACGCACCCAGCAGAAAATTGACTTGTGTCATCTTTCAGCTTTGGCTCCGGATTAGACGCTAGCAGGAGAAGCTAATTTTCCTGACAGGGCCAGTCTGGAGAGCAAAACTCGGTCACTGACAGCAGAAGAAAGCACCGCTTTGAAATCTGTTGAGCCACGTGAGCCATGCAGCCCCTTTGCTACTTTTTTCTGGATGTTAAGTGAAGGTGGCAGGTTTAAAATGAAGAAAAAGAGGTGGTCCTTCATGCAAAGCCTCGTCAAGCTACGTCGCCTCTTGATTCCTAATGGTACAGACCCCACCAGTGCACAAGGACTCAAGGGATAGCTAGATAGCCCACAAGACAGATCACTTGAGAGCCATGAACTACAGCAGAGATGGGGCAGCGCAGCCCGAAATGGGGACCGCAGCTGCTGCCAGCCACCCACGCGGGCAGAGCAAGGCAAGCCCATCACCGAAACCCACACGGCGAGAGGTAAATGGTTAAATGGATGCCAAAACTGCGTGCAGATCGGCCCTGAGCTTATCGGGGTGACAAGAGCTGCCAGGCAGCTGTGGCTCTGGGGACTGTTTGGGCCAGAGTGACACTGACCGAAAAGACATTTGATTGAATTTTGCCTCGGTGACCTGATTACCTGGCTGCAGCCCAGCTTTTGATGTTTTATCAGCCTTTCTCGAGCCAGAAGGGAAATGCTGACCCGTGGTCAAAAAGCGAAAACAGGGCGGACAGATTGTTTTGGACAGGCATTAAAAAAATTTTTTTAAAAATATACATATATATATATATATATATATTAAAAGAGTCTTAAGCTACTGGATTAAAGAGACCAGGGAGCTTTCATATTTAATTGAAGTGCTTTTATATTATCTCAGTGACAAAGAGGCGGATGCTGGGTCAGGATTACCTTGTGATTTCCAGTCTAATTTCAGTGTTTTACTGCTACCTTCAGCTGGTAAAGAGATAAAGGCATCAGCCAGGCACTGGGATCCTTCTCTGCAGAAGTAGGTACAGGATCAGAACATAGGCTTGTAACAAAAAAAAAGGAAAAAGTCCATAATCAGAGTGTTTATTCATAAAGAAATAAAGCTGACAAAGCAAAACCAATTCAAATCATAGTGCGTGCTCCACTGGAGATGGTCCCTGCGCCCCAGTACAGGCTTGTCCCTCTGCGAGGGAGCCTGGTGTGGGGCATCCCCCGAGCCCCAGCCCCTGCTTCAGGCACTGCTGTGAAACCATGTGGTCAAAATCCAGACTCCAGGTGTCCCTGGGGCACATAATTTCCGTAGTCCAGAAAGTGGGACTTATGGAAGAAATTTCCATTTCCTATAGCATCTTACTCTGCACACACTGGGATTAAACTTCTCTGGGGGTTTGTGGCTCTCTGCAGGTGACATTGCATTTGCCAGTAAGTTTTTACCCCCAGATAAGCTCTCGGAGGTATAAACCATCTTTTTCTTCTGCTTGCTTAGAGCCCTGGCAAAGTTCCTACACCCTACTGTGACACATACGATAAATAAAAAACCTTTGAATTTTTGAGTAGTAATTTAGTACTGACTTGGGAGTTTCCCTGGATCCTGTGAAAAGGACTCAAATCCCACTGAATTTGCTGGCCTTTGCTTACAAATGGCTGTCTGCTTTGGCACAGAGCTTCCCCCTCCATGAGGGTCGGCTTTGCCCCCGCTGCAGGGATCTCTGCAGAGTACACACCCCGCGCCAGTATTTGGGCCCCTTGTTTCACCTTTTTCTAAAATAATTCCTTGTCAGCAAACACCAGAGGACATCTGAAAAGTGCGTTCAGCCTAGCTAGTGCGTCAGAGCTTTTTTTTTTTCTTTGCTTTGCTATTTTCTTTCCCCAATGCTTTTAATTTGTCTAGTCCCTGGGGATGCTCAGGTGAGCAAGGTGTGCTGCCAGAGAACAGACTTCAGTGGGGAAAACTAAAGTGCTCAGCTAATGTCCCAAATAGGTCCTTCCCTCACAACGTGTTTCCCGCAGTGGGAGACCTCATCTTCAGAGCGTCCAGAGATAAAGAGTTGCAAGCGTCGAGTTTCCGCCACCACGTGCCCTGTAGGGCATCGTTCATGCCTCTTTCTATGCAATTTGCTTCACTTACCTACGTTAGATTTTTGTCTCCTGATTGTTGCAAACGTTATACGGGGTCAAAATAAACAGAGAACAACGGGCCTGTTGTGCTAGATTTATAGATCAGTACTGATATGAGGACTGACAAGTACCGATTTCAGAAGTCATTTGTTGTTAGATGATGTGCAAGTATATGGATACATTTTGCTCGTATCATTTATAATCTCTTCAGAGACATTTATCTGTGTGCATCTGTAGGTGTGTCTATATATAGTTCTCTGCATATATCTGTCTACTTGGCACCCCCATTAGCCTCTTCTTAAAAGCATGGTATGCAGCTCCGAGGTCCCCTTTTCTTTGTCCTCCCACCCACATCTCCTCCTTTTCACTTCACCTGCCCCATTCCCCAGTTTCTCTCATCCCCTTCATCTTTGTCTAGGCTCCAGCGTATCGCCTCTTGAACCCCTTTCCATGCAACCCCTCAGTGATGTTGCATGCCCAAAAGTAGCTCCCTACACCTGTGGCAGAGGCAGCAGCCACAGAAGAAAGGGAAAATAAAGATATTGCCTCCTGCCAGCTTGCCACAGCAGCTAACCCACTTCTCGCTGGTCGGGTCAAAGCATAGGCTCTCATGCCTGGTTCAGACACCCTAGGGAAAACTACATTTTGCTATTAATTTTTCCCCTTGTGTACCAAGCATATATTCTCAGAAAGGCCAACAAAGCAGACATGAACTTTCTAAGCCAAGTCAAAAATATAGTTGAGCCAAATAAACCCCCAAACCCAACAACAATATAAGGAAAAGTTTGGGTTTGGTTTGGTTTTTTTTTTTTTCCCCAATCATTATAACTTTAAAATGCTCTCCCTGATTTTTAATAAAAAACCACAGATCAACCTGTGTGGGTGAACTAAAGAGAAAGAACATGTCTATTATTGGCAGGCAGCTTTGACTTCAACTACAGAAGAGCTTTCGTCTCTTCTTAACATCTCCCAAAACAGTCACTGAGGGTACAGGGAAGGGGGGCAGTGAAACAGCTCTGGCTTTACTCGCACATGACTCACTCGCCGTGAACTTTTTCCCCCTCCCGTGCCAGCGGCGGTGGGGACACGTGGTGTCCCCTCCTGCCATCGCTTCCCCGTGAACGTCTTCAGGCACCCCTATAGCCAAATCCCAGGGGGAAGTGGGGGGTGTAGGAGGGCGTCAGAGCTTCAGTCTTTGCTTCTAAAACTAAAACTTGGCAAGCTTTAAATGTGACGGGCCCTCGCTGGCATAGTGCAGCCAGAGCCAGCTGTGCGCTAGGATGAAGTCCTGGCACTTGACGGTAACAGATACCGGTAAACCTTACCAGCGGCTCGCTGGGAGGACTGGCATAGCTCAGCAGGGCAGGGGTGGAAAGGTCTGCCTCCCAGCTATAATTAGCAAGTAATTCAGCATGATAGGAATGGGTCAATGGACGAAAGCAGCTGGTGCCCCCACGCTATAAGCGGTTCAGAGGTTTTATTTCAGACGAGATCTGGTCTGGTCCCCCAGACTGGGTGTCCCTGCCACAAGGACCGAGAATTGGTCTGGGCCACCCCAGATGGGGCCAGACCAGTTTTGATGTGCACGCGGAGGCAGCTTCTGGTTTGGTTTCCTCCCCAGGTGCCTGGGTCACGTACGCCAAAGCACCCGCCGGAGCATCCAGCGCTCGTATCCCGACACGCACGTGCTCTGAACCACAGGGCGAGCGGGAGGCGAGGAGGCGCAGCCCCAGGCTCTCGGGCTTGCACCTCCGCACTGGAGGAGAATGAGAGCCGGGCACAAAGACAGAGGCCCCGGCTCCGTCCTGTTGCTAATACGCGGCACGGGCAGATAATGGTGCCTGCATCCGCAATTAAACTGCAGGCACAGATCTGCCCTCTCCCAGCCGCTGGTTCCGCGGTCACCCCATCTCCCAGGTAGAGCCGGTCTCATAGGGGTGGTCCTGCAGCTCTCCGCACCCCACATGCATGAGACCAGCTGACATCGTTGGTACAGAGATGGAGATTGCTACCGACCATCACATCCTTAAACTGGAAACGGGAGAAGGAAAAAGAAAAGGCAGGCAAATCGCACGCTGCATTGCAAGCCTAGGACTTGCTATTGACTTTACCAGGGAAATGTCACAGCTCTGGATAGCCTCGCGCCCGAGGTGACAAATGGACACATTCATCACAGCTTGTGGCGTCACTTGACCTTTGGGGGAGGCTTGGGGGATTTTTCTTTCCTTTTTTTTTTTTTTTTCTTCTTGCTTATCTGCACGGGAGGGTTTTAATTAGCTCTGAAATGCCATGAAGAAATAAAGCAGGCCAAGTTCATCAAGGGGGTAAGTCTCCTGGAGTCAGCCGTGTTACTCAAGAGGTCAATATTCTCCTTCATGCTTTTCGTGGTCACGTTATGAAATATGCAGAACAACAAATAGATGTTTTGACTGGAAATAGATTTCACCAAGGAAACATTCCCCAATTTTAGCACCCATTTGACCTAGGACAAAACCAGCAGCGGCAGTAGCTCCCTGTCAGCCGCAGAGCAAAGCAAAGCCTGAGCAAATTCTTGTAGCGGTTTGCATAGCTGAGGCCCCAGATGGCCACCGCCATCCCTGTGCTATTAATAAGGACTATTTTGGAACAAATGATCATTTCGCAAGCGACCAGTCTATTTATTAGCCTTATTATCGTTACTGCCAGCTGCAAGGTGTTTTGAATCCCTCGTGCATTGCAGATGTAGCCTGACCAAGAGACACAACGGTGCAAGCAAGGGTGATGAGCCGGCCTCTTTGTGCAGTTTTAGCACTTGGAAAGCTGATGACACCTGTCTGCCTGCTTGGCTCTTTACGTTAATGACCTGCAGCAGCTATTTTTCATTGCTTGTAGCAAAAGAGACGGTGCTGTTCAAATTATCTGGGTTAGTCCCCTCAGGTATTGCTGCTTCCTTTCCTGGCACATGCTCTGCAAACGGAGTTTGATAACTCAGAGTGGCAGAGCTGTTCCCAGCTGAGGCAAGGCTTCAGCGTACTTGTTGCTTTTTATAGATTAAGCTCTTGCAAAATAATGTGTTCTGCTTGTTGAAGAATAAAGCCACGTTAAAGAAAAAGGGAAAGCAGGAAGGATGATGAGGCAGCATCAGCCCAATACAGTGCCCCGAGGGGATCCCCGCTTGGAAGCCGTCCTGAAACTTTTACTCCTTCAACTTTCTGTCACGTGAAAAGGCAGCAATGGGTTGGGGGTTTTTTTTGCTACATGCTTTTTTTGCTATATGCTCTATGCTTTTGATTAAATGCTACTGCTGTCATTGACTTCTGTTCCCAATTAAGTGTCTTCTACCAAAGGGTCTTTTGGCCCACCTGCCTCTTAGTCCTCTTCACCAGTGTTAGGAGGACAAAGGTAGGACAAAAAGCTTTGGTAGGACAAAGCCTGATTTTCAGATGAGTTTTTCTCCTGTCACGGTTCTGCACAGCGAGGGGTGTAATGTGGGACGGGCAAAAACCATCCCTCGTTCCAGTGACCACAAGCTCTTCCCAGCCAAGGTGGCTGGCAGCAGTTGGTCCCCGGTCCAGCAGCCACCGGGAAGGCACACACCAGGGCGTGATGCTCCCCATAGCTGGGCTGCTCCAGGCACCCCACTTCAAGATTTAGCTACAGAAAGCAAAGCAACTCCCATACACCCACCCCTTCATCCTAAAGGCTGCCTACCTATGGATTTTGCAGCATCTCTGAAGTCTTTTGTGGTTTTGGGGAGAAGCCAAAAAGTAGACTTATAATGGAAAGTCAACTGCAGCCTTTGGCGTAGTTTGGCAGCTCTAATCCTATAATAAACCCAAAGCACACGTGAGTTTGCAAAAGAGTGCAGTGAATTCTCTATTCCCATCTGCAGTATTTTTAGCAACCAGGGTCATTTTAAACTTGTTGTTCTTTTTTTTTCTTTTGGTGTAAAGATGTTGTCAAAATACAGGCGTTGGTCGCAGTGCAAGCAGCAGTCAGTCGATTTGGACAGACGCGCCTGACATTTCAAAACAAGAAAAGCTCAGCAATCACATTCCTGGCATGCTAGAAAATGCAAAAATGTGAAACTGTTACCTATGGCAAACATTTCTCCATCGGATGTATCACAGGACCGCGGTGAGGAAATCGGTGGAAGAGGAGGGAAAAAGTCAGAGTTTATGTTTTGCAGATAGCTTAAGGGAAAGGAATCCTAAATCTTGAGCAAACATTTGGTTTTGCATTGTGGCGAAAATGTTTGTTTCCTTAACGCAGGGTGATTACAATGCGATCTGCATTTTTGTTTAAAAATACTTCTCCCGCTGTCTGGGCTGCAGTGTAAACAGGATGCACTGAAATGTCAGCCCATCCGCGGGCTCTGCCGTGGCAGACGCACGCCGGGAACCAACGCGCTCGCACTCAGATCTGACCTGCTTCCCCAAAATAGATCGCCGTTACCCTCACAGAATCATAATTGTCTGATTTCGATTTGCCAGGCGTGGGGGAACACAGGGACGGGTGACTCGATGGTCGCAGTTAGTGGGACCGAAGGCAAAGGCTGGGGGATGAGCTTGGGGGCTGCCCAGCCAGAGCCAAGCTGTGCGGGAGGGGGTCCTCAGCCAGGAGCCCAAACCTCACTGCCTGTGTTACCTCCCCTGCCCACGCCATCAGATTAAGTCCACCCTGGCTGGCTCCCAGCAGTGACCGGTACCTGGCTGCCTGTGCAGAGTTAGCTGACACGGGGCTGATCCGTTCCTTAGGTGACTCATCACCGCAGCTGTCAGGAAGAGACCAAGATGTTTGTCTTCGGCTGCTATTCATATCAGTACAAACTTAAGAAATAGCTAGGGACTGGTCTTATTTGTTAGTTTTTCTCCGTTAAAAAAAGTAAGACAGGAATCCTGCAAACCCCTCAGGCATGAGCACCGTCTTTGCCAGCCTCCAGGCAACAGTTAAAACACTGGTAGTTTCCCAGAATAAAGTAAATTAAAATTTACACAGTGAAATGCTGCTAGTGCTGGATCCAACCCTTTCTCTTCTGCTTTCCTCCATCAAAAGTTGCCCACATTTAATCTTCTTAAGACAGGTACGTGCAATCTATGAGAAGCCTCTGCTGTTATACAATCAATATTCAACAGACTGCCTGTGACAAGGCCACTATCCCTTAGGTGACACTGGTTTCTGGCCTGCAAGAACTAACATTTTCCTTACCACACTCGCAAGCTTTGTACAACACACAGTGCACAGTGTACGCATCTTCCCTGTAAAAGCTACTGCAACAGGTCTTCAGCTGCAACATGTTTTCAGTAATAAAAACGTTCTTTCTTCTGCACTTTCCTGAGCCCTGATCCAACACAGCACGTGAGCACAAGGTTACCCTTAAAGATGCCTGTGATCACACTGAAACCAAGAGGACTGCAGCGGTCTCCCTACAGACAGGGACTCTGGGTTTCCAAAGGTTCCAATTAGATTTCTTAGAAATAAATGTCTCTTGGAGTCCCCCTTGACATTAAACACAGCCTTACATATTTTGACTAAGACAACTTGGGTCAGTGAATGTGCTCACGTGCTTCAGCACTCCAAGACCTTATTCAGTGCATGAGTGACACACGGATTAACAAACCCCAAATCTTTTCCCACATCCCAAAGGTCTCACAAGAATAGCAATAAGTAGCTCTGGTGGGTACAGCCACATTAAACTGAATTACTCATTATCCCACAAGCTCATATGTCTGCAGGGATTCTTAAAACTCTGATGAACAAATTTCTTGGACACCATCACTGGAGACAACCAAGCTAAAACTGGAAAAAGGGTTTGGGAAAGCACATTTCACTCAACTGTCATCTCTTCACAAAACAAGATTCCCAGAAGACCGGCTGGGGTTTTACAGAAAAGCCATTTGCCATTACTTGGGCTGGGGAAAATATTTGTCAGCGTATCACGACTACGAGGGCTAAGGATGAAACTAATTGCTTAGAAAATTACTTCACAAAATGAAATAAAGACATTTGTTTCAACTCAGTGAGCATAAACTACCTCTTGAATGAACGATCTTCTATTTTGTTTGCTTCTTTCTGGTCAATGAATGACCAGATAGGCTTGTTTTTCAGTATGTAGCCAACAACTATAAACATCATGGTCCCTTGAACCAAATCTTTGCTCTCCATATTTCAGCCCAGAAATCAATGAGGAACATAAGGCTACTGCTGATTTTCTTACAGGCAGCTGCAAATGCTTTACAAAATAGGTTTCTCACACAGATATTCTTGGTGTCTCTCCTCTCAAAAGCTGCCTTATACTCCAGTGGTATGTATCCAGAGTATCTGCATAACAGATCTGTTCTGGTGTCTGCAGCTCAGTTCTGTATACAAAGGTTGTCTGTAACATACACATGCATCTGCTAAAACAGAGCATGCGTTGAAGGAGGTCAAGAGGAACAAAACCCATAGAGAACCAGCTATAGCATCGACAAATTTGTAGGTGCAGGTGGGACCCAGATTGCACATGAGGGTTGAGAGCCCTCTTGCCTTATCCCTGCTGGCAGGGAGTGGGAAAGGGCGACGACAGATACTGTTAACAACCGTGTGCTGGGGCATAAATTTGACCATTGATGCCTTTTCTAAACAGAGAGCGTTGCAATGTTGGACTGTTCCTTGAATTACCAAGAAACCCCTCTTCTCCCAGTGGCCAACACGTATGTTTTTTCCTAATAATTTTAAGGCACCCACAGGTGTCCCATATAGACATAGATGCCCCATCATCAACGGAAAGAGATTTATCTGCTCCGGTAAGCCCTGGGTGAAGGTCGAGGAAAGCCAGCTGGGATGGCTGGGATGTTTCGGGTGGGCTGGCAGGTCAGGAAGTGCACTTGGACTTCTGCTGACAGATTTTGGCTGAGCTGGCAGGTGCTAGAAATATAAGATGAGGAGGAGGCGGCGGCAGGCAGGAACAGTTGACCAAGCACAGTGTTTACCGCTAAGAAACAAAATACAACAGAGTAAATACAACAGAGTAGACCCAAACACATGAAAACCCCAGTCCTCTTCTCTTTAGCTTTCATTGAGAGCAAATAGAATTTTTAATACAAAAAACCCCACAACCCAGTCAGAACTTGCGTTGGTGTTACTAGCGCAGAACTGAGGCCACATTTCTCCCACTCAACCCAGCTTGGAGTACACCTATACGTGACTTAGGAGTTTTACTATGTCAGACTTTTGGGTTGGGGCCGTCCAAACCCAAGAAATCCAAAGGAAATGTGGAAGATCTGGACACCAATGCAACACATACTGCCTGAAATCTGTGCTTCCTCCCCGGCTGAGGCAGCATCCCGGCAGCAGGGGCTTGGTCCCCAGGACTGCTCTGGGAGGGCATCGGCTCTCGCTCATTACCCCCGCGTTTCTGGCCCTCCTGCTTGCAGAGCAGCGCTTGAAAACATGCCCTTACCCCCATTCCAGAAAGAGCCAGGCATTTACTATTGCTTTTTTTGCTGAGGAGATTAGGATGTTTTTATGGTGTAAAAACATCTCATGTTTTCAGGCAAAGGATGGGCTGCCTCACGACTTTGAACGCTAGGAGCTGGCAAGGCAGAGAAGGCAAAGAAGAAGCTGGCAGCTAACTCTGAGAAATCAGGCTGCCTTTTTCCCTCCTCCCCTCCCACTCTTTCCCTGCACCAGATGTCAACTGGGACACGCCGAAATGCCTGCCACCCTCCCAACTGCCTGCCTGCTGGCTTAGGGCACAGCGCGCCGTGCGGCAAGCCTTTCGCCAGCTTCCCAGCTCTACCTGCCAGCCGGTCCTCTGCAGCAGAGCCAGCCACCCGGTGCATGCTGAAAAGGCATCTGTGCTCGTACCTCTCCATCCTCCTCCTCTCCCCTCTTTCACTCGCCTGTTTGTTATGTATCGCAGAGGTGCCTTTCTGATGTGGATAGCAGATATACAAAGAGTGCGTTAAAAACTTGCTAAATGAAAATCAAGGCAGGGGGGAATAGCCCCAGAAGAGCTATAGCAGCAGGGGAATATGAATCATTTCCCATTAAATAAAGCCCAGTAAAACTCTGCCTTCCTTTCAAATAGGCAGGGTTTCCCCCTTTTCTCCTTCCTGCTCTAGACATTGCATTGTTGGGTTGGTTTGCTACCAGTAGAAATGCCATGTTGAAGGACACCTTCAGACCATGCCCGTCCCACATGAAAGCAGGCATGTTCAACAACAGCACAGGGCAACCCGCTACCACAAGAGCCTGATGTTATGTTTATTGGGAATATTTTGGCCGTACAGCAAGCTCTCCATGCTCTTTGGGACACAGATAGCCTCAGCAGTGGTTCTGTGCAAGAGTCCGTTGAGCCCCATGCAGCATCCAGGGCTGAGCTCTTGCCACACCGCATGGAGACAAGCTCATAAGCCCACCAGCCTCAAGCGTTCCCGTGACTGTGGGGACCACATGTTGCTCACCACTCTAAGACTGGAAAGGCTCAAATGACTTTCTATGATGACCAGAGATGCCCACAGTGAAATGGTTTTAAAGGAGTGGGATTTTTCAAAACTGCTGGGCATTGGGCTAACACCGTTTCCAGGAAGGTCGGCTGGAGTTTTACACCTGACTCTGGTGGGACCAGAGTTGGGCCAACACGTTGTGCTTTCCAAACTCTTTCCTTGAATTTAGAAATGTTCCATGTTCCTGTCTTTACACCACAAATATGGGGAGCTCTGCACAGCATGGCACTCGGAGGATGGGGGTTAATAAACCTCCCTCCCTCCCTCCAGGGCGGTGAGAAGTTAAACTGCTGAAGTCCTCTGGGACCAAAGCCTAGATTGAAGCTTTGGCTTGTGAACCAGCCCAAACCCAGTACTGGAAATACCAGCAAGGGAAAAGCTGAGTTTGACAGACACTGTATATGGTCTGTGACTGAGGAACTTTAGTTTCTTTGTCCTTTTGTCTTAAGGGAACAAACCAGACTTTGTGCACAGCTCTGAAGAGACAAGGGAAGAATGCAACTCGAGCAAGCTGGTGTTCTGCCCACAGGGAGTGCAAAAAAGCCCTAAAAGGCAGAGCAGGGGGAAAAAGTCCATCTCTGAGCTCACTCGAGATGGGGGTTATGCTAAGGAGCCTCTCAGCATTTTGCCTAGGTTTCCTACTCGCTCTGAATTAAGTTTGAAGTTCAAGCCTGGATGGCAATACAGGCTGGGTGAAGAAATAGCTGCCCCATCGGATGTCAAACAGTGACAGAATTGCACAGAAGGTATCAGGTTTTTAATTGCACAGAAGGTATTTCCAGGTATCATCACTGCTGCCTAAAAACAAAGCTTCCCCACACTCCACAAACGATTTTCAGAGTTATCTACCTGCCACGCAACCAATCTCCACCTCCAGCTTGTTTGGTCTTTCTCTCCACACAGTTTTATCTGCACATCAGCATCTCTGCCACCCTGTACCAGGAGGAGCCAAGTGGCTCTGCTCTGTGCCGCAGCCTCTGCTGCAACGGCTTCCCACCAGCGCTTCACCGGGACTGAATTACCAAAGGGCACCTCCTGAATATGTGGAAGTTTAAATTAACCTAGGAGACCAAGGCAATGATTTAATCATTCTTGTTAGAGGTTATTTTTAGTCATTATTATTAAAGGTTATAATCTGTGAAGAGAAAAAAAGATCAGAGCATGATTTTGAGCAGGAGTCACCTTCAGGAGGAACATCTCTCCATCAGCTATGGAGGTGAGCCAGGTATGCCCCGTGCCTGAAGGCAGCCTGCAATGAAAACATTTGCCTGGGAAATGTTCACACGGGATGAGCAACAGGCAGATTTGCTCACACATATAAGGTGTCAAGATCTGCCAGCCACAAAACACATCAGGGCCATCACGTTGAAGAAATATCATGTACTGTTTGCTCCCAAGAAATCAAAATCCCTCAGGAGGAAAAAGAACAAGAGAGGAAGAGAGAAGGCCCATCTGGGTTTTGCCATTCTGCTCTGAAAGAGGTAGCACAGGGGTTGCTCCTAGGGTTGCTTTTCCCCACGAGCAGCAGCTCAAGGGCTTTGCAAGGTGGCACCTCCCACCCGACACAAGCCCGGTTCCCACCTTGCAGGGACACGGCGCAAGGATGGAAGGGCCCTTCATCGCACAGCTCTTCCTTTTGCCAAGAGCAAGGGGGTAAGATGAAATGGGTTACATCCAATCCCCCCTCACCTCGACCCCTCCACGCAGCAGCTGACGGAGAAGAGCAAGGAGAAAGTGGGAGAAGCAGAGGGGCTGCAGAGGCTCTGGAGGGAGGTTTGCACTGGTTACCGTGCCTGCTGCCAGCCACCTCTGCTAGCCACCACAGCTTGGCCTTCACTTTCCAAAGAGAGCAGTGATTTAAGATGATGCCATTTTGGGGGGTTCTCAGCATAAACACTGCAAAAAGATCAGAGTTTCAGGGGGTGCTTAATGTTTTGAGAAAGCCTCCAGACAGCTGCCCAAATGGAAAACTGCAGCATTTTCCCTTTTCTTACTTCATCCTCGCTCCTGGCTACCCAGTAAGATCAGGAGAGGAGCAGATGCACAGAAAAATGAAAAACAGTTGGGAAAACACATATAAAAATAGCCGCAGCGACCATTTTGCAATGCAGAGAGCACAGCTATGCGAAGAATACATTTCA
This sequence comes from Mycteria americana, assembly GCF_035582795.1. Classification (NCBI taxonomy): domain Eukaryota; kingdom Metazoa; phylum Chordata; class Aves; order Ciconiiformes; family Ciconiidae; genus Mycteria; species Mycteria americana. The sequence goes on from NC_134366.1 coordinate 54,367,942, forward strand.
ATGCCAGCAAAGAAACTCGGACAATTCTGTTAATTAAGAAGCATCAGTACCCTGCCCCACTCTCCTGCTCCCGTGACAGGCAACAGCTGCTCTTGCTTTAGAGCAGCAGCCAGCAGAGGGGCCCATCAGGCAGAGGCAGAGGATGGAGACATGGGAGAGGTGAGTTTAGTGACCCTTGAGCATCCGCCTTCCTGCCTGCTTCGGCTTCCCCAGCTGTGAAATGCACCTCTCCTCTTTTGCAGCATCTCCCAGCTCAGCTGCTGCAGAGCCACGTGTGGCTAGGAACTGTGGAGGATAATCATAGGAGCAGTAATAATATAGGTGGGTCTTCCTTGCAAGGGTCTGGTGCATTGCTAACTTACTGCTCAGGCAGGGTAGCACCTGGTTTTTGAAATAAGGACTCTTGAAACACAAGCTTGCTAAACCTTGTGGTAACGTGAGCATCTGGCTTCTCTTGCAGCTTTATTCAGCTTAGAAGGGCCTTTGCTCCCCCATATCATGTTTGCAGATCCAGTATCTCGCCACTTCTGATCCAGTCCTTCGGGAAGCATGAGCTATCCAAGCTCTGCCAGCTGCGCTCAGAGAAAACCCTCCTGCAAGACAGAGCCAGCAGCCATGCTTTTTGGGTCTGGCTGTCCCCACGCTTTTGGTTATGCCAGTCATGCACCACCTTCTGCGGGGCTGAACTTTTCCCGCATAAATGCTAAATAATGCTCTGGCTGGTCACCATATGGCACATTTATCTCCTGAACAGCTCATTCATCATCTGCAGCTGACCACTGACTCTGCTTCAGACCAAGAGCAACAACCTCCTGGGTTACTGCAAGAGTATCAGTTCTCTGTTCGCTATAGGGGACCTGAAGCATGGGTATGTATGAGGTAGGAAGCACGTTCCCTGTGAGCCCCAGGGTCCCAATGATGGCCTGAGCAACCACCTCCATGCTCCCTGCCTCACCCATTGATGGGGAACATGCCCCGACATCTGGAGGTCCCCTCTCTCCAGGACAGCATGGACTGGCTCTTGCTGCCGTCTCCGTGGGCACCAGGCCCCCAGATGCATCACTGCATTTGCCTTTTTTTTTTTCCCCTTTTCTTTAAATCATGTGAGTTTTTCCTCTCTGAAGCAGCACTTTGGGAATCCACTCCCTTCCCTGCTCTGCTGAAGCAGCAAACCACGCAGCGTGTGCTGGCTGGGCACCAGCGGCTCTGCTCTGCTCACGAAGGGGGCTTGCAATACTTGCTTGAGAAGTGTCCCATTCCTCTTCCCAAATCGCATCGTAACTTGTTTTTGCCATACGATTATACATAGGAAAATCTGAAGGACTAGATGGCAGCTTGTTTCACCACCGCTGCCGCAGAGGAGGTGGCGAGGGGGGCAGGTGGGAGCAAAACTAGCAATTTGCCCTCAGCAGAGCGAGCCTGGTGGTGCTCGCTAGTAAATCCCGTGTGCCCAAACCATCCTCAGCCTCCTCGAGAGCCCTGCCAGCACATCGCCCCAAACGCCGCCCCACGCTCCCTGCCAGGGCTGTCTGTGGGGTGGAGCGTGCGTGTCCCTGCGTGGGGCTGCAGGTGGACGGATGCACCCCGGCTCCCACTCTCTTTTCCTAGAAGGGTTTCCAGAAGCCCCCAAACTGGGTTTTGACTGGAATGATCCAGGTCATGATGTGAAAGAGTCAACAAATGAGAGTGAAAGGAGTAAGCAAGATTTGTCAAGGCAAAGCCACGGCAGGAAGACAGGGGCAAAGGGCTCTGCGGGACTCAGGATGGGGGGAAAGAGGAGAGAATAAAGAGAAAGCCTCAGATCAGACAATAAATGGTAAATGAGGCACAAAGGACGAGTGAGAAAAACAACTAGTCTGTTGCTGCTAATCCAGCCACCGTTTTCAAAGCAAGATCATGAGTCACCAGCCCCATCAGGGCTGGAACAGAAACCCCAGCTTACCACATGCAAGAGCGGAGCATCCTTTTTTGGCAAAGCCAAGGGCTCCCGTTTGTGGCATGTGGGAGGCCGGAGGTCTGGAGTCAGGTGCTGCAGGTACACGTCCATGGTACGGAGGCTGCAGGAAGGCTGCCGGGCTGGACTGCTTGCCTGCATGGAGGGATGCTCTGCGGGAGTGGGGCTCTCCTGCCAGTTCAGGGCTCACAAATACACAGCTGGGCAACGTGCCAGGCTAGGGTTGTGCTCTGCGTCTTGGGGTTTCAGTCTTGCTAGAAAAAGAATCCGGGACTTTTTCTGGGGGTTTTAATGAGATGAGCATTTACGTTGTTTCCTTCTTGCCCCAGCAAGACACAGCGCAGTCTGAGCTCCCACCCAGCCAGTGGTCTGGGCTATTTCCACAGCCCCTAGTCATGCTGGAGGCTCTGACCCTGCCACCAGCAGCGTGGGGAGCTCTATTCACTCCCCAGTGCCATCGTGGCCATGCCATGAAAGCCAGCAACACCTCCCAAATTCCTCTTTGCCCATCACAGGCATCTCAAAGCACTTCCAGAGAGCAAAGGGGCCCGTGCCGCTTCTGCCGTGTTTTAGCGCATCCGTAACGAAGTCGTGCCTCTGCTTTTGTGCCACTCCACATGGGAAACCTAAAAAAATAGGGCATAACACTGCAGATGGCACACAGCCCCATCAAAGAGGCACCTGCAGAGATGCTGCCTGAACCCAAAAGGAGCTGAACTGCGAGCAAAGAATGTCGACCAGCTGGGAGGGTTTTATGGGCTTGGGCTTTGTTTCTCCCCTGCCCTGCACTGCAGGTTTTGGGTCCCCAAGCCAGACAGCAGAGCAGTGCTACCTAACATGGCGGAAGGCAGAAATTTGGGCTTGCCTCAGCAGAAAGCAAGGGGCCTGACTCCATGTTTCATGCAGCCCAGGCTGCTGGGGTGCTTGCCGTTGCAGCGGGCAGGAGATGCACATGTGGGTGCATATTTATACTTGTGAAAGCATAGGCATCTGAGAAAGGTTTCATTTCCCTGCGGTGGCTGCCGAGAGATGCACTGAAGGCACTGTTGGGAAGCCCAACGTCCCCTTGGCATGCAAATCAGCTGAGCAGCCCAGCAATGCTCAGGGCAGCCAGTCTTTCACTTTTCAACCGCAGAGAGTGACCCCCAAATCAGGCTCTGCAGCAGGGCTGGGATGCACAGGGGCTGCCAACCTGGCAAACGCATCTCTCACCAGCCAGCGAGATGTACTGCACCCTCAAAGCTGTGGGGCTCACCCCCCGGCACAGCCTTCTAGCTTCAGGTGGTTTCCTCTTTTATTTTAAGCCCAGAGGTCATTATCATCAGGGCTCCGCTAGCTATAAACCGCAAACAAACAGGAGTCTTGCCTGCATGCTCTGAGAGATGCTGTTGAGCTGAGGAGCTCTTTTTGGGGTGAAACAGGAGGACAATTCACCGTTCCTAAAGCTGCCTGACCTCTAGGAAGTAGTAATAGTGCTCAATGACATTAGCAATTATTTATGTATCTATACTACCCCTGTGCTAGCTAATGCTATTTCCATCTCACCGATGTTTCACCTGGTCCCTCACCCTAGGTCTCAGAAAAAGCCCCATCCCGAGTACCCCTACGCACTCGGCAGACTTTTTCTTTCTGGCCTGGAGGATGGGATAAAAGAGATTTCCTCCAGATTTCACAGGCTGCTGGGTGAGATAAGGAGGGTGACAAGATCCAGAGGAAATCAGCCTTGGCCTGGGAACAGGGAGAGAGATGTTCCGGTCCGGGCTCTGGCACAAGCCTGTCCCACCTGCAAGCACCCAACAGCCTGTTGCCATCTCCAAAACTTTATTTAGACCAGGTTCATTGACTCGTTAAGCAAATAGGGTGAAGCTCACCTCATCTCGCATCACCCACGGGCGACCAATACCCAGGAGGAGGCGAGAGCAGAGAGGCTGACGGCTATTCTCCGACCCCACAGCTCGGAGACAAGGTTTGGACAAATGACCCCTCTGAGGGACACGGCTGTAAATTGCTTAAACAAATGCAAAGTTCATACAACTGTAAAGAACTTGTCTCACTTGCCAAAAAAATTACAAAATGCCAGTGTTTTCTGAAAAACAAGTCTGTGCAGCTCACTTGTGAGAAAGGCAGGAAGATGCCAGAAGCCGGCGAGTGGGGCAAATGAGGAAAGACTCCGGTTCCTGCCCAGACAAGACTTTTTTGGGGGAGCTTGTTTTGCTATTATTGTTCCTAAGAAAAGATGCGAGGTCACCTGGAGCCCTGCACTTCTTTGCAGGAGAGGGACAGCAGAGGCCCCCTGGGCACGGCGGGTGAGGCAATGTTTGGTGACAGCCTCCCCGAGCAGGCTCTGGGGCAGCTCCTTTCATCAGCCGCTCAGTCAGGAGGTGACTCACCTCAGCACGGGGACTTTTGAAGTCCCTTGTCCTCAAATCAGTAGCAACTTCCCACATGATGATCCCAAACAGCTTCAAGGAGAGGGAGTAGCCTGGCCAGCATCTCCCACCAAAACAACTCTTACGTGCCCTTGTCCCCCAGCGAGCAGGGGAAGCACGCAAGCATCGCCTGCTGCAGCGGTGAGCTTTGCCATTGCAATGTTTGAATAAAAGACAAACTGCTGCTCCCTTTTCTCTCCTTGAAGGCTGGGCAAGAGGGGGGGTTTTCACTCTGCGCAATACCAGAAGCATCTGGTAGTTGTTACTATTCCAAAAGCGGCTTAAAACCACCACGCAAAACCAGCGCCTAGGAGCTGTATGCAAGCCTAGTGAATGAAAACCTCAATAGCAGAGGGGACACGGCCATCAATGCCCACACAACTCCCTGTCTCCAAAGGCTCAAACTGGTAAGAGGATCTTTTGAGCTGAACGCTGCAGGAATACCCTGTGATTTACACAAGTGTTGTGTAATTCATGGCATGAAGACACAGCCGTGTCTTCCCCATACAATCTGTCCAGCGATGAGAGACAAGGAGCACCGACGAAAGCACTGGTGCAGATGACTTTCACCCCAAAATCCCATCTGGGACCCCTCACCCACCCTTTGCCATTCAAACCACTATGATGGAAGCTGTTCTTTTACTGGTTTACTGGGGGGGGGGGGGGGGGGGAGAAAGAAAGAAGCCTCCAGAGGACAGAAAGCCAGTGGGAGTTTCATGCACAGCCACGGGAACCAGCTGGGCCAGGTAGTCGGAGAAGATGAACCAGCGGCTTCCCAAGTTCAGCCGCACATAAATATGCATCCAGGTATACAGCTTCTCGCACAACCCTCGCTCGAGAGCACTGCCAAACCCTCTTCAAACACTCCTCCAGCCACGCTGCATTCCTACGGGTGGTTTGGCACCTGAAGAAACCTCCCATCCATCCCCAAAGGCTGTTTTCTGAAGAAATAATTTTTTTAGCCCCTCTCGCAGGCAGAAAATTGTTACCTTTACATCTGTCTGAAATGGTTTCCTGGCAAACCACACAGCATCCCATCACACCCTCCATCCTTCCCTCCCAATGGCTGCCCAGACAAACCCTTTTGCTGCCCATGGGCCAGGCATGGAGCTCCAGGCCAGCTGCCCCACAGCAGGGGGATTTAAAACCTTAGACCTCACTTCTTCCATTTTACCGCCAAGCCCCATAATCTGCTTGGGCTCTGGTTTCCATTGCAGGGATAACAACCCCCAGGCATATCTAGGAGGTAAAACATGCTGTGTGAGGAGCTTTAACACAACAGCTTAGATCCCAAATCTTTCACAAAGAAGCATTTAAAGCAGGAACATAAGCATCTAAAATTTTAGGGTTTAGTCTATAGGGAATAAGCACGAGAAGCAACCTTTTTTGGTCTAAAACCTTCCTTTTCTCCCCCACCTCCACTTGCTGCAGCATGGCTTACCTGCCCATCCCTGCTCTCGGATGCTGAAGTACCTCTTCTGAGGTCCTCAGTACAACAGCATGCTGAGCAGACCAGAAACTTGCCCACAGCACTAAAACAACCTCCATCTCTCCCCCTTACCTGAGAGAGAGCCTTCAGGTCCCTATACAACCTGACCCCACAACTGGCAGCTACTGGGGATTAAGTCCTAGCTGATGGGGGTCAGCAGTAATTCACAATTACCACCTCAGAAAGGTGCTGGGATCTCTGTGCTGGGAGGCAATGCCTTGAGCCAGAAAGCAGCGGGGGAGCACCCTGGCCCCAGGGGGATGGGATGGGGTGGGATGGGATGGGATGGGATGGGATGGGATGGGATGGGATGGGATGGGATAGGATGGGGTTTCTCCTTGCTGCAACTCTGCCCATCCTCTCTGCAGCATCTGGAGCACAGCCCAGCGGGAGGCAAGGTGAGCCTATATTACCTGATCAGTAAAATCAGGTAGACGCGATGGCAAATCATGACTGGCACTGTGCAGAGGGATCTGCGTGCTGGGCTGGGAGCAAGGCTGCCGTGCTGCCCTCCTTGCCCTGCCTGCGTGCGTGCAGTGATTGCCCCGAGCCCCCTGCCTGCACCGGCCAGGCCTGTGGGCAGGCGCAGGGCAGCCGTGGGTGCACATCCAGAGCAGCCTCATCCCTTCTGCAGTGGCCCTGCTGAGGGGTTCGTGCCCTCTGGCTCTGAGGAGGGGCTTGAATGCCCTGTCGTGCCAGGGATGGGTGTACGGGGGTTTTCTAATGGGGCAAGGCTCCCCCAGAAAAAGAAGGGGGGAGGCGGAGCTGGCAGAGGGGGAAGGCAAGGTTTGCTATTGCCTGCTGGTGATGGGAAAGCAGGAACATCATCCTGCCGCGGGACAGAGAGTGGGACGCTGCCTGGTGTGCTCCCTGCCAGCTCTCGTGTCTGAAGACTTTGCAGAGCCCCTGCCCCGCTCAGATCGGGAAAGGTGATGTACAAGGCTTGGGAACGCCATCCCTTCCCTGCTGCTGAGCAGGTGGGCTAATTAAACAGGCTGTGCCATTAAACGGCAATGAAGATGCACGATCTGTAGCAGCGTGATAGCCTCCCAGCGGGGCCTGACACATCGGAAAATTGTGATTGCTTTTCCACTTGTGCCCGGAGAGAGCATCCTCACAGAGCACTCCCTGCCGCCGCCTGCCACCGGTAACTGAGGGCCAGCGCACAAGCAGCTCCTGCTGCCAGCACTTGCTTTGGCTCGCTGCCCCTCGCAAGCAGGTCAGGATGGAGATTTGGGGACATTTACAGTTTTGGGGGGCCGATTTGAACTCTTGGCAAAGTATGATTTGAGGAAAGCCACGATTAGCCTCGCTGAGGATTAAGCCCTTCCGGCTAAGCGTGGGCACCCAAAAGACGGAAGCATCCCACATCAGTAGCCACACCAGAGCCCTTCGTCCCACACCTCCACGTGGCAAGGCAAGGGTTTGTTCATTGCTTTTCATCTGCTTGCAGGTCACGCTGACCGAAATCATAACATCACCAAGAAGGAAGTCAACAGGAACATAGAGGAAGAAGAAATTCCCATAAACACCACTGGCTGCTGCTAAAATTACATGCGAAGGGTGCTGTTTCCTAATTTACTATTCCTTCCTGCGATTTCCCATCCGCTGGGCTCATGCCTGTGCCGTGAGAGTGGCTCCCTGGGATGGACGGCTTCCCGCAGCAGCTGTTCCCGGCGAGCGGCGAGCTGACATTGCATGGCATGTAGATAGGGATTTTTAAAGTTATTTGGCTTCCCCCGTCCTTCCATGCTAGTTAAGATAACACAGGCGAGCGCTGCCGAGAGACCTCCCATCTAAGCACAGAACGGGATCGGGGTGCTGTCTCCCCCCCGCCCTGGTGTGGGTGTCTCAGCCACCTGGACTGGATGAAGAGACCTTTTTCCCTGCGTGAGGAGCAGCCAGCTCTGCTCACGAGGAGGTGGTGGAGGCAGGAGAGCAGCAGCAGCACTGGCTACACCGCGGGCTCACCGACGGGAGCTGCACGCCTGCTGGGTGAGGGCCAGCTGTAGAGAGCAGCCGGGGTGTTCAACCCAGAGGCAGGCGACCCAAGCTACCTCCTGCTTCACCCGATGGTTATCTGGCGGCTGGATTTCAAAGGAGTTTTTCACAGGCTGATGCCTCCCTGAGGTAGTCATTCAAAATCCAGAGCTGCCAAGGACACGGCGTTCATCCTGTTGTTCCCTTGGCTGCAGCTCTGCTGCCTTCCCCGGCTGGGGAAGGGGCCAAGCTCCTCTTCCAGGAGTTAACAGGAATCTGACTACTAATAAATCAGCCTCCCAATGCTTCTTGTTGCTTCGTGCTCCTCGCTGGGCCTGGGGAAGCGACTGCAGAAGATGCACCAGCATCACTGGGGGGGTTCAACAGCTGCTGCTGGTTTGGGGCAGCACTGGCGATGGACAACACCTCTCACACTGTTGTGTCTCGGCACAACCCAACTGCTTCAGCGGTTATTTGGCCGAGCACCTACCAAATCCGTTTGCATTTATACTGGGGAGAAGCGCGGCCGCCGTGGGGCTCTGAGCAGCTGGAGGAGGTGTTTGCAGGCAGCTGGGGTTAAGCGAAGCCAAGGCCACAGTGGGGTTTCTGCTCTATTTAGGGGACTCGTCCTACTCAACGCAGGTGCCCGGCCTTCCCGCCACATCCAGCCCCTGGCCAAAGGCAGCTGCCCGAAGGCGCTGCCCACAGCAAGGCACTGCCCACGGCCGGGCTCCTGCGAGCCCCCGGCGCAGGCGTGCGCAGGGGGAGCCGAGGGGATGTGGCTGGGGACGGGGGCTGCGGGACGGCCCGTTTGCCTACGACAGCTGCTGCGACGCATCGGAGCGGGATCACGCAAGTCTTTCTGCCTGCTCTCACCCTCTGTTCATTTCAGAGGCTGGCCTTCCTTCTCCTGCCATCTTCGTTTTAGAGTTGTTAGAAAGTAGTTACAACTGAAGTAAACATGGATGAAGCTCGTGGTTTACGAAAGGCTATTTATACAACGGGAAGGAAATCCCACAGCTCTCTCGGTTTCCTATGTAAAAGATTTTCCCCAACTTTTACTCTGGGTTTGCCTGTAATGAGTGTAGCATCCCTCGTTTTTCCTCGTTTTAGGGAACATCCCAGAGACGCGCAGCCTCTGCGTTTGCTGAGCATCTTTCCTCCCGGGCAGGGCAAGCTGCCCCTCACCCCCAGGCATCTCCTGGGGGGTCCCAAGCTGATGTGCTGCTTCAGGAAAGAGCAAAGCACCAGCAGCTCTGGGACGGCAGAGACTCCCCCTCCTCCCCTGCCCCATGAGGAAAAGCCCAGCTTTTTCCCCCACTACATTATTTCCTTGGAATTTTTGTTATATGCCTGGGATGAGTTCGTTCAGGCCATTTCTGACCATTAAAACGCCCTTTCTCATATAAAGCATTGGTGTCCTAGAGCAGCGGGGGCTGGTCCAGCCCTGCCTCTGCTCTGCTCCCGGCCACGAAGATTTGGGCACCCTTTTTGGCCACGAAGCTCTCCTGAAGGGTTGCATTAAGGCAGGAAGAAAGCTGGAAAAAGGCATGTCTCCTGGTGCGGGTCCCGGCACGCAGCCCCAGGGCAGCACTGCTTTCCCCCAGCCCTAACCCCACGCCTCCATTTCAGTGCAAAGCCGGGAGGAAGGCTAATTGCCGACAGCATTGCCAAGAAACCCGACCTGTCCAAAACCGTCCTGCCATTTTTAGCATCTTCCATCCAGGAATCTCACAAGCGTGTGACCGAGGAGGTATTTTTACCTTCCTCCCTCGACGTTCCAGGCAGGAGGGCTGATGTCTCCGCAGCGTAAGTCATTCACCAGGAGCTGCCGTGAGCCGGGAACAGCAGCCGGGCCCACTGCCAGGGTTGTCGATCTCCAGCTCCCGACACCCAGGGAGCCCATGGCTGATCCAACAGCGGAGTTTCTCCACGGCATTTCGTCTTCGGGGTCAGAGCTGCAGCTGGGTGCTTGAAATCCCCCCCCCAGTGCTTCTGTAAACAACAGCAGAGAAGATTAGGAGGGACAGCAAATGTGGATTGAGGACAAAAATAATGCAAAATCACGGGGCTTTTTTCAGATAAATGATACGTGGAGGCTGACCACAGCTCTTCTGCTGTGCAGAGCCCTTTCCTGTGCGTGCCCGAGCCCCTAAACCCAGAGCTGGGCTCTTGAGCACCCAGCCAGATGCAGAGCTGGCCGAAAAACAGCAAGTGAGAGGCAGGGGAATGTACCTCCAGCAGCGCTCAGCACCCCAAACCCAGCCGCCCCATCCCCATGCTGCTGACCTCCCTCGGGTGACAGAGAAAGCCACGCCTTGAGGGGCTCGCTGGGGGACCGATCCCTCCCAGACAGCCGCAGGGACCCTCACATGCATTTCCCTCGTCTGAGTCGGTTTTCATGCAGAAAAATCTCCGTGGGCATCCCTGGCACACCGGCATCAATAGGCAGGGGTGCGCAGGGTTTTGCGTGTCTGGAAGAGGCAGGCAGGCGTGTCTGGATGCTGCTACATCTTCCAGTGACAATCCATGACCAGATTTGGCCGAGCCTTTGGTTAAAATTGCAGTGAGTGTTTTCATCCATCGGCTTTTCTGGACCTGGAAAACCTGGTCTGGAGTAACTTTTTCTGGTGACACAGAAAAGGAAGGAACTGAAACAGAAGTCTCACGGTCCAGGTTGGGCCCAGGGATCTTTCCTGTGGACTTGGAAGCCACTGCTCTGCCCAGCAGACCCATTACAGCAGGTGGGACAAGTGGCAGCAGTACCCTGCCTTAGTACAGAAGGAAAAAATACCTTCAGCTGACTCCCCACACAGGCAGAAGAGACAGCGTTGAGACTGGGATTGGGCCAAGGCAATAGGTCACTCCTTTCCTCCTGAGAAAATTAAATAAATTGCAGTCTGGTAGGAGCCAAGAACAAGCAGAGCCTTTAGCTTTTCACTCAACAGGTGATTTTGCAAGTGACAGAGACTTAATTTCCATGCATTGGTTCGGCTTGGAGTCAGAGGAGACACCTGAAGGTCCAGAGCAACCTGAAAGTCACTGGCACTTCTGCCCCTTTGGTGCCGGTGACATCTCCCCCAAGCCCCCCACACCACCCCATCCCTGGCAGCGCTCGGAGCTTGAGCTGGTCCCGGATGCAATCCAGGCAGAGAAGGCAGGTAGCGCTTTACGCACAGCTTATTCACATCAACTGCTTGTCATCTGTAAGTAGCCCAGGTCTGAAGGTCCACCTGCACACCTGCTGCTCGGTGGGTGCTGCATAACTCGTCAGCTTTCTTGGGAGGCATCAAATTAAATCCAAGGTGCATGAAATCTCCTGGGGTTTCAATGAGCCCAAACTCTTCTTTGACAAAGCGATGATCATCTGAGGAAAAGGATGCAACCTCCTGACTCTCCTTTGGACAAAGCCAATGCCGGCAAGGCCATGGTAGGAAGGATGGTGCTTGGTGGGTGGGCAACAATATATTTTGCTGGAGAGCAAAGACCTTTTCAGCCTTCAGGATATATTCACAAGGATATCTCTATTTTTAAGACATCAGTGAGAGCCACTCAAAGCGCTCAGCTTGGACCAGCAGGGACTTAATACCCCTGACAGAAATCCCTCCTCTGGGAAAGCAGCCCTCAACGTAAACCCAGCATGCCGTCCCTTCCCGGCGTGCAGCAAATCGGCTCAGCACACCGAAAACCAAGTTGTGTGCCCGTCCTCTGGGACGGCCCCAGCCGGGGCCGCAGCACAGCTGACCCCGCAGGCGGGATGCTGCCGGCGGCGAATTTGGGCACCGCTGCCCTGCGCAGACACAACCAGCACAGCGGTGCCCGGGGACAAGGTGCTCCGCAGGGGCCCGAAACTGAGGTGGATGCTCCCGCCTCCGGCAGCTGCTGCTGCTGCAGAAGGCTGGGAGATGTGGCAGGGGTGGCAGGCGCCAGCCCCCAGGTCCCGAATTGGGTCAGTGGAGTTGTAACATCTGGCAACGCGGCTGCCTTTCCGCAGGGATTAGGCACAAGCGCCGCTCGGACGCTCTGACGTAAATACCCCGAGATGCGGCTCGTGGATGCTGGCGAGCCCGGACATCTGCGCTCTCCCTCCACCCCAGGGGCTCGGGGGCTGCTCCAGGGGCCCGCGGAGGAGGGAGCCCGCGGTCATCCCTCCCACGCTCCTCTCCCGGCCGCGGCCCCGACCTCCCCAGAGGGCATTGCCCTCCCCGGGGGCGGCTGCTGGGTCGGTCACCTGCAAGGCATTGTGGTGGCGTGGGAGGAATCGCAGCAGCAAACGCAAGCAAACCTCCCCCAGGAAACCAGGAGAAATTGCCAGTAATGAGGCAATTATCCAGAAGGGCTGAGAGCTACCCCAGGAGCTCAGAAAACCCGGCTCAGGCACGGGACGAGGCCACGGCCGGCGGGGACACCAGCTGCTGAGGCACATTCCTGTTCACTGCGCAAAACCAGGGCCAGCTTTTTATATCCCATATATAAGCACACAGTGTCTCTACATAAGCTCATGTAAATGAAGACATACAGAACAACTTGTGTTTTGCAGACATCGGTCTCGATTAGCACTTTAAGCAGCGTTAAAAATCCTTGTTTCTGAGTCGCGAGATACCTTTATAAGTTAATTACAATTTCTGTGTGGTTTTTATTTCTTTTAAGTGCACACAGGGGCAGCAGCAACACTATGAGGTGGTCCCTCCTTGGCATTCTGTGATGTGCTCACCGGTCTGGGGTGCTGGAAGTCCACGTGGCTGTGGATTTCAGACCAGTTTAGTTCAGGGTTTTGTCTTTTCCACTGCCACTGGAGCCGCCCAAGGGGTGCAGAATAATTCAGGTGGGAAGGGACCGTGGGAGGGTCTCCGGTCCGACTTCCCGCTCAAAGCTCGGGGCAGGGTGCTCAGGGCTGTATCTAGCTGGGTCTGCAAAACCTCCAAGGATGGAGCCCGCACAGCCTCCCGGGCACCTGTCCAGCCGCCCCGGGGCCTCCCCTGAACTCGCTGCAGTTCCTTGACATCCATCATGTGCTGGGGGGACAGGGTATCCACACGTGGTCTAACAAGCACAGGGTAGAGGGAGATAACCCCTTCCCTCGACCTACGGGCCGTGCTCCTGCCCACAGGGGTGGGATGCTGCTGGTCTCCATCGCTGCCAGGGCATGCTGGGGGCTCACGCTCAGCTCCTGTCCCACCACGTCAGGACTTTGCCACGGAGCTGCTCCCCAGCCAGTCCCTCCCCAGTATCCCTCTCAGGGGTTAATCCTTCCCCCTTGCAGCACTTGGCGCTTGTTCTCGCTGACTTGCATAAGGATCCTTTCAGCATTTTTTGAAGCCAGCTGTACCATTTGCCTTTCTCCAGTCACAGGGACCTCACCTGATCTCCAGGACCTTCCAAAGGTGACAGTCTGCAGTTTTGCAAAGACAGTGGCCAGCCCTCTCTGCGCCCTCGGGTGCATGGGTCACGTTCTCTGCCGAAAGCCCAGACTCGATCCAGCTCCTCCAGACTCCCACCAAATGGGACCACCACATCCAGCCAGGACTATGGATTACAAATTCTGGTGCAGGAAGAGCATGTGGAAGAGGAACTGAAATCATTGTGTAGGAAGGAGCAGGTGTTAAGCTCACGCCTTTTCTGGTCATGGAAAATTGAATTTCTAAGTAAATGGGACTGTTTGTTTGCCTGCTTTCTCCATGCAACCGCATTTCCATAGCTTCATGTGGATGGGGATTGTCCTTGTAGATGGAAAGACCGGAAGACACGTAAACCTGGTATTTAGGAAAAACAATGTTAATGGTAAGAGCAGATTTTAAAAGGAAGAGTTTGAGGCTAATGAAAAACTGATCAAAGGGTAGCGTGAATCACATGCTGGAATGACGACCATGACAAGAGCAGAAGATGAAATAGAAAGTGGAAGCATGCCTATTGCCAATGCCCATAACGAACCCCACTACTTATAATCACTTCATGACTTAATAAACTGGCCTCCTCACCCGTATCAAATGAAATCCCCCAGGCTTTCAGGCATCTACTGTTGGCCATCTGTCTTTACGGACCAAAATATTTTAGTATCTTTTAAATCAGTGTCACATGTGTCTCTTCCACAATTTCCAGGAATTTCTGGGCTAGCATTTACTGTCTGCACATCTACAGAGATGAACTTTTGTTCATCTCTGTAGATGTTGTACCAAAATCTTGTGATCTGACTTAATTTTCTGGCTGCTGCTTTCTCCATAATAGGCTCCCTTATTTTGTTAGTTCCTCTATGTCTAAAACAATGTGACCTTACCTCTGGCCCTCAACATTATCTGTCAAGGACCCAAACAAGATGACTTTACAAGAAGAATATATTTTTTACAGAACAAGAATATATTTTTTACAGAACAAGAATATATTTTTTACAGAAAAAGCAGCTACTCACAGATTTGAAATCTGGAAGTGCCATACAGAATTGCAGTACAGTCAGAAGGGGATTTGGTCAGGGGTTTAGGGTTTTTGTTTGTTTATGTTTAAAATCACTGCATTTTTGGACATCACCAGCTACCTCATGCTTCATACTCATGACTATTGTGCTTTTGATAGCCAGAGGCATGGAAGAGCTGAACAGTAGAGACTCATTATGCCTCAGAAGAAAAACAGATGTAAGGTGAAGGCAGGACATAGAAGAATTTAACTGGCACTGATTAATTAGAAATCATACCATTAAACCACTCTGTCTGGACCGTGGGCCCTTTGCCTGTATCCTCCTGTGCCAGGAGTGCCATAATTTTAGGCTTCTTCAAACAGCTCCCATTTAAAAATTAGCTTTAGCCTTCTCCCTTTTGGGATTAGTCCCAAATGTCTTTCCCCATCCCCCCCAGTTTGAGGCTGAGCAATGCAGTGGATGAAGCACACAGAAACAAACAGTGAAGCGGCTCGACAGGTTTACAGCAGCTTTTCCAGACGCTGAGGTTAAAAGACGCCCGAGTTATCAGCTGTGGACTAGCTATGAGTTTGTGGTCCTGAGGATGGCATTAAAGCCGGAGAGCCACACCTAGCAGAGCCAACATATCTCAGGTCTAACTGCTGCGACATCAACAGGGTGCCAGGATATTTCAAGGTAAAGCTTGAATTCATATTTAAAATGTTTTGCTTGTGACCCACTAAGGCCCACACAAGACTTCAGGAGGATGCTGAGATTTAGTGGCGGGAGCCAGAAAGAACAGCAGCAGCAACATCCTTTAAACCAGAAACTTGATGCACCATTAAAGGCAACACGAGCAAGGCACACAGCGTCGTGCTTTCAAAATTCACTCAGGATGAATACCCAGCTTGCAGTGTGATGCATCCCAAAGGCATGGGACTACAGCTCTGCTACACCCCATCTCAGCACCAGGACACCTCTCCCTACAGGCCAGAGCCCATCTCAGATGGGGCAGCTGAGCAGTCTCTGTGCCCAACGGCTGGAGAAAGCACACGGAGAGCTGAAGTGCACGAGGAACAGCCGTGAACAGGAGTGCACGAGGGCTGAACGCTGCTCGCCCAGCACAGCAATTACCGACTGGCTTTGCCTCGTCATCCCCTTGCTCACCAAAGCAACGAAAACCTCAGTACGAGGAGCTTTTGCAGGCACAGTGGGAAGAGGAGAGATGAGGTGAATGGCAGGAGGGGACAATAGGGAGGTGGAGGAGAAGAGCAGGATGGGTGGGGAGGAGGCAGCTCCATGGGGTCTTTTCCCACAGACACATCAGTCGCTGTAGGAGCAGGAGGAGAGGCCAGGGCTGGAGGAGCAGGGCACAGACAATGGGAAGGCAAGCAGGAGATGGGGGAAACAAGGGTGGGATGAGGAGGAAAAAAGTCCTGGCTGTCACTAAGCTGCCCTGTGGGGAAATGCTGGGAATGGGAAAGTGGAGATGTTTTTCTAAATTGCCTGTTTGAGAAGCCATTAAAATGCACACCTGTGCACATCCTTGTATTCAGGGAAAGCTTTTTTTTTTCTGCATCTTTCCCAAGCCTACTAAAGCCACCATGTAGGGAAAACGTTTGTCAGTACACGTGGAGGCACTCCTGCACGCCCTCGCACACCACCGACTCGCTTCAGGTTGCGCTCGGTGAAAGCCATTTGACCAACAGGGGAAAAAAAACACCTTCTCTAAACAGGAACCATAGCACTAAATTCAAGATGCTTCCCCACTGCGCTCCTGAAGACTTTCCTTTGGAGGCACTGAGAAGGTGCTCCTGAGAAAGGCAGAGGCTGCGAGCAGAGCCTGAGGTTTTTCCTGCTCCAAGAGGAGGAAAAGTAAACCCTTCATGAACCCGTAAGCTGAATTTCATAAGGCAGCTGATGTTGCCACCTGCTGCTTAAATACGGGCAGACGTTAGTTCCCCGGGGTTTGGGTCATTTCTGGGGTTTGAACTGTTTTTCAGCCCAATAAGCCTGCTTGGAGGGTGAGGGGGAATACTGCATGTTCCAGAGACTAACAGCTGGTTTTTTTGTGCTTGTAACTCAGCTGTTAGTGACCTCTCTTCTGCCATACTGCTGGTAAACACAATGGACCATGAAACACTCCCTTCTCTGCAGTTTCTTCCCAGGAATCAGGTTTGCAAATCAGGTAGGCTACCACAGCAAGCAAACATCACCTGCAAAGCCTTCAGAGGAGTCTGGGTAGGTATCCGGCTGCCACTTCTTCCCTGGTGCCTCTTAGTACAAGGTGCAAATCTTCGGGGACGATGAGGATCATGGGTGGCCAAACCTTGGGCACTCAAAAGCAAATTCAAGAGAGAAAGCGCTTTTAAAAATCTTTTTAAAGAATTGCAAAAAGTGCATAACCTAAACACACTAGGAAGAGGTGTTGAACTGCTGCCCTTATTTGCAATTCAAAGAATTAGGTCGTAGTATCGAGGATTAGAGCGTACACACTTTGCACAGGGTTAAATAAAAAGGCCCACATTTCTGCGAGAGAGTGGCTTGGCGGTCAGGGAGCAACAAAGCAAAACCAGCCGGGGTTGCTCTGCAGGCAGGGCTGATGAAGCAGCAACGTTGGATTGCTGTTCTCCCTGGTGAAATGTCTCTGGGGAATGATCTGTTAATCACAACCAGCTGGAAGAGAGTCTCAGCTGCAGATGCAGTCATGATGCTGGGGAGGGGATGGAAGGGCAGAGCTGGGGACGGGGCTGAGCAGCCAGACCAGTGCTGTGGCTGGGAGGGGACAGCCCATGGTGACTGTGCTACATCCATCTGTGGGGCCCGGGGAGAAACCCCACTGGGGTTTGGTGCACAGTCCTGGGGGGAACGGAGATGCAAAGTCTTGGGAATCATGCTGATTCAGTCTGAACCTACTTTCTAATTATTTTCCGTAAGGTCTCCGGACAGGGTGAAATTACACTGCTACTTACTTCTTTTCTTGGTTAGTTTTCTGGGAGTTGAATCAGCTCCATGTGGGGCCTAAAACCACCAAAGCAGCAGCAGAGAGGGAAGGCAAGGAGCTCACACCATACCAGGTGGCAGGACACTGGCTAGCCAAACCCCTTTCATCCATTTTGCCGAGACTCACGCCCCACCTTCATCCCCTGCAAGAAAGATATTTTTGCTTCTGCGGGGAGACCAGGATTTCTGTTTTTCAGATGGAAAACTGAATAAAACTACAATTTAGATGACTTTCCCAAGTTCTCAGAGGCCTTTATTGCTCAAGTGAAAGCCTGAAGGCTGTCAGCATGATTCTCAGACTTGGCACGCACAAAGTAAAGCCTTCCTCTTAGAGAGGAACCAGTGGTGTGCTGGTATTCTCGTACTGCTCCAGTTAATCTTTGCTAAAGCCCACAGACCAGGGCTGCTTTTGCTGGGAAGAAGGCAGCAGTATCAAATTGTTTCCGCATTTTAACAACATCTCCTCAGGCATAAGTGAAGTCGAAATCAGCAAAGATTTCAAAACTTCACCATTGCACTTGCCTTGTGAGAACCACATGGATCAGTCAAGTCTGGGGAGAAGTGATTCAGCAGCTCCCAAGGGAGAGGAGCCAATTATTCTCAAGGTATCTAAATGAATAGCTCTGGAGAGCAGAAAAGGGATTCCTTTTGCCCCTCAAAAATCTTGATAAGCTATAAAAATCTGCCTCGGTCATTGTGACATGGCTGCTTTGTGCATGTCATTTCACTGTCTTCCCTGAAGATTATTGCTAGCAGAATGGGGTGGGGAGAAATCAGAGAAGCCAGAGGAATAGTAGTCTCTTAATAAAACACAACTGCGAGTTTTATCTTGACTTATGTGGTCTAGCTGTCCCAGGGCAAGCTGAAAGATGATCACCTTCATTAAAAAATTGCTCTGGCTGCACAAAACAAGTACCTTGGCTGCCTCGGAGACCTCTCCGGATGACAGCGCAGAGGTGATACATTACACAAAGAGAACCAGAGCTGCCTTCCCAGTCATGAAGGGAATGGATAAAGATTTCTAGTTGTTTTCCTTTGTCAGTCAGCAGTTTCTTCTCATGATATTGCTCAAAAATCTGTTCCCTCGGTCATCCACCTTTAAAAGCTCTTTAGAAGAAAACAGGACACAGCACGCAGGGATTATTCACACCTGCAGCCTCCGCAGCAGCACTGCCTGGCATCCCAGTCTGCTTGCAGGTCCCACAGTGCAGCTGCTGGGCCCCCACCCAGAGTCGCAGATGCCCTCCTGCATCGCCTCCTGCTCACGTGGGGATGCCCCAGGCGGCTGTGGATACCTGCTGAACGGATCAAACTCCCTGATCTCACAGCTGTAGATCCTGGTGACCACAGGAAGGGAAAGACCTTCTGTTTACCATGCTTCCTCACTGCTGCCCGTAGCCAAAGACAGTGAATAACCTGTATCGGCAAACCCAGACGATGGGAACAGTGCTTTGTTCCAGCAGCAGCAGGTGGTTAGATCCGGATGCGGGGGAGGAATCCCATTCGCACCCCCTGAAGAAGACCTCTACCATTTTCACCAGGATATAGCACGCATTTCTACAGATGAACATTTGTGACTAGTTCGAAGCAAAGGAAGCTGCCAAGAGCAACAGCTGAGTAGTTCCTGGGAGAAGTAACCATGTGGCAACAGGAAGGCAGGGGTGGGCAAAACCACCACACAGTGCAAAGCTTCAGAAGTGCTCCATTCCTGAAGGTGTTGGTACAAGCAGCTCATTTCAGGAAGAGGGACACAGCAGATCCTGATGTCGGAGACAGGCTACCATGATGGCTGGCCACCAAACCCACCAGCCACATGGCAGAGCAAGACACTCAACAGAAGATGGGATGAAGCAGACATGGGTTGCGGAGAAGGGAATAATTGCCTTTGCTGAGCCTTAAACAGCGTAAGGTCAGGAAATGGAGATGTTGGCAGTGGAGAAACATAAACTGCATTAAGACAGGCTTGTAAACATTAAGGTTAAGCTGGCAGGAAACCCAAGAACTGTATGCAAAAGCAACCTCAGCAGCTAGCCCTTAGGGAAAAGCGTATCCTTACCTTGGGCACCTAACACAGCCTGTCCTCGCTACCCAAAGACAAATGACGCTTAACAATACTGTACAAACTAGGAAGATGGACTCTTCATATACTGGTTTGCTCCACAGGTTCAGCTATGCTTTCTGCTTATTTCCAAAGCATGAACTGGTAACCTTGCCCAATTCTTGAGTTCCATACTGATTTATTTGTATTGAAACATTTAAAACCATCATTGTTTTAAGCCATTTATATTTAAATCAGATTGAAGGGTTTCTTGAATCAATGGAGACAAAACCAATACTCTTCTCAAACAATTAAGGGTCTCTTCTTTATGTTTACTCTGGAAATTATGAAGGGGAAATGTAGATTGCCTCACTCCCTGGGGTGCCAAATTGAGGAATGTTTTTGCTAATTGCTTGAGCAGCCTGACCACAAGGAGTAGTCAGATGATACAAGGTCACCTGAACTCAAGAGGTCCAACATGTGGCCTTTCAAGGAGTCAGAAAGGGCATCAGCTAGTCACTGACTATCGAATGGGAGAACTACAGTGAAAACAAAGAACCACACCTCCACTCCCTCAAAACCTGAAGCTTCGTATCTCATGCTAGAAGCAGGATTATTAGCATCTGGATCCTTAGGATGCTGAACCTGAATCATTGTCAGCCAGATAAGCAACCCAATAATGGGAATGTATTTTACATCAGAAGAAAGTCCCAAGTTTGCAGTCTTTATTCACTTTTTCATACATAAAAATCTAGATGCATTTTCATATCTATCTCTATATAAATGTAAATATACCCACACCCCCATATAAATGCATGGGCTAGTGCAGTTGCACACTCAACAGGGCTGTTTGCAGTGCCATGCTCGACAGGACCACGATTATTTTCTCTTCCTCACTACCTCTTTAACAGAAAGCACTAAGCTGAATTGAGATCTTCATTCTAAAACAGAGCAGCAAATTTTCCAGCCTCATGACTGCCTGAAGACTAGACTGTATTATTCTAACAACTACTGTTACAGAAGCATGCAGCAGATGTACAGAACTGCTCTTTAATGCCTCTGACTTTGTGCCTCAGTAGAGCAGGTAACGTTTCACAGCATACCAGGAAGGAAGCAAGAGACAAGTCTAGTACTGTCCAGTGACATCTGCATGCAACAGGTTTCTCACCAACTAGCATACACACCACAAAACCTCTGCTGCATGTATTTTGAGTTATGACACAAACACAGGGAAATTTAAGTGAAATGAGTTTTGGCTTTACAGAAATAACACATTTAAATTACGACTTATTCAATGGCAGAAAAAAAATCCTGGGCTGTATCATAGTACCTCTTTAGCTTACAGACTTTTTAGTGGCTACACAGCTACTATATTACAAGCTGCACAGGTTCACACCTTTTTTTTTTTTTTTTTTTAATAAAAAACCCCCCACAACTAGAGAGTGCAGAAAGTCTGAAAAAGAATTCTAACTTCTGGCAAACTCCTACTCTTCTCGTGCAGCCGAAACTTACCATAAAAAGCTAAAGCATTTAAGAAACAAGTTAAGAGGTGACAAAAGTCTTCCCAAAAGGACAATGCTCCATTTCAGAAGAGAACTCACAACGCTTGATTTCTATATGCTCTAAATTTTCATCCAAGTACAAGTGCTCTGTTACAGAGTATCTATGTGCCCTCATACAAAAGATCTAACAAGAGCATATACTAGCTTCTGATTATCCCAAGTGTGTGTGTGGGAGGGCAGAGAATAGGAGTGGGGAGAAAGAAGACAAGCATGATTAAAACAAGTTTCCTGATAAATGAAATCCCTATTTCAGAGCAAATGGGAACGCTAAAGCACTAGCGTATCCATAGAAAGTATATCCTGAGTTTTGATGAGTCCTAAAAGCAATTCATAATCTGCAGCTTCTGTCCAATATGGTAACTGCTGCCTGTTCTTTACGTTATTCACTTTACTAAATTAAACTGAAACCTGAGGGAGTGGGGGGCAGACGCAGGCAGTGCACATTCTCCGTGATGTATTAAAAGATGAGATTTTGCAATTCTGTTTACTTGAAAGGGAAAGCTATGTCTACTTACTGATAATCCGTGTCTTCTCTGAAAAGAGACAGGCAGAATATTTGAAATAAGTCATAAGGAGGCCTTTATACAGACTACTGAAAACACCTTCATTTCATTGGGAAGCTCTATCTGAATAAAATATATTTCTGATCAGCATAACGCATGTAAAAAAAATGAACAGGAAGAGAGTGATAGCAGGGGTAATACAAGGAACATCTGCAAAAAACGAGCCATTCTTCATTGTTTCACAGGCAAAGACAGACATTAAAAGCCCCCATCTTTTTTTAACAACTTACAGGTTGTATTTTAAATATCAAGTTCGTGGCTACCACATTTATTAACACCGACTCAATTAACTAAAATCAAAACCAAAACAAAAAACCCCACCGTTGCCAACGAGCTTAACAGAAGTACCTGAAGAGACTGCGAACGTGTTACACAGCAACCTCACTAGATACGCTTAAAAGCTGGCAGGAGGCGAAAGAGACAGTGCGGACAGCATGACTACCGAAACCGGAGCTAGCGGGATGCAGCACAGCGGTGTGGACACTGGGTGCCCTCTTCTGGGCAAGACAGATCCTTGCTTTCCCAATTCAGAGCACAGCCACTGAAACTGGATTTTCTAACAATTCCACGATGCAAAGGCATTTTCTATACCCTATACTAATCCTCAGGCAAATCAAAGACACAGGTCAATCCAGCCTGCATGGAAGACAGAAGGTTCAAAGGTTTCCCAAAGAAGTACTTGGCTGTTTTAACTCCTTTAAAAATTCTGACACAGCAGCGTGTTACATCACAACATTGTTTATTATGTGACTTTTTACAATACAAACAAAAATACAGAAATGCAGTATATGAATACAGCTAAATGCGAAATGGTGATGTTTTTCTTGAGGCCATATTCCCATTTCTAGTAAAATAAAGAAAGACTGCACACAGGTAGAAACAGGTTGGTAGTTAACGCCACAATTTTGTCTAGAAATGACCTATAAATGCGTTTTCCTGCTACTTACCATAAAATGTAAAAAGGGAGTTAAAGGAAAGTTTTACTCACTGGTTCCTACCATATGAAAGAAGCTATATTCTATTTAGGAGGGCCAATATATGGAAAAATATCTAAATTAAATGTTATTACAAAAAATGAAGCAGTAATGAGATCCTTCTGGCTAAAGAAGTTACTAAATGAGAATAGCATATATTTAAAGAATCCAAAACATAAAAGGGTTGTTATAAAAAGCTTAGGTGCACTGTAAGCCTACAACTTTTGTTTTTCCATGTGTACTTTTAAACAATGGAAGTGTCAAAAATAGGGTCAACTGTGTTAGACTGAATTACATTATTGTATATGCTGCACTGAATGGAATTCTTGTATTATAATAATAGAGAAGCATTGTTTGCATCATATTATGGCAATTTATCCTCACTAAAAACCGTCTAGAGTCCTTGCATTTTTTAATGTCCTGTAAACCGTCAAACCACCAGAACATGATTGTACAACAGTAAAATGTTTTCTTTTGCGTTAAAATGACATCTGTTTAAAAAAAAAAAAGGAAAAAAAGTTACTTAGAACTGTTATTTTTCCAAGTATACAACACCCTAGACAATTCAAGGCATCTCATTCTCCATCAAAATTAACAAAAAATTTGTCATGCTGTTAAATCCATTACTATGGATACAACTGGTGCAAAATTGGTCAAACGGATCCAACAAACACTGATGTCCAGGCTGGCATATTGGCAACTAATACATAACTGGTGGTCAAAATGATGCATTTAAAATATCTTCCCTTTCTTCTTATTCTTTTCCAAGGTTCTAAAATATTAAAAAAAGGTTGTTAAATAATGCATACATTCTCTGATTTAAAAAAAAAAATCACTAATGTACATCTTTTAAAATATGCATTTTATAAAGCTTTACTGGTTGCAATACAATGTATGAAACTCATTATGTACACAGTACTTGTACTATATGAAGTCAAGCAATGCATTTATCACTAGATTTCCCCTTCCAAGGACTAGGAGAATTAAACTCTTTCATTCTCAAAGCTTTAACTCTTCATCCCTCAGAAGTCTGATGCAATCTAGCTTTCAAATACAAACATAATTTTTTTAGGCAGATCTAGTTATGTATGGATACAGTGTTTTTGCAGATTAAAATCTGCTTTAGAAGCTAATAATCTTCCCAATATTTCTGATATATGCTTTTAGTAACTAAAAGCAGTTTAAGATTTTTCTTGGCTTTCAAGTGACACTTCCTTAGTGGCCAACCACCATGGATCATTATTACCACAGAAATTGCCTTGTAGCAGAAAGCTACAGAACATTTGCTGTGGATTACAGAACAAGACTCAAATTTACCTGGAAGAATTCTGTTGTTCCAAAATACGTTGTTGAGCTTCCCAGTTTGCTTTCTCATCCTCAAACTGGCGACGCTTTTCCTCTAATTCTTTGTGTTGTGCCTCCAAATTCTTTTTCATTTGCTCATGGCGTCGCTGCAGCTATAGAAAAAGTTATGAATGGAGTCAGTAAGCGCAAAAAACACAGCAGCTTTTGGAGCTGTAGTAACAAACATCAGCAACTATATTAATGCAAGAAAATATAGTATTGTATTTTCTCTTCACAGAAAGTAACTCTGAGACCAAAACCTCTAAGGTTATAGGTGTTGCTAGTAACAGAAACAACAACATTATTAATCCCATAGCCTCATTTTAAAGTTAACAGAAAACTCCCCAAATGCTGCCTGAGTTACAAATAGGAGTTGTAAGCAGCTACATGTGGCAAAGCAAAGGAAATTCAATAATACTTTGATATTTGATGCAAATGTTAAAAAGCAAATTGCAGAGCATTTGAGTATCAGTAATGCATAAATTAGCAGCATCTTTGACTTCATGTGAGGAAAAAACCCCAAACATTGATTTCATCCTATAGTATTAACTATACTAAGGATATATTTGGGAAACCATTATTATTAAGTGGATTAATTTATTCACTAATTAAATGAGTTATTATTAGTATTATTGAAGTGAATTCTCTACACTGCCAGAACAGTGTAAGAAGCCTCTCCTGCAAGCTGATGGGACAGACTGACAATCAAATGTGTTGTATGTGAGATGGAGACACTGTCAGGAAAAGTGATTCCTTTTGTGTGGTGTAACACATTTTTGAATTGAGTTAAATAAAACTCCCTCCTTCCTTACTCTCTGGCAAGTCCCTGTCTTACACAAACCCTTCAAAACATATTTCCTTTTACAGATTTTTTTTAAAAAGCTTTATATTCAGCACTGTCTATTGCCTACTTTTCTACATTTAGCGAAATACAACAGAAGTTTACGAACTCACGAATAGTGAAGAAAAAAAAGAATGAATTGCATGAACATTTAAAAACTGATATCACAGGATGCACTCAGTCACAAAGTCATAAGGTAGTACATGAAAAACAAAAAGAAAGATTTTTATTTGTTTTTCATATAACAAGGAGAGTGTGGAGGCCAAAAGTATAAATGTATTCAAAAAGATTCAAGACAGAAATTGAGGAAGGCTAAATCCAGTGACTAATTAAACACCGTGATCCAGATAAAATATCTAGCTTCAAAACTTTCAAATTGCTGACTGGTGTATCTTAGCATTTATACCCTTACCTATTTGATTCTCCAGAAGAAAAACAAACAAACAAACAAATCTAGATTGGTATATTTTTTTCCTCTGATCCAGTATGCCTTGGCTCCTTACAATGCCTAGGCTGCCAAGCATTTCAACTACCTTTCCAAGTTTCCTCACTTTCCCTCAAATTTGGAGCCAAACTTTAAGAACTTTAACAGTTTTTAACTTCTCTATTAGGCTTCTTGTGAGAAGCTGCCTTCTCAAAACTTATTCTACTTAAATGTAATTTTATAATAGTAATTTTAAAAGATCACTTCAAGAACTGCTTGAAGCCCATAAGAAAGTTTCAATGTGAGGACTTCACCTGGAGGTGACAGAAATTAGAGTTAAAAATCCATAAAATTACATATGTTCAAATGACACCAAAACACTGACAACAACATATCCCTGACTCTTTCTTAATCTAGTAATTAGCATTTAGATTATTTCTTATAGACATGGTATCAAATTCCTGAAATGCTTTTTTAATATGCAAACGCAAATTATCATTACTACATTAGCTTATGTAAACCATGAAAGTCTCAAGAACTTTTTAAGACACATGGAAGAAAACAGGCATAAAATATTCCAAAGAAGAGGGAGAAAAAGAAGGTAAGAAAGTTAAGGAGTATTTTAACATACTATGACTGTGAAAATAAAGAGAGAATGCATATTAACATTAAAATTACATTTTAAGTTTGGGCTTATACCATTTCAGCAAAGACAGCAAGCTGAGAAAGAATAACTGAGTTGTCTTTAAACATAAAATCTAACTATGGAATCAATTCCTAGACAGAGGTTCTGTGGCAAAGTCTTGGCAAAGAGAGCCATCTCTACACTTATTCAGCCTCAAGCATATTGGGGTTTAAGACATTTTGATTACCTCAGCTTCAGAGTCCTTCAGTTTCTGAACTTTTTCTTTGACTTTCATCTCAAACACCTGTTCCATTTCCATTTCCATTTTTTTCATTTTGGCTACATGCTCCCTCCTTTCCTCCTCCATCTGTGCCAACGGGCTCCTGCCATAAATCCAGAAGAAGAAGTTAGCTAATAAGAACTTTTTTTCCTGTCTGTTACATTAGGGCATCTGTAAAAAACAAGATAAAAATGCTGAAGCATTAAGATAAATAACATCACTGTATGCACTGCTAGCTTAAATTCAATTTGCATTATTATATTAACGGTTTAGTTAAGCTTTCCTCAAAAACGCATTTCATACAGTATCTTTTCCTCCCCCACAATTGATTTACATTACATTTAGGTTACAGAAACTCTTGACTTTCTATCTTTAGTAGAACCTGGTCATGGGAAGAGAGGCAATCAAAGTTACAACAAAAAAATTAGCATCTTCCAAGTGATGTTCAGGTGTCTTTCTTTCCCGTTCAAATATATACAAAAATTAATGGACATAAAAATTTTAAGAGAATTGCAGACAAAAGTCCCATTTCCTCTAAATCTTCACTGTTCAAAGTAAGCCCAAGAGTGAGTTAACATTACAACTGTGTTGAATGCTGTGGTCATACTTTAGAAGAGATAGCAACTTTGGGGGGAAAAAAAGGTCTGGGCAATTGAACATCAGTATTTCACTGAAGTGTTAGTTGGGTGATTTTCCTTTAGAAAGCTATTAATAAACTTAATGTATAAAAATAATGTATATTATTTTTATTTTTCTATACACTTTATGGTAACGACTTTCCTGGATTCTACTGAATTTTTAAAGCCGTATAAGCCTGCTATCCATTTTATGGTGATACAGGTTTTAAATAGCAAGTTTCACATTAAATATCCAATAAAACAGCATGATTTTGATCTAGTGATGATTGCTACATACAGTCTTGTAAGACTTTTCTGCTGTTCAACAAAGAGCAATCAAAACAAATCACTGGCCTCTTGTTTCAGTTTTCAGTATGTACGGCTTAAAACAACAAAGTTTTAACTATCATGTTGGTAAAAATGAAGAATTGAATATATTTGGAACTGTTCCAATCAACCAGCAGAGAATATCTACTGTGATGTATGCAAAAGTCACTCAGACCAGCAAATTGTAAAATAGAGGTGGCAAGTTTAAGCCCTATCAAAAATAGTATTTTTGTCTTCATTTCTTAAAAAAACAAAACAAAAACCAAAAAACCCCTGTTCTGATTCAAATCATGCAGAAAAAGCATTTGAAAAGGAGAAAGATTTGACTAACTTTCAGTGATGATTGAAACATAATTAGTAACATCTATTTTGATTCAGAATTTGCCACTCATTCTTAAAGGAATGGAGGTTATATATCAAACAGAGTTAAGATCTGGTTTGACTATTAATGGCTCATTTTATCCTTCCTGCTTGCCCATTTTCATCAACTAACCATACAGTGAAAATAATCAATGTCATATGAACTCAAGGCCATATGAACTTTTTTCTCAAATACCAGTATTTTAAAAGGTGACAACTGGGGAGTGGCCATGAGGAAGAAATTGGCATTTCCAGTAAAAAAAAAAAAATTCAATTGAATCTGAACTAATAGTTGCAAAGCTTGGATGGATGAGTAAAATGCTGTATAATATACAGAACTGAAACTGACCCTCAGTCTAATGTCTACTTTAGCCCTTCAAAAGGCCAACTGGTAGCAACTTTTGTCAAGGAAAAAAAAATTGTTAGACACAGGTGAAGTACAATAATACACAAAAATAAGAAGAAAATGAAAGAAGATGTGAGTAGCAGTACTTGTGGAAGCTAACCAGCTGTCAAAACAAGACTATTCTCTTGTTGTTACCTTTTAGAAGTGTAAAGTTCTCAAATGTATCTGCTCTTCAAAAATTAACCTAGGAAGTAGATCTGAATACTGAGGAGTCATTGCTGCAGTTTCTACAGACTTGAAAGGGGAGCAGAACCATCCTTCTATTGACAACCTAATAATCTAATAGGGACGTCATGTGAGCTGTATTTGAGAAAGTGGTAAAAAAATCAGTCTGCACAGAAAATTTGATAAACTAACAAGCGAGCATTTACAGCTGAGAGCTTTACAACATAGGTGATAACTGGTTTTGTTAGGTCTTAAGTATGTGACGTAGGTAAAAGCACATCATCCTGTATTTCAGGATAAAACTATACAAGGGACTTGAACAAAAAAAACAGCTGAAGGGAAAAAACCAAACCACTAAACGCAGATGTAAAACACCTAATTGATTTAACAGGAAGTATGTTAAAACAGCCCTCTAAATTAATCTGCAAATATTAAAAATTATTCTACATATGTGCAAAGTGGAACCTCTGCAAGCCAGTAATAAGATAAAACCATGGTCAGAAAATATTAAAGTAACTAATTCCCCAATCCAATGAAGAGTTGTAAATTTACAGATAAGGATGAAAATTCCACTAATTCTTTATAAGCATCTATATAAAGATGATGGAGCTACAGATAGAAACTGGGGGGATTTCATAATTTATGCACTTCTACTCATTGTTGAAATTTGACCAAATTTGTCTTGAGGCTTAGACAAAAGTTTCTAAAGAAGATGGGTTTTTATAGAAATATTTGTCACTGAAAGTATTTATAAATTCCTAAAGTTTACATTAGCAAAACTTTAGAAAGAAAAAAAAAAACCCAAAACAAAACCAAAACCTGCTAGGGAAAAAAAAAAAAAAACCAATGCCAAGAGCAGGATAACAGAAAACTGTTTTAAATTTGAAACATTAAACAGTGAAACCCTTTTTGTGTTTATAAAATTTTTGTCTTTAAGTTTTTTGGAAAAATTTAAATGACCACTTACATGCCTTCAACTGTGTCAAATCTAAAAAACAAAAAATACAGAGGCTTAGCTTAGCATGCTTAAATAAAACCACAAAACCAAAAAGCAATAATTAAAAAAGTAAATTCATTATTAATAGATTCCTAAAGCTAATTATGTGCTCCCCCAAAAGCAAGTTTTTCACAGTAAAAGGAAAGACTGTTAGTTAAAGCTTGTTATATTTATTTCAAATTCAGTTAGTAAATCACTACACCATGTAAATATTAATGCAGGTTTGATGTGCAGATACTTTCAGGAATAGTTTCCCTAGAATATGTATGCTTTTAAAGCGATTTTAAATATTTTAGTGACATGAACGACCACTTGCTCTAAACGAGTTTTCGGAAACCAATGCCATATCGAGGCTTAGCTGTTCATTTAAAAATCGTCACCTAGTAAAGGATGTTGTATTAAAAACCCATGAATGTTCTTGTGCTACAAAAAGAGCACTTGACTTCAATGGCCAGCAGAGGTCTCACCGGCAGCTGAGCTCAGCTCTGAAGAAGGCTTGGCTGCAATGTCACATCCCCAGAGCATGATGCTTTAACCCGAGCATGCCTTGTGTTAGCACTTCACTAGTACTACAGGAGGGGACAAAAAAAGTCTGAAAACAAGATTCTGATATTAAGTCTCACCATATAGTAAGATTGGCTTAATAACATTAGAACCATTTCACAGAATTCGCTAAGAATATATAGGCAAAAGGAGTTAGAAGTAGTCTAAGCTAAGCAGTTAGAAAGACCTATGCATAGTGTATTTTGTTACCCTGTGTGACAGGTTATTGAACAGATCAGTAGATGGATAAGGCTCATCTTTACAGTGTACAATACGACCTTCAATAAAAGAAGGTTTTACTTTTAAACTCACTGAAGATATGAGCTTCATACAGCAAACTGAAAAGATTTCTCACATTAAAAATTTTAAATTTCAGAGCAAATGCCAATCTTCTCACATGCCACGTAGTACACATGTGAAATTACAATTACCACATAGTTTGAAGAGACAAGTTATCCATATATGTGAAGATTACCCTTGGCATTTTTTTTTTTTGATGGTTGGTATGATGTTGAAAATTTGAAGAAATCAGACACTAAACCTAAAATACAAAAAGGCTACATAATTGTGGAAAATACACACTTTGGATTGCTCTTAGGTCAATGAGTTATCTCATTGTAACAGAGTAGAACAGTCAGAGTTTCACCAAATCAAAGGAGACAAATCAGAGATAAAATTAGCAACTGGACAGAAGAAACTGCTTCTTCAATTCATCTGCACAGTATTACTAAAACTTGTAGCACATACTTCTATTTTTCACATTTGCATTTTTCTTCAGAGAAACATGTTAACAGTTGCATGAAAAACAAAGATCTGCTAAGATCACAAAAATACAGCTGTTTTAAAGGTACAAAAGGTCAATCCAGTCTCCAACAGCTGCCAGTAGGAGATACTTTTGGAAAAGCACAAGAACCACTGCATGTACATCTCCTCTTATGGGTACCCTCCCAGCTTACAGAAGAACAGCAGCTTAGGAGTTTCCAGAGCCAGTGGTTATATCTATGCTTAACAGTATGCTTGTAATACCACCAGATAGCATCAGAGCACGTCTCCATTCTCAGCTAGAGATACAGGATCTGTCTCCCTTGAAAGAATCAGATTTCCAGAGGACAAGTCAAATATTGCTCCATTTTGAGACACAGACACTTCTTTCAAAAGGCAAGCAGGCAAGCATAAAATTCCTAAGGGGATGCACAGATAAACTGTTAATATCTGTTCTTCCCTCCTTCAATTAATTTCCAGGAAGACACATGGTTATTAGGAAAATTCCTTCTATGCTGCTTCAACTATGCTGGATTCAAAACTATGAAAACACATTGAAGCCAAAAAAGCATGTTAAAGCTTAAAAAAAAAAAAGCTGCAATTCAACGTATGGATAAGGTAACAAGACAAGAATAGCATCAGCTGCTTCATAACCAGTGTACGCATTCAAGAATTTTATTCATTTACTTATTAAGTCACCCTATGTTTGGAGAAACAAACTCTAAGAAAAGGTTCAAAATATTTCTTACAAGTTTGCAATACATTTTGCCATCTTTGAGATGGCTGAATCAAAAAAAACTGTGATAATTTATTTCTTCTCTTAAAAAAAAGAAAACCTGATAGCTAAGAGCACCAGTTGTATTTATTCACTTCCAAGCGGCAGTACTGCAGTGTTCTCAGCAACAGATTTCTCATGAAGAAAACTGTTCCAAAAAGGCATGTTTACCTAGAAATATTCAGGTGGGACAGCACAGTGTCCTGAGACGACAGGAGATGCAAAAGTAAGCGTGCTTCAGAAAGCAGAGTAATTCCAGACCCTCTTAGCAGAAATTCTAGCTAAAAAGGAAATCTCAGCAATACTATCAACAATTGACGGTGGGGTGGGACACGAATGACATGAAAACAGTTTTGAAACCTTCCGGTAGATGCATTTATACAAAAACGCATCTTTTTGTTTGCAATATGGGAATTAAAAACAACAACAACAACGACAACAACAACAAAAAAACACCACAAAAAAACCAAAAACCCAACCACCAAACCCCCCCAAAAATAATTGCATTATTCTTTTTAAGAACAACACAGAATAACCAATCCTTACTTGAATTAGGTAACAGACTGTCTGTAGGTGCAGACTAACACAAATCTAAGCAGGCACAAATAAAGTGCTATCGCTAAAATTAAAATTTTTCTGAATCTAAGGAACACATACTAAGATTTGGAAAGGGATAAAAAATAGTATTAAACACCACCAAAAAAAAAGTAAAAACAACTTCCTCCAGTATCCAAAACTGCAATGATAAAGTTTCACTTTTCAGTACAGTAAAATAATAGTACAGCAAATAAAAGTACAGTAAAAACTACAGTAATAGCAAGTTAGAAGTCCTGGAGGAAATGCAGAATTTTCTGTTCTGCGCTACTGTTAATATACTATCACCTCAGCAAAGAGAAAGTTGGCTGCCTGCACAATTTTGTTCTCAAATATGCCAACTACCTTACGTGCCCTCCACCCCAATTCTTCCACAGTGACTACCTCATTTAGTAATTTTACTTCTTAAAACTCCTCCTGTCTCTACCACCAGCACTGTACTGTTATGAGAACAAGTGTAGCTTGAGAAATATTTCTAACATACTTGCTATATCAGTTCAGAAGCCTTGAGATGCGAGTCAGGGATAACATGATGGCAAGAAACGTGACAGTGAGAAGTAACCACTGCGTTATGGATACACGTATTTGAAGACTATTCTTTTTAAGACTTGACCTCACTACAAACTTTACCTAAATTTAGGTACACTTTTGAAGCGTTGATATAACTGACATATACTATTATATTTTTTCTCAATGCTGAGCAGAGAAGCCTCATGTAGGCTCACACTAGATGAAACTAAATCATGTCCACTTAAATCATTCCCTCACAGGCACTTTCAAAGCATTAAGATAGTGTAGAATAGACACTCCTTTTGTGAAAAATGGCTTTGTAGCTGTCATACAGATAGGAACAGCAGATATTTCCATCTAATTTCAGAGACCTTTTTCAGGAAGAACAGCTGTAATTTGGCATATCATTAGCCAAACAGAATACTACCCTATATTTTGCTTGAGAAATTTGTATTTAAACATGGTACGAAAAAAAAGTGTATTAATAATTACTAATTATTTAATCACTAATTATTGTTTATACAGTTGACATGTAGAGCAGGAAAGATACTTAAATTTAAGAGCACAGCTATTCTCAAATAGCATTATAAAATGAAAAATACAGTAGAGCCTACTTTTAAATCTTCCAATAATTTCATCAGGTTGGCAAACAACTTGCTGTCAGAGGTAACTAAAATGACATACTAGGGTTAAAAAAAAAAAAACCAGCAACAACAAACCCCAGAACTCTTGCATTGCAATTCTCTTCTCACAAAAGATAAAGATGTTGCAATAACTTCCCCACCATGATAAGCAACCCTAGAAGTAGCCAGGGCAGCGTTTCAAAGATGACAGTAGTGCATCTGGATTTTCAAAGTTTCTAAATAAACATTAACCCATTCCTCTCAAAAACATCCCTGACACTGAGTATTGAGCATTCATACCAAAAGAGCCAATAATTCCAAAAGTAGTATATATACCAAAATAGAAATACTAACGCACAACAACTTTGCAATAAGTACCAGTGAAACAAAACTTATAAACTGAAATAGTAAATGTAAGGATTCTCTTCAGTACTGAATCTAACCAAAACCCAGTTATTTGACATGTTCAGCTAAACTAGTGTAAACCTTAGTGAAATAGAAAAAAACAAATCATAAATAAACCAGAAGTATACGGTGTTCAGACCGGAACACAGTGAAGAGGCAACTGACTAGGAGGATAAATACAAACAAAAACCACCACCACCCCAAAAAACCCAAAACCAAAAATCCCACCACATGTACACAAAACCAACCAACAACAACAAAAAAAAACCACCAACCCCCCCCCAAAACAAAACCACAAAAAAAAAAAAACCAACAGAGCAAAAAGATTAAAGTGCAATACAACTTCAACAAGAACTTACTTTGTTAGCTGCCCTTTATTTTTGTTGTTGTCAACACCATTGTATGTAACAGCTGCCAGTTTTCTGCTTCTGTAATTCTCATAATGTACGTTGTTAGTGACATCCTTCAGGTCCTGCATATGAGTTCTGTCAATAAGTGTAATTTATCAGCTTAGTACACAAATACAAAATACTATCTGAAAAATCAGTCCATGTTCATTTTGCAAATTGACTTAAAGTATACCCCTCCATTAATGTCCCATTCCCCACAACGTTGTCATTCTTCCATTTAAATTAGAGCTGTCAAGACAGCAAAGTCACAGAAATACCATATTATTTTGCACTGAACTATCTCAAGTTTACAATATGTCCAAATGTTAACTTACAGGACCAATCTTTGGAAAATTTGAGTTCTGTGGATAAACTTGCAAGTATTTGGAGAACAGCTGTGAAAACTGTGTATTACTACTGTAGTAGGTGCGCCAAAGCATGTCAGGCAAGAAACAAAAAACAAGCCAAAACTTCCTAGTTTCTATCTTTTAAGTCTGCAAAAGCTAAATGTAAAGTTCAAGACTAAGATACAAACATTAGCTTCCTTTAATAATTTTTCATCAGCAGCTTGGAGAAAAGCAAAGCTTAATAATCAAACCAACAGTTGTTACAGCAGATGAGACTTAGGACTCAGCACCTAACACAACAAATCACAGGCAGTCTTGTTTTAGACAACTGCAGCACTGAAAATTTAAAAAAAAATGCCTACAACTAACTACACATCAGCACTAACAGACAACTTGGGTTCCTAAATTGTTTAGAACAAGTAAACAGAAAGTAGAGAGAACTATTTGAAAAAATCATCACTGCCACCGCTTGCTAGATATGTCATTAAACAATATATCGAAGTGTAAGATACTGTCTACAATTAAAAATATGGGGACTAATATGAACTCACTAGCTCAAATCCTTTTTTCTCCAATAGAGGACTTTCCAATCTCTCAAACATACTAGAAAACGTAATGTTACCTGTTAAATTACTTACCTTATCAACATGTTCCTCAGAATTGTGAAGTCACAGTGTTCACCATTTTCAACTACAGAAAGAGAGGTACATTTTTATTGAGACACCAACCAAAATATGTGCCTTACAGAGAGGTAAAGCTTTTAGATGTCACCCATCTCCTACATTCATTCTAATAACAGATTACTTCCAGCCTTTCCTTACTCAAACAGTAAGTGTGTTAACAGTAGGAGAGCATTAACAATATTATTGTATCAATATATCTTCCCAGCAAAGTTCCAGTGCTCCCCTAAGCCATACTGGCAAACTGGTTTTCGAGTCAGTACAGCAGATTAAGCTACCCCAACAGAAACACAGTTTTGCAGCTTAACTAACTTCATGATTCTTTGGAGCCCCTGCCAGTATAGTTGCATAATTAAGGATCAGACGCTAACTAAAGACCTCAGTTTAGATCCAGCTATATCCAAAACCTTTAGAAGACAGACTTAACGCAACCTATTCCCCCCTGCCCCACCAAATGAGTTGCAAAAGTCTTTATTTTAATGTGGATTTAGTTCTTTATTAACTAAGTAAAGGAAGGTTGTATATTTAATTTGATGCACCTGCCTACAGACCAAGAGAGCACTGGCAGCTGTCATTAGATGCCACCATGCCTATCATCCCATTACTGTAGAAGAGGCTAATGCTGTGAACAGCATTTCCCTGATAATGAAATGACACTGGAGAAAAATGCACACCCCAGAACTCTCTGGTGTGCAGACAGAGAAGGCAACACACAAAGCTCTTAGCGCACACAAAAGAAAGGCACAAGGCAGGTTCCAATGTGTCCCTGAACTAGAGATGGACATTTTCATGGGAAGGAGAAATAAAAGTAGGATGAAGGAATTAAAATAACCCAAGTAAAGAAAAATGAAGCACTTAGCCTCTTCATGCGTTCATCTTGCATCTGCACTCCTGCATTATTTTATTCCATGGTTTTACACAAACCGGTAAGTTCTGTTCAGATACTACATGAAGTCATACTCCCAAAAAAGCATCATCTCCGAGTATTCTGTCCTTCGCTGACAGACTCAAAGCCACTTAAAGAGGTTCCTTTTAGTGAGGCTAGTTCTTCCCTTCCAAAAGTTGTACAATCAGATGAGTGTGAAACACTTATGAAGTTTGTTTTAAAATAAAGAAAAGCAGCACCAT
The DNA here is from genome assembly GCF_035582795.1 of Mycteria americana. Taxonomy (NCBI): domain Eukaryota; kingdom Metazoa; phylum Chordata; class Aves; order Ciconiiformes; family Ciconiidae; genus Mycteria; species Mycteria americana. The sequence continues at coordinate 54,403,464 of NC_134366.1, forward strand.
TTTGTACATCTTCAAATGCTAACGGAAGAGCCTTAAATAAAGCTTGATCCTCTCTGGTGCAGCTGGTTTTTACTTTCTGCCAAACCTCATTTCCTGCCAGACACACACTTCAAAGTGCTACAGCATTTCTCTTTAAAGTATTGGTCCATACACTGCTTGTTAGTTGGGGTTTTTTTTTTGTCTATTTTACACTGCATCAAATTTATAGTCCATTGCCCTCGGAAGGCAGAAACAGTGAGGAAAAAGTCTTCTCTTTATTCAATACATGCACACTACAAGGAAAAAGTTCAATGATCATGGAAGAACAGTTTAATAGTGACTGTTTCTCTATACAGCATGGTGCAAGCCATGCCACATGCCATTTGAAATAAGTGAACAGCATTAAATCACAAGCAATGGTGGCCAGAAGAACATGCAGCCAAATTCAAGCCTCTATAATAGTAGAAAGTAAGTTCTAAATTAATTAAAAAAAAAAACAACCAAAAAACGAACTATCAAAGTATTCAATTCATTACCAGGTACCTTCCTGCTGCTACACCCCAGCAATTAAGACTCAGATGTTTTGGGAAAAAAAACCAAATCCTTCCAGAAACTTTAAACTGAATTTATGCTAGTCAAGCTGGTCAAATTAACATTTGTAATGTGAATACTCTAGAAAGAAGAATTTAAGAAATACATATTTCAATTTTCTTCATATAAAAGCTAAGGATGCTAGCAAACAGTTGTAATCTAAGCCTCATCATTAACTGCAGTAAGTTACTACAGGTTTTACAATTCCACAGTAAGACCAACAGGAATCTGCTTGCAGAGTTACATGTTGCTGAACTTTTACCTTCTTCCAAGACTGTCAGAGTAACAAAATGGTACATTCAATAAATTTCCAGACCAAAGCACATTCAAATTAAGCATTTCAAATATTTCAAATACAGACTAATGTCTAATAAGTTTTAAATGGATAAAAATAATGAGAAAGCCTTACCTTCTGCAACACCCCATGGGTACTGCCTTCCTCTAACTCTCTTGCCATTGACTTCAATGATCGTATTACTACCTACCACAGCAAGAGGTAAACGGTCCTACAAGATAAAGTATTACTTTAAAATCAAAATTTCTACTGCCACAAGATACCGAAAGCATGCTTCCCATGTATAAACTTGACGTAAGCTAGTTTGGTGCTATAACACTGCAATGCAGCTTACCCAAAGTGCAAGGATAGTTATGTTTACTGGCCTTTGCCTAGTTTAATGACATATATATACACACACACCCCTTTGAAATTCCTTACACTGTTGTATTCTGTAAATCTAGTTAAGAAACAGACATTACTGTTACTTAGTAAGCTAAGCAACAGGCAAACCATTTCCTATTTACTCGATTGTACAGTAATTATTTATCAATTCATATTCCCACTGGCTACAAGGACTGTTACTTTGACTGGATCTGGTACCAGTTTTCAAAGGTCTGGCAAAGAACTACTTCAAGTTCTTGTTTTCAGCTGAACCAAAACCCCCTCCAGTGTAACAAGCAACAAAGGAGCCAAGAGCAGCTTCAAGGAGCTGAAAGGAACAGTATACAAAGCTAAGTATTTTGGACTTTTTTCTTTGCTTTTATTCTGCTCTTCTCCTTTAGGCTTAGTCCCAGAATATCTTCCATTTGTGCTATTTGTGTTTATCTATCCTAGGTGATTCCCACAGTAACAAAACAAATTAAAAGCTCTTACAGGCAGTTAAAGCTACTGAACAAACAGACACAAGGCTAAAGAAACATATACAAGATGGACTCCAACATAAGAGAACAAACCAAAACCACAAGTAAACAAAGAAAAAGCCTTTCAACAGCCTGACAGTACTTTTGATTTTCTTTAGTCATTAGTCTCCATTAAGGTTTCAGTATATCAATTAGTCAGACAGCTATTAACTGTAATGCACACACTCTGTGCCACTGCAGACCTCTGTCTGAAAGACAACGCTTGCTGCTTTCAAAGCTCAGAATCAAACAAAATGTGGTGGGTGGATTAAAGTCAAATAGGGATGGAATAAAAAGAAAGTGATCTTTTAAGACATTATTAAATGAACATGTGATCTAGTGCTTTCATTCTGAATTTTAGCCATTAAAGGACTTAAGTCATCTAAGAGCATCATTCACTGCTTCTGCTGAGGAACAGTGACTCTTAGAACAGCTTTACATCTGATTTTTATCTTCTAAACATTTTGGTGGGCTCTTCATTAATGACAAAAAGCTTTTCACTCCCCCCTCCCCCAAGTAAGCAGTTTTTCAAAAGACAATTATTTACCTTTATCTTTTTAACAATCTTATTTTCTTCTTCATCGTCTGTTTCTGGAAACTCATATATTTTAATTTTGTGTTCTTGGATTTCTTTCATTATCTAAAAATAAAAATATGTTATTTGTTTGTTTGAGGAATTCATACTTTGTAATAACTATTTCTTGCTGCAATCTGATTCTCCCTCCTTTTGATACACAAGATCCTTGCACATTAAGGTGACTAAGTTACACCACAAAACTTGCACGTTTAACACCATCACACGACCCCAAGGGATTATTAGCATGACCATAGCTCCTTAGCTAGAAGACAGGATCAGAGCCAGAGCCTCACAGCTAACAGAATACTATCCATCAATACAAAAGGCAGCAAAAATGAACATCAGTTTCCTACAACAGGGCAAACAGAGATTTACACTAATGGGAATTCTACCTGCACACGCAAAAACTAATACAGTACAGCTTAAATTCTCAGACTAGTCTCGCAATCGAGTCCCTTTAAAAAAAAAAAAAAGATTTGAATAGATAACTGCAGGCATACTTCAGCCCTTTGAGTTCCCACAATAGCTACCGCTGTCACTCCTATTCTTTTCTGTTTCTAGCTCACCTGAGCATCAGTTGCTTGAAGCAGGATCACCTGCCTATTTTAATAGAGCTTGTGACTGACGGACTGACTCTAGCAGTTAGCGGTGTTGAAAAGTATTTGCAAGCACTAATGAAAATTTAAGAATAACTGACAGCGTCATCAAAAATGAGACTGTACTGTTTTGGTGCTCAATTTGTCTGAAGGGTATTTTTAAAAACAAGCTGATTAGTTTTCCAGAATTTTAGAACAGAAAAGTATTAGACCATTTAGCTGACAGCTACACTGCAGAGCCCTGGGGAATATTTCTGGTTCATGGGTTTGCAATCTTATAAGAACATAAGTTTCCAATTCATGCAAAGACTTATTTTCAAAGTTTGATATGGGAAAGTCTCCCCTATTTAACATCAACTCAGTGATAAAGCTGATTATATATTGAGAAATATTCTGCATTCTATCATTTTTTCTCCCTTTACATAAAAAAAAACCCCAACCAAACAAAAAACAAAACAAAAAACCCAAACAAACAAAAAACCCAAAAACCCAAACAAAACCAAACATGAAATGCAACCAAAACAGACTTCAGGTCTATAGCACCTTGCTTAAGTTTCTCCAAGGCAGAAAATGTCCTTTAATTTTTAGTCTTAAATCAAGAGTCTTGCACACATCTCTTAATGCCAACTTTTTTCAGAACCTGTGTTCTTCCAAACTAGGACTGGACACAGTTCAATAAAACAAACTTCATGCCTTGTCTTGTCCTGTTCTGGGTCCTCCTTCCTTATCCTCCTCATACAATACAGCAAAGCCTAAACGTTCTATTCTGACCATGTAGCTGAAATAAAACATAAACCACTTGGAGACATTAATACCAAATTTATTCTACAAATACAAAGAAATTATATCAGTTGTATCAATGTTAGAATTATCTCAGCATCTTTAAAATGTTTTACCACAGCCCAAGACTGAACAACAGTTATACTTATTCTCATCTAATACCTGAGGCATCTTTAATAAATACAGTGCATCAACACAATACAATCAATAATACTGTAATGCTGTTGAATACCTTTTTTTTTTTTTTTTTAAACACACAACTTCTGTTAGGCTCCTAAATCTTGAAAGCTCCCTTCCTCCCTTACTGATTTTTATCTCAGCAGTGAATTATTTCACTTGCCAAGACTCTACTACATTTGAAACCTCTTCCCCTGAGGATAGAAACAAGATTATTTCACCAAGAAATATAATTAAATCTAGAGATATAAATTACTTCGCTTTGCTGTCTCAAGTCGTTGCTTCAGGGTTTAAACTTTGCATGTAAGAAGTTAAATATCACCATTTCCATAGGGATCAACTTACTAAATTATCCCATGTTGTAAATACTAATCTTTCAACTCACCTGTTTTTTAAACTGTTGGCATTCCTCAGGTGTAAGTGTGTCTGCTTTGGCAATAAGTGGAATGATATTCACTTTTTCGTGCAGGCGCTTCATAAACTCTATATCCAAAGGCTTAAGTCTGAAAGACAGCATAAGTTTTGCAATTTATATTAATTAAACAAGAATGTACAAATGATTTGAGATTTGTCCTGACAACTACTCTTAAGACACTGATTTATGAGTGACAGATGCTTGAATGAAATTCAAAAGGCTATCTGCAACTGATACAGGAAATCCCCTAGAATCATGTAATACCAGAGGAATAAGTCATAAATTAATATTACTAGCAGTCATGAGATTTCTGCTAGCTGAAATTACACTCATTTAAGCAAGTGATAAGAACTCTCCTACAAAGGTACTAAAGCTCATGTCATTAGCTGAAAGATAGTTCCATGTAAAGCCTAACTAGTAAGAGTTTACAGTTGTGAATCATGCTCTGTTCACATACGCAGTTTCGGTTTCTGAAAGTCATGTTTATTTGTACGCTTCTTCCTGAGAGTGGGCTGTGAGATTTTCTTATACATTAGATTGCTGAAGACAGTAAACTCTGTGGCCTGTGTACAAACGAAGTAGAAATATCTCATCTCTAAATCGCTATGTAAAATAAAAAGACCATTATGAGAGTGGATGAAAATGACATAAAAACACCCACCATATGGGTATATAAAACCATAAATGTGGATCAAAGTTGTCAATATTTCCTGCTTGCTGAAGTAAAGCCACAGAGGTTTTGATGCATTAGTGCTTCAGAATTACAGCAAGTTTAGTCAGGCTTAAAGGATTTAACAAGATTATTTCTCATATAAAAGAAATTAGGATTAGGAACATTAAAACCAGATTCATTTGGTACTGAAGTGTAGCTTCTTCTCTAAACCATATATAAAAGAATCAAGAAAATGTTAAAGAACACATACTTAACTTCACTTTGACATTTTCTACCTGCCACTGAACTTCTCAGCTTCTCAACATGTTTCCATTAAATAGCTAACACTGATGCACATCTAGACTAAGAGCGCTGGTTTGGCTATCCATTCACCTTAATATGCTTTCCCTCTCCTCACTTCAGAAAGCTACCTAGGGCAACACCAGGTTGAAGGGCAGTGGCCAAAGCAGAATAGTTCAGAATGACAACAGTACTCACCTCAAGGTCTTGAGTTTACAGTGGAGACTGAAGCAGGAAGCCTTTACATAAATGTCCTAGAATTGCAGAAAGAGGCTGCAATTCATTATCAACCCTGTTCACTTACCTGGAAGGCTACTCCAACCCCTTCACTCTCTCCCCCTGCCCCACACAAACTAACCCATCAGTTCAAGTGTTTATGGTGATACCAGCTAAAAATGGTGGCATGTGTTAAACGGAAGGACCTAACCTGCAATTTTTTTTTTCTTTATAAATTGTAACAAGCTGGCTTTTATAAATGTATTAAGTCATAAGGACAAACATGTAAGTTCACCTACAAATCCTTTAATTCAATGTAAATACAATCATGCATTAAGAGTAAAGAGTACACTACTCAATGGGTTACATGTGCTGCCGTCTGCACAGGAAATATGACCAAAGACTGCACCGACACAAAAACCAGGTAGGAAGTGAGCAATGTCCTTTCAGAAAAGACAGTATCTTAAAAGAGGAAATGAATGCTAACAGCAGCACCAATTTTCTCTGTGCTACATTCATTTCCTTAATTAGATGACAATTCCAAGCATTTACTCCAGTAATTGAAAAACACTATGCAAACCTAGCTCAACTTTACATATTCCCCCCCTCCCCCAAGAATAACATGAAATACCTGTACAAGGAACATACTTGTCCAGCTTTTAGTCTCACAAATTTAGTGCCCATCTGAAGCAGTACCTTCCTTTATTTTTCAAAAACAATTTGTACCTCCCACTGGTTTAGAAAGTTTTAACAGATAAAGGGGAGTGTGGGGGTGTGGAGGGAAGACAAATGTTTTTTTGAAGAATCTGAAAGTTAGCTCAAAAAAGATCGACTAACACAAGGAATGGATCATCTTCCCTTTATTTAAATGACATTTTCACTTTGCACACTAGTAAAACAGTGTATGCCAAGGATTCAAGTGTTTGCATTTAAAATTGACATGCATGTTGAGGAAAACTGACATTACAAACATGCATGTTGAACAACAACAAAAAATGTTTAAGGCAAGTCTACATAAGAAAAAAAAAACCCACCAAAAACACTCTTCTCCACCCCCCAATTTTTCTTTCCAAATTTGAAGTCTCTGTCTAGTTCAAAATGATTAGAACCATTCCAATGCTAGCTACAGAAGCTGAGTGTAATAGCTGGCATTTTTCACTGCCTGAGGAATATTCCTCAGAATTCCTTCATTACTCCCTTCAACAAGTTTTACTACTTTTGACCCATACAATAGAATAGGCTATGTATCTTCTTCTCCTTCTGGTTTTGAAGGTATAACTTAAGAGTCTCTGACAAATTTAATCAGTTATACAATGATAAAATGCTAAGCAACCAATTTCAGATATAGTCAATTTCAGATATAGTCAATCTGCACCTAATACACCCTGGAAATGCAGTTCTCTCTCTCTACCACTAGATAGAAGTCTGATCAAGTTAAAAACTAAGCAGGGGTGGAAGATTGCATAATAATTGAAAAAAATCCAGAATGCCTATATTGGAATGGTCACTAGACAAAAGATTACACCCCAAGTGAATTAAAGCATGCTTATAAGGATGCATGAAACTTCCCATCTTCAATTTATCATTACAATCAAAGGGAGAGAGGGAGGAAGAACAGAAAGGAAAAATCCTGTTGGTTGAAGTCTGAACCAGTTTCTCCTTCTAATGTGAAGAAAAGACACATAGATCACAAGTAGACCTGGCACTTGTGAACACCTGTGTATTTTTGTTCTATTGTTCTAATACTATTTTTCTTGTTATGTAATTAATGTGCAATCATGTTTTCTGGTGTTCTAACTTATTCCTTGTCTGGCTTGCTGATGTTTGACAAGCCAAAGTAAGCTCATCTTTCAAATTAAGCATGGTCTGCAGGCCATTAAGAAAATCCTATTTGGAACTTCACATAACTAAGAATGCCAAATTTGGATATTTATGTGAGATAAAAGACAGAAAGGAAACATAAAATACACTAATACAAACCCATGTCCTGAAGGAGCAATGAAGTATAAACAACACTGCACTCTATTATCTGGCATCTGACGTCTGTTCACTCGAGATTCTGCGTTCAGGTAGTCCTCAAATTTACTGTCAATGTAGTCGATAACTGGCTGCCAACTGCAGAGGTTACATGAACAAAACCCTGTAAGTTATATCATTTATGTAAAAAAGTCTGTCTTTGCTAAGAAATAGATGTATACTATTTCCCATGGCTTGCCTTTTTTTTTTTTTTTTTTTTTTTAATTAAGAGACTTCAACACAGCACATTTTAAGTGACCAGCTCCTCAACATACAACCGAGTTACATAGCTCTGGAGATACAACCTGTGAGGTCACTGAAAAACCCTTTCAAACACAATTACCTTCATTGTAATAGCATTAAATAGAACACTTAAGAACTGTAGTCAAAGGAATATGCTTTACTGGTTACATCTTGTGACAGCACAGAAGTTGGTTCTGCACACTGCCTGTGTGGATAAAGAACCAGATGCTCCATTTACTTTAAAGGGAAGAGCTGATAGCATTTCAATCAAGTTATGAAGGTACTCGGAACTACAGTATTTAAAGTTTTCAGCTAACTGAAAAGTTTAAAAGTGTTAATATTTTAACTGAAGATTGAAGTGTGCATTTTAAAAAAAAGTCACAAGGTATTATCTCTCTCACACACACAAAATACAATTCAGAATTATTGTGGGAGAACATACAAAGAATGTCTTACCAATTACTATTATCCACAGCATCTCCAAATCCTGGTGTGTCAACTATCGTAAGTAGTAACTGAACACCACCCTCTTTGATTAAAACTTTTGACTGCTCAACCTGCAAAATGAATAAGAAGTTTAAATTTTTAGCAATTTAGTCACCCATCTTAAACACTGGGAAAAGCATTCAATGAATAAGAAGTCCAACAAAGAATTGCTAACTTTTCTGCTTCAGAGGGATACTGGGTCCATGTTTTGCTTATAAAATCCCAATAATATGACAATCATTACTTATTTTTTTTAAAGAAAAAAAGGTTCATAATTTAAATAAAGCCAGTGATAAAAGAACCCATCTAAGTATACATGATATCTTAATATTTTAACTCCTGACAAAACAGGAAAAACCCTAACCAACAATACTAATGCCAATATTAAAAAAAAAAAAAAAAAAAAAAAAAGAAAAGAAAAGGAAGATGTTCTGAGATATCCAGACATTCTGAAAAACCAGGCATTATACTTGATGAAATTGTGAACTTTGGTCACTTCAAAGAAAATTACACTTTTCAAAACTAATCCTTCCCCCAAGCACCTTAGACACTACATTTCTAGTCCTGTTAATGTATTTTTAAGAATATATTTATTCTTCAGCTAGCATAATGCTTGGGAAAGGAATCATAGAAAGTGATGGTTTCCTGTTACAAACAGATTGATATTGGAAAGTAATACAATCTAGCTGCAATCTGCTGAGCTAGACCTCATGTGACCGTAATGGATTGGTTCATGTTAGCTCAGGTCACTGATGGAAACCTGGCTCGGAAGGCAACTGCATCAGCACAAGGCATGATGCAAGATCTGGGTGTGGGAACGCGTGCCTCGAGTTGTGACCACCCATCTGCAGCACAGCTCAGTCCGCTTGCAGTAAGCATGTCAAACAGATTAAGCATGTCATGACAGAAAATTTAGGCTAAACAACAAATGGACTGTTACACCCCCTTCTTTCTCAGTAATTATTGATAATGCCAATGTCAGGTGTATTTGCCTGAGAAAGTAGTGTACACCACTGTCATATCAGTCAGTCTGAACCACAGCACTAAGAAATGACAAACTCATGTTAGCACGTTGGCTCTGTCCAATTGCTCACACATTTAATCATAGTTTTTTCCCTGATATTAAGACAACTTATGTTAAATCACTAGTGATGCCGTTTTATAGGTATGGATTCAAGCAATCAGCTGCGCGAGCCATTTATTCAGAACCACACACAAGTTGGCAGACATTGATGACACCTTGTTGCTCATTGCTTAACATTTTTTAAGCTTCCTGAACCCTAACTGGGGAGAGAAAATAAAGTTATATTTAACTAGGTGAACACCTTCAAGAACATACAGTAATGAGCTTTCAGAGAGAGTAGAAACTTGGATAATAAATGCTATCTGGATGGTCTCTTGACCAGCTCAAGATTTGAGAGAGATCATATCAATGCTGCTTAAGCACTTGCATATCCCTAGTTAAATAGGTGAAACAGACTCTCTCACAGCCACACCTGAACATTGTTGTAAACACTTTGCAATCACTGGTTATGTGATGCAATATAAATCTACAAGATAAATTAACACTCTGCAGAAAGTCAAACTAAATACCGCTTGCACAAGCAAAACACTGATTCTAATTCAGAAGAGAATATACAGAAACACAGAAAACAGGAACTGCAAAAAACTAACTGCAAAAAACTAACTGCAAAAAACTAACTGCAAAAAACTAACTGCAAAAAACTAACTGCAAAAAACTAACTGCAAAAAACTAACTGCAAAAAACTAACTCCATATTTAACCTCTGAGTATGCAGGATGCTATTTTTATCTACGCATCAGTGGGGATCCTATCGAAGCCGGATCAATCCCTTTCACTGCTAGGTCTCAAAAAAATTAACTCAGCTACACTATGGCTATCTACAGCATGCAATCGTCATGAGCTAGTTCCTCACCTAACAAAAAGACAAAAAACTATCAGTAAGGCAGCTTCATAAAACAAGAGTCCCCAACACTGGGCTACCTGGATGCTAGTCACAGAAGAATCCAGGTTGGGGTGGACTTCAAGGCCACCCAATTCAATCTCCTACTTGAGCAGGCCTTACTGAAAGGTTAGGAAGGTAAAAAAAACAAAACAAAACAAAACAAATAAACAAACAAAAACACCCAACGCGCACACACACCAGCCTAAGACACCACCAAGTTACCCTTTCACTAACTGTACAACTCCTATCCTTCCAGAAGTGTCCAGTCCAAAGCCATGAGAACCTAGGAATACATGCAGTGCTTTAAAAACTTGCATTTTAATTGTGATTAATGTATTTTTCCCGCCTCAAGAGTTCTATAGAGAAATTTTATTGTACACAATCAATGCCAGAACTGAAGACAGTAATCCCCAGCCACACAGTCAACTCAGCCAAGAGTTCACTACTCACAAGCTTTAGTACCCAAGAGATTAACTCCTGATTCTTTTTGCTATCTTGCACATAGTAACCACAAAGCCCTCCTATAACAAAGCTCTCTGCAAGTATAAGAAACCTGTAACACTTTCAAAATAGTAGAGATAGTAATGTTAAGAGCTGTACTCTTGCCAAGTGCTACAAGGTATCAGCTTTATTCTCCAGCACAAAAATTCCCAGCAAGAATCATTAAATTATTAAGCACTCAGGGTGGAATGCTTTTACAAAAGAAGCAATTAATAAAACATTATCTTGAACATGTGTTTATAACAAAGGAAAAGGAAGGTCAGGAGATCCTCAGAAATGCCACGCCAAACATTTTTCCTGATTCTGTACGCTTGTAAAATGTAAGTGTGGCTGAATTTGTGAAGTCACCTTCTGACAAATGGCCTGCAGTAACTGAATCTCTGCAGACAGTGCTAATACCTTACTGGGTGGTGAGGATGTAAGTTTATTCTTACTTTTCATAAATTCATGTAGGTATCTTGCTATCTGAGCAGGGTTTTCAAAAACCTACAGAACAAGAAACATTAGTCGATCAAATTAAATGTCCTGTGCTTGTGTTATGGACAATCAGACCATATCCACCATATATTGTAAGCAGTAGAGACTATTGGTAAGAGACGGTAGGTGAAGAATCTGCCATAAAGCTGCAATAAAGTTGCATTTTTCTAACCTAAATGGATGTGTCCATACATGGTCAAAGGCACAGAAAGCAGCAACATCTGGAAGAGAGCCAGAAAACCACTGTAAACTAGTGTCATTCATAGTTAAGCATCCAACTGCATCCTATCATCTGATTTACAAGTATTCCCAAGGGATTCATGGAAAACATTAGTTCAAGTCTTGGAATTTAAAACTTTTATTAAAAAGTCTCCTCCAAACAGCCATTTTCCCATGCACTCCAGTCAACTGGGTCACATGGGTCTCTTTGGCAGTTACTACACAGCATTCATGACATGATGCTTGTTACCATTTGGCTACTTTTAATGGATTAAACGAGCCTTTACCATTCAAGATAGTCAAATAATGATCAGGGAAAACATATTTCATACCCCATCATTTCTGAAGAAGTTTCCTTTGAATTCATCTGACACCAAATCACTTACTATTAACTGGTTTTCTGTGTCTTCCATTAAATTAGTACAAAGGACCTGCCTCACAAAACAACTTCAAACTGCAATTGTTTTCAAGCCCAAACCACAATTTTTACTTATCTATGCGAGATTCTCCTATACAATTCCTGATCAATAAGTTATTCCCACCATTTAAGAGCAGGCAATTATTACCACCAAGATTTTAGGATGCTCTGGTGGCCTGCCTCATCTCTACCCTACAAAACTCTTGACATCCTCAACTTAGAAAGGTTTACACTGGCAAAGAGCATAAATCCCATGGATCCAAATAGCAGCTCCCACTGTTAATTCTTTGATTTAATATTTGACTGGAATCACCTCCACATCATACACACAGTTGCTAGCACACACAATTTTCAAGGTTGAAGGGGGAAACAATTTTATCCTCACTTAGACACCGACACCAAAATAAGACAGTTTCAGTTTCCTTCTTAAAATGCTATGCATACTGATTTTTCATTCATCACAAAAAGCAAATGAAAGCAAAGCAATGTTGCACTACAAGTATACTCAAACATAAAAAATACTTACTAAAGTAAGCAATAGTTTGTAAGAGGGAAGGTGGTCTTTAAATATATTTTATTGCAATAGTATTATTTGCTAAGTTATGATAGACCCCAATTCACTACTGAAAATAGTTTTGGCTAGCTCTCGGCCACCCTCAGGCTTTAGCCCACACAGTGGAAGTCGGAAAAAAAATGCAACAGCTTTTCAGCCAGGGCTCTGTTCAAGCCCTTTTTTTTTTCCAGCTTTACATTCATGACTAAAAAAAAAAATTAAAAAAAAAATTAAGTGAATCTCCCTGAAAATTATGGGGGTTTTTCTTCAACCAGTAAATTAATATAAATCAAACCACTTCTGAAGAACTCAAAAGGTCAGGATGAACAGATCATCTAATGTTGCCACCTAACAGATGAAAGTACTTAACTCAGATTCCAGAAGCTACACAGATTTAGTTTAATTTTTCTTCCACTGATCCACCTTTAGCCAGGGTGAGACTGCGTTATCTTTGAAAGATGTCTTTTTTTGTTAGTTTGTGTGTAAATTCTTCCTATGATTTTTCTCAATTTCAAAAAGCCTTCCGATGACAGGGAATCCAACCCACCATTAAGTTATTTAAACTATAATTCAATGAACATAACCTGAATTGGTTTAGCTTCTGCTAAACCAATGTGTAATCAACAGTAATGAAATCACACTACATCTCTCTTCCAATAAAAAAGAAGTCACCCTTTACTTAGTTTTCCAGCAGCCACTGATTATTTCATTAATAAGTATGTTATACCAGAGCTTAACTATTTGCACACCTTTTCCATCCCACTTAACATCTCTTTGAAACAGGTACATAAATGCAACCCTTCTAATTCAAATAATGGTCTAATACCCCTGCTAACAAGCTTTTAAGTCCATTTTGTCAGAGTCAGTATGGTTTTACATTAAACTGATGAAATAGCCTAATAGACATGACCAAAGCTTAGAAAAAAATAAATATATTATTAATCAAACTCAGAATGTTCAAAAGCTTTCTTCCAAATTAAAAAATTGATATTTTGCAACAAATGTATTTTGTATTAGTATTCAAGACTGATGTTGAGCTAACTGACATGCAATGTCATTTAACCTTCTTAGTATGAGCATAACTAAGTTCTTCCTGGCCCCGTGGTAATTATTCAGCATTCTGAGGCTGGATTAAAAAAAGCCTTACCCAAACCCACAAACAAAAACAAACCAAAAGCCCCACAAAAAAAGTAAGGTCAGTAGATCATAGCATTGGAGCACAGTTATTCAATTCCATTAAATAAAAAAAAGCATTCAGTGTTACAGCTTCTGTTTAGCACCTTGCGTACCCTCCTAACTCAACACAAGGCTTAACTGCTTTATGCCAACTCTGTAATTGCACAATCACTTCAGCCACAGCTGAGGTGGTCCGAGACTGTCATTTTGCAGCTAGAGGAACTTTGCTGGACAACAGCAGCAATAGTGAGTACCCCCGGTCCTCATCTGCATGAAGCAAGATTATCACAAGCTATCTTCACCAAAATCTTAAAACAAGTGTCCGACGTGCATCAAGAGAGACGAATGGAGCTCACGCATCCTTATTCAGCTGCTCAGCTCTGGAGGCAGAAAATACCCTACCGAAATGTAATTATTTCCTAAACTACCCACAACATTATTTCTTAGTATTAGGGTTTGTTGTTTTTTGTTTTTTGTTTTTTGTTTTTTTAAATGACCATTTTATAATACAAAAAGTATGCTCCTTTTCTCAAGAGAAAATACAATTGATCAGTAGCAAATTATTACACAAAACAAATGGATCAACTTCAGTTTTCCAGTGTTTAACTAAATATTTCAGTTGGTCCTGCAAGTGCATGGTACATCTTCTTTGCCTATGTAGTCTAGTGCTTAAAGTCAGCCAGGTTCACCCTAGTCCCTGATGTGTTTCAGAATAACAACTTATAATAGGTAAAAAATGTACCACAAAGGATACAGGCCACAGAAGACTGGTGGATACTTTTATACCTTAGGTGTTTACACTTATGTCAAATTCTTTAACACACGTTTTCTAAAAGCCTGCCTTAAACAGTCAGGGGCTTTACTGCACATCTACTTATTTCTACAGATATACTCAATATTTTAATTGATAATAAAACATTCCGTTTCCAAACAGGACTGCACCCATACGAGGTGCCTGAAGTACAGCCAGCACACAAAGTACCTCACTTCAGGGCTCCCACATTTCCACACGCTACAAGTTTCGGAACCTGGAAGTTTTGTATGGCTATGGTACACTGAAAGACACACCGAATATTTCTTAGTGGTTCACAACATGGCTAAACTTATTTGAAATATAGGTGCTTATGTGATAACTGTACTGCCTTACATTACTAAATTGCAAGTTACATTGTTGAAGCTGCAGGTTTTTTACCCCAGACATACCTGTACAGTCTTTTTAATTCTGTGTGAAGGACCTGGGTACTCTGGGGAATACAATTCTGTTAAGAATAATGAGTTGATTAATGTTGATTTTCCCAGTCCAGATTCACCTGGAAGAAAACAGAACAGTTTCAGTAAAACCAGGAGTATCTCACAGAGTGTAAACATTTAGACCTACATTTCAAATATTCTTGAAACTTAGTACCTGAAAACATGCACTGTGCTCTAAGGCTTTGAGAATCTATCATCTTTTCCAATTTCAAGGAAAACACTGCAAATCCAACTGTCACTGTCGGATTCTATAGACATTCATTTTTCTGATCACATTAACTACTGAATGCATTTAGCACTTCTCCATTGCTCCCATTACAACACACAAAGATGATATTACCCCACATTAAATTATATAAACAAGCTGTCTTCCTGGTATGACTTCCTATCATAACACTAAAGCAGACTAAACTATCTCCTTTATTTCAAGTATTATTTGAGAGTCTTATTGTCAGGGAGGGGAAAAAAGAAGGGGGGAGTGGGAAGAGAGATTGAGATTAGTTTGGTCTAACTGCTAAAGCCACAAGAGCTAAAATGAAGTTTCAGAACTATGTGGTTTGCCTGGGAATTTTGTTGTTGTTGGGGCAGGGAAGGAGGATTGGATTTTGTTTGGTTTTTGGTAATTTGTTCATAAGCAACAATAAGTCAGTCTTGCTAAAGAATCTGGAGACACTACTGCCATGACCATCCAAGCAAAGAGAGCTACAATTCAAGCAAACGCAGTTATAATTCCCACAGCAAAGATTACCCCCCATTCACAGCTCTACAGAGACAGAAGCAAGAATTTCAGATCAACTACTTATTACAGTATTTAAAAAGACAAGTCTTTTGCTTAGTTTTCTATTGAAAAGAAACTACTTCAACACAACAACTCACACTGGCATGAGAACTAAGGAAAAAAGTATATGAAAGTGATGCTTTCTGTTTAAGTTTTCATACACAGTGCTGTTAGTATGTTCACCTAAAGAGAGTCACACAAAAATTTGCTCTTAAGGTAACAAATTTGGGTGCAAACTACATACCTTCACTGGGGGAGGAGAATGAGCCACACTACCCCCACACTTTGAAAAGAAAAAAACTAATCTGCTAATCCCTCCATCCCCAACAAATAATGGTTGATTTAGAGACTAAACTCAGAAAGCTTCAGAACTTGTCTTGAGATAAATGCCCTGGGTTAATGCAAGTAATCGAGAGTTACAAAACAGAAAGTAGTTATGAACCTTGGTAGACAAGACCTTGTCTCCACTGTAATAGCCAGCTCGATTTCATACACAAACTAGCTTATACACACCAGCCATCTCAATTACAATGGTGTAGCACAAAGTCTCTGCAGTACCAAACAGAGCAATCCGATTAGCTATACTGTAAATGGATTAGCAGCTGATGAAACATTACAACCAGAGCTCCTGCAGGCTGGCTACATTATTAGTAGTGCTTGTTCTTCAAACCCCACCCTGTCCGACAGATGAGCTAACCCATGCTGCAAGCAGGGTCTGGCCACAGCCAGGAAGATGGGCTGCAGCAGCCAAGAAACAAGACGATACTCAAGTTATAACCCCAAGGTAGCAGTGCTGGGAACACTAACCCCAGCACAACAGCTATATGTGAGCCAGGCTTGCTGACAAGCATTTCATCGCTACCACTGCAGATTTTGCCTTTTTCTGTGGTCAGATGCATTAGACATTTCAGAACTAGGTGGTAAATACAGTGCCTAAAAATGTCTGGTTGTAAGGGACACGCATCTTCTACTCTGCGCTTGCAAGATCTTTAGGGCAGGGTCAGCTGCAGCTGAGAGGCTTCCCTACCAAGTCAGAAAGCAATAGAAAGAAGCTTCCGAAAAGCACAGCTTTCCAACCTCATAGCTGCAGCTGACGCTCAGCCTTCTCCATCTCACAAGTCTGCTTAAGATGCACGTATCATTCCAGTTAAACTGAAGAGTTTTTTATCCACCCTCCTGAACCCCTCAAGATGAGGGCTCCAATTTTGCAATGTACAATTCATACCCTTTCAGCGAACACTGCTTTTTTAGTTGACCATAATCTTGCAAAAGGCTCTCTACTGCACTATTGAAGAAAGATATGTGTATCAGATTCTACCTCAGTATATAAAAAGGGTTGTCCCTTCTTTTCCCTTCTATTATGGTTATTGCTGGTCTTAACATGCTACAGAATTTAAAGTGGAAAACACTCACAACAACCACTTCTCCAAAAAATCACAGTGCTTGTCAAGTTGCCATTAAAATTCAACATATGGAAATATAAAATTTTCAGCTTTGAAAGAATGTGATGGAAAACCAGCAGCTCACCCTAGATGGTTCCTGCAGCTGTGGCACTCCACACCAAGTAGTTACTGAACTGCTGAAGCGTTATGCCCTGATAAACTTGAGGTTTGTTTTCCCCCCTCCCCGCCTTACAGCCGCAAGGATGGGAAGGCAGTTTTGAGCTGAAATTAGTGAAAAGACAAGTATGCTAAGGATACTTATGCACCACCTTGTTCCCAAAGGTGCCCAGCCTCCTAGATACCCCTACCCATGCTAACTTTAATCAGCCAGTGCGGATTATAACAGTTTAGACTGCTTAACTGCTACCAGTAATTGAGGTATTACTTGTAAGAGTTTACATCACTACAGTTGTGCCTTAGACCATGTAATAGTCAACACCTATGATGGTAGTAAAAGGCCATAATATTAAATAAAACAATTACACTGAAACTGTAGGTAAAAACCATAACTGGAACACTCAATATTGTACTATGGGGAGTCATACTGCTTCCACTGGAATCAAACAGGAATTTCTCTGCTGACTACAGGGGAAGCAGAATTGGAGAAACCAAGTGTATTTGAACAATTCTAGCAGCCTTTTTGGACACATTAAAATATTCTGATCTTAGCTAGAAATATGGTAAGAAAGAAAAACAAAACAACACACACAACAACAAACCCCAAACAAAACCCTCTGTTCTTCCCATGAAGAACCTTGCTCAAACCAGATATACCTGAAAGGACTCCCTATTGGCAAGGCTGGGAATGCAGCTTCCAAGGATGCAAAAGGCTATGAATACGACAAACAAAACACAAGAGAACAGGGAAAATAAGTGGAATTTACTTTGCCTTAACATGGGAAAAACAAAACAAAACAAAACAAAACCCTCATCCCAAATAAAATGCATCTTCCCACTCTCAGTAAGCATTTCTGGTAAGATTTTGCCCTTTCACCATTACATGAAGTGGCATAAGGATGCACTGTAATAGAACCATTTCAGCAGTAATAACTTCCAATCACTCAGCATGAAATGTTTTCAGCGTGAAATGTTTTGTTTCAAAAAGAAAAGATAAAAATACTTTGACTTTGCAGGGTAATCCTGAATCCAAGAGTTTAATTATTTTTGGTATTCAGCTATTGCTTTTACCTTGCCCTCACTCTCCCACTAAATATTTCAGATACACTTCAAGTTCTTCTGAACAAATACACAATTCTTTTTCTTCATTATTTTGTGTCTCATGTTTATCAGCAAATTAGCGTTTCAAACTTGCAACATTTTCTCAAGCTATTTTTCCTCTATAGTCAATTCAAATACATGGAGCTGGCCACTCACTGGTAGAAATAAGCATGTACTTTTACTAACACACTCCTGTCAGTCTTGCAAAGGACAGAATCTTTTATCAGCCCCTACCAGAGTAGCAAAAGTTCCAACTCTTCTCAAGTCTATGGATTTCTAAATGGCCATACAAATATTGGAGCTTTTCTTATATACCTGGGTTAACAATTACCTGTCGACAATTAGCATCTTTATACAGATGGCCCAGTGCACATCATCTAAAATTAACCTTGGACAGCAAAATTTCTTCTTCTGTGAACACCACACTGATCGAGTACCTCCCTTTTCCTCTACACAGATGAGACTAGCTGTAACATGAGAAGGGAGACAACCCCCACACACACACATTCAGCTTTTTCTTTTATATCTTAAACACATTTTGGGGGGTCAGAAGAGGCCACCAGCAACCACTGGAATGGTTTGCAAACCATGGTAAATAGCTTCCAGAACAATATTAAAGCAGATAAGTACAGAGAATTAACAATTAAAAAATGGGAACAATGAAGTGCAATCCATGGGAGTGGGGGAAAAGCAGTGCTCCAGAGATGAAAAATAAAATAATTAACTCAGGTTGTTCTCAACTGCGCTACAGAAATCTTTCACCTTCATTTCCAAATCACTCCTAATCTGTGATAACCCATTAGAAAAATCTACTCACTGCTAAGTTGCAAGTGTTTAATATGTGGTTTTTTTCAGTTCAACTACTATACGTCAGCTCTTGTTATGACTTCATTATTAGAAAGAAACTTAAACTGCAAGCATCTCCTCCCTATGATAAGTGAACTGTTATCCTTAAATCTTAATGGTGCTGCTTTTGTCACTGTTCATTGTCGTGGCACATTGCGAACGTAGCATATTTCCAATCGCCTCCAACTTTTCAGCGTCCACCATTCTTACTCAAATACCTACAACACAAATGGACAAGCAGTCCAGTCCAACCAGCTTCCAGCTTTATATGTAACTCCTACTGGAAACTGCTTTTTTCTCATTCATATATTACAGCTCCTGATAACGCACCACACTACATCTTCTAGCTACCACATCACTCTGAAAATCCAGGATCAGTTTTCTACTGTATTTTTAGGATCTTGTTTTCTAAAATCCAAGCCCTGAACTTAAAAGCATGACTTGCATTCTTAGATTTATGACCCCATGTGAGAGTTCATTAAACATATCAAGTGATCAAGATCACTAACCAATATTGAACATTCTCAGTGTGCTCTCTGCATGTTTTATTTCCTACCTCTTAATTAAATAAGAAAGAAATTACTCTTGCAGAAATCACCAGAAGTTTTTCTATTCTTCACTAACAATTGGCTATCTACCAGTCAAACAGTATTTCATGCTGATGCCCTGTGACAGTCAACTGCACCACTGGGAATGTGACCACACGTGCTATTTGTACTTAGGAATTTCAAGTTGCTTTCCCAAGCTCCAGGTGGGATTACAAGACTGCCCAAGAACCATCCACCTGCAAGGAAAACACTTTGGGCGATCACAGCATCATAAACTGAGACTTCTGTTAAATTGCTCAAAGAAGTATGCTTCGTGTATTGTTGCCAAGAAGATGACCCAGTCTCTGTCGCTGTATCTATTAACTGAGAAGAGTAGGAACTGCAGATTCAGAAAGGTGCATTACAACTCTGGTGGGTGAGAGAAGGTAATTCACCCCAGTGGGGCTTGTCTCTAATAAGAGACAAGCCACCAACACCTAATGTCCTAGGGTAAATGGGTTTTCTACAAATTGCACAGTTTTTTTTCAAAGCTTCCACTGCATTCTATGTAGAAGTCTGTATTTAGAGTTACTTGATACAGTCAAACACAAGCTGCAGTTGCTTTACTGCTTTATCAGAATGAAGATATCCAACAATAAGTTTCTTCTCTGATGAGAGGAGGCAGAGATATTTAGTGCATTTGATAGCCCCAAAGAGATATTACAAAGAGATCAAATTCAACAGAAAAATGTTGTACTTCTCCACAACTTACATATACAGAATGTTTACATCAAAGCATATTTTATTTTTAGCAGGTGACCCAGCTTTTTCATGGATTTTTTTCCATTTTGTAAATTCTAATTATTGTGACAGTTTTTTCCTTAAAATACAATCCCATCAGTTTGATGCTGGTGACTCAGAGGGGTAAAAAGCTTGTCAAAAGACAAAAAATAATGCATTTCATCTTTCATCCTTGTACAATTCACAGTTTAGGTGCACGACAACACCTGCAGCTTTATGCAAAAGTGCAACGGCTTTGGCGGCACTGTAACACACAGTTTTTTGCTTTTATACAGAAGGGAAGCTACATGAATAATCAAAGAGCCTGAACTACACCAAATGGCATCCTCTCGCCGAGGGGGAATGATGCTTTGCTATCTCATTATAGATGACCACAAAACCGGAGACGACAACATGCTTTTAAGTCTGATTTTAGAAGCTTTCGTAAAGGCAGTTCCTGCCTTCAGCACTCTACAAAATACAAACCAGTATTTCAATAAACATACAAGAACATTCACATGAAACCCATCAGGAGGAAGGGTGGAAGCAGCACCGTGCTACACAGCTGCTCCCACATACAGTTCCATGTAGGATGGTATCATGCAAAAACTTGCAAAAAGTTCAACTTTGTATTTTATAGACATTTATAAAGGAAAGAAAGCCAAAGCTCCACCATTTCACAACTTGAATTTGGAGCATAAATCATGGCTATCAGCAATAAATTAACTTTTGCCAATCAGCAACTGCATCAACAGCAACAAAATTTCAGCATTCAGGATGTAGTAAGACAATTTAATCAACTTCCTTAGGCCAAAATTTAAATTTTAAGTGCAATAACCGAGGACAGACTCTTGGCATATTGTTCCTGTCACAGATGCCATTTAAGTAATTCAGAACAGCCACTGAAAGCAGGGAGAAGTACTTCAGAAGACTATTGCAACAGATTCTAGATAACATTTTTCAAGTACTATTATTTCCCCTCAAAGCAAAAGCAGTTTTAGCTTTCTACAACTGACAGATTAAAATGACCATGAAACAATGGCTTACCTTCACAGGAGAGACTTTGGCTGCTGCCAAAAGAAATGGTCACCTACCCCCAACCCACCACTTGCACTAGAATTCATAATGCAGCATGGTGAAGCAAGAAGCGATCCAGCAAACCAGGGCATTAGGGGCTTGAGGGTAGGAAAATGAGTGAAAGAAGACACCAGACAGATGAATTAAGTCAAATCTACAGGTTTCCAAAAAGAGGGGAGGGTAAATGTAAAAATCTGCATTTAAAACTAGACCTCTTTTCTGCAAGAAAACCACCACCAACAATTCACAAGTCAAAGACTTTGTGACACTTCAGGAAGAAAGTCGCATTTGCTCTAATTATGTATTATAGGCTTTGCTCCTGATAAATAGCACATCTGCAAAGTAGCCATTTAAAACAGGATATGTTGATTAAACATAGAATCACAGAATCGTATAGGTTGGAAAAGACCTTTAAGATCATCAAGTCCAACCCTAAACCTAACACTACCAAGACCACCAATACACCATGTCTCGAAGCACCTCATCCAAACGTCCTTGAAATACCTCCAGGGATGGCAACTCAACCACTTCCCTGGGCAGCCTATTCCAATGCTTCATAACCCTTTCAGCGAAGTAAGATTTCCTCATATCCAGTTTAAACCTCCCCTGGCGCAACTTGAGGCCATTCCCTCTCGTCCTATCGCTTGTTACCTGGCAGAAGAGACCAACGCCCACCTCTCCACAGCCTCCTTTCAGGTAGTTGTAGAGAGCGATAAGGTCTCCCCTCAGCCTCCTTTTCTGCAGGCTAAACAACCCCAGTTCCCTCAGCCGCTCCTCTCGGAAGACTTCTGCTCTAGACCCTTCACCAGCTTCCTTGCCCTTCTCTGGATACAAGCCAGGATGCCGTTGGCTTTCTTGGCCACCTGGGCACACTGCAGGCTCATATTCAGGTGGCTGTCAACCAACACCCCCAGGTCCTTTTCCACCTGGCAGCTTTCCAGCCTCTCTTCCCCAAGCCTGTAGCATTGCATGGGGTTGCTGTGGCCCAAGTGCAGGACCTTGCACTTGGCCTTGTTAAACCTCATACAATTGGCCCCAGCCCGTCGATCCAGCCTGTCCAGGTCCCTCTGCAGAGCCTTCCTACCCTCCAGCAGATCAGCGCTCCCGCACAACTTGGTGTCGTCTGCAAACTTACTGAGCGTGCACTCGATCCCTTCGTCCAGATCATTGATAAAGATAGGAAACAGGACTGGCCCCAACACAGAGCCCTGGGGGACGCCACTTGTGACCGGCTGCCGACCGGAGTAAACTCCGTTCACCGCCGCCCTTTGGGCCCGGCCATCCAGCCAGGTCTTTACCCAGCGAAGAGTACACCCGTCCAAGCCATGAGCAGCCAGTTTCTCCAGGAGAATGCTGTGGGAAACCGTGTCAAAGGCTTTACTGAAGTCAAGAGAGACAACATCCACAGCCTTTCCCTCATCCACTAGGCGGGTCGCTTTGTCGTAGAAGGAGGTCAGGTTGGTCAAGCAGGACCTGCCTTTCCCAAACCCGTGCTGGCTGGGCTTGATCCCTTGGTTATCCTCTGCATGCCGTGTGATGGCACTCAGGATGAGCTGCTCCATCAGCTTTCCCAGGACCGAGGTGAGGCTGACAGGCCTGGAGTTCCCCGGGTCCTCCTTCCGGCCCTTCTTGTAGATGGCTGTCACATTTGCTAATCTCCAGTCAACTGGGACCTCCCCAGTTAGCCAGGACGGCTGGTAAATGATGGAAAGGGGCGCGGTGAGCACATCTGCCAGTTCCTTCAGTACTCTCGGGGGGATCTCATCAGGCCCCATAGAGTTGTGAGTGTCCAAGTGGTGTAGGCAGGTCCCTAACCATTTCCCCCTGGATTATGGGGGCTCCATTCTGGTCCCCGTCCCTATCTTCTGACTCGGGGGGCTGGGTACCCAGAGAACAACTGGCCCTGCTATTAAAGACTGAGGCAAAGGCGGCATTAAGTACCTCAGCCTTTTCCTCACCCTTTGTCACTGCGTTCCCTCCCCCCTCTACTGGGGGCTGGGCTGGAGATTCTCTTTAGCTCTCCTTTTGCTGCTAATGTATTTGAAGACGTATTTTTTGTTGTCTTTTACGGCAGTAGCCCGATTGAGCTCCAGCTCGGCTTTGGCCCTTCTAAGTTTCTCCCTGCACAACCTCGCTACACCTTTGTAGTCCTCTTGACTTGCCTGCCCCTTCTTCCAGAGGTCGTAGGCTCTCCTCTTTTCCCTGAGTTCTAGCCAAAGCTCTCTATTCAGCCAGGCCGGTGGTCTTCCCCTCCGGCTCGTCTTTCGACACCTGGGGACAGCCTGCTCTTATGCCTTTAGGCCTTCCTCCTTACAGATCGTCCAGCCTTCCTGGACTCCTTTGCCCTTCAAGGCTGCCTCCCAGGGGACTCTGTCGACCAGTCTCCTAAACAGGCCAAAGTCTGCCCTCCGGAAGCCTAAGGTGGCAGTTCTGCTGACTCCCCTCCTGGCTTCTCCAAGTATCACAAACTCTTATCATTTTGTGATCCCGCTGCCCAAGACGGCCTCCAGCCATCGCACGGCTCACAAGTCCTTCTCTGTTCGTGAACAAGAGGTCCAGCGGGGCACCTTCCCTCGTCGGCTCGCTCACCAGCTGTGTCAGGAAGTTATCTGCCACACGCTCCAGGAACCTCCCAGGCTGTTTCCTCTCTGCTGCACTGTACTTCCAGCAGCCGTCCGGTAGGTTGAAGTCCCCCACAAGAACAAGGCTTGCTTAGGGATCGTGAGGCTTCTCGCAGCTGCTTATAGAAGAGTTGGTCTGTCTCCTCATCCTGGCTGGCTGGTCTGTAACAGACTCCCACCACAATATCTGCCTTGTTGGCCTTCCCCCTGATTCTTACCCATAGACACTCCACCCTATCATCACCATCATCGAGCTCTAAACTATCCAGACACTCCCTAACATATAGGGCTACCCCACCACCTCTCCTGCCTCGCCTATCCCTCCTGAAGAGTTTATAGCCATCCACCGCTGCACTCCAGTTGTGCGAGTCATCCCACCACGTTTCCGTGATAGCAACTGTATCATAGTTTTCCTGATGTACAATGGCTTCCAACTCCTCCTGCTTGTTGCCCATGCTGTGTGCATTGGTGTAGAGGCACTTCAGCTGGGCTGTCGTCCGTGTTTCCTTCGTAGAACACCCCTTGTGTGCTTTGAGGCGTTTCACTGGCATTTCCCTCTTGGCTCCTATTGCCTCAGTATCCCCTAGCTCAACTCTGTTCGACTTCGGCTGTGCCCCAGCATACCCCGCACATCTCAGAGGGCACACAGGCCGAGTGCCCTCGCTGGCACCGCCTCCCTCTAACTGTGGCACGTCGTCCCTCAGCTTCCCTCGGGCAAGACATGAGGCAAAGGAAGCAAGTTTTCAGCATTTTTAAAAAGTTCTAGTCTAGTAAAACCAAGGAACCAAAATCACAAGTTTCTCTTCATTTTTAGTTCTTCAACATGACTGCAGATGAAAAAACACATCCCATAGCATTGGGTCCACCCATATCTAGTACCAACAACAACTGAAGTGTGACAACCTGGACTTCAGCATCCAAGCTTGCATGGAATTACAAGTATGCAATTAGCAGCTGCAGCCCAGGCTTGCCAAAGCTTACCGTGTATTGTTTTCTGTACTAGTTGAAAGAAAACTCCTATGTCTGATCAAGCTGTAGGCATACTGCAATGCAGTTTCAGAGGCATTACAAGCAACAAGAAGTTGTCAAAACTGACCTACATGGAAATCCGAACGCACAAGCTATCTGTGAAATAACTGGGTTAAGGGATTCAACTGGAAATGACAGAAGCTGCAGAGCTCCAGGACAACAAATCTACTATGGTTAAACCTCATAACCAGTGTACACCTTGAATTTTCACAGGCTTTGACAAAGCCAAAATAAAGAGCCTTCACAAGAGAAGAAAAACCCATATTGCTTCAAAATGAAAGCAAGAGCAACAAAAACAGTTGTGAAAGATGCTGAAGAAGGATGCTTTCTTTAAGGCTAAGAAAGCATACATCTGGGACCACCACTGCTTGATCTGGAAGAATTATGCATCTAGAGAAAGCTGCAGAGCTGGACTTACTCTCTGGAGACATATACAGTGACAAATATAATTGATTAAATTCCCCAATTATATGAAATTAAAAAAAAAAAAGAGAGAGAAAGATGATAGGAACATGAAATTTGTCATCTATACATTACTACTGACAACTAATTGTACAGCAGTTCCAGTACATAATTTCTAACATTTGCTGACTCAAGAATGAAACGTATATTAATCAACAGATCACAGATTAATTAGTCACAGTAGGATCTTTCATTACTCGGGCAGAAATAAAACCCACACAGCTATCTACATGCTCATGAGAAAATAACAAAAGAGTGATTGGGTTTACTTAATATTTAAGACTAAAATACTTGGTACAGACACAGGGTCAACACCTTAAAGATAGTACAGCTTGCATTACTCACATTCTACTTAAGAACAAGAAGTATTACAGATCAACTCGAGCAAAAGGAGAGAAAGGTGAAGCACACTAGGTAGGATGTTACTCAAAAAAATCACCCAACTGATACATCTAAGGCATGAATATCACAGAAAATTTCGAAAGGACAAAAAAAATTATTCTTATTTACACGGGAACTAATGAGTCTCTACAGAACTCTACAGAGCATCTAGATTGACTTACTCAACACTGTATCAGCTCTTCCCTTGAAAATTTACACATGAACACAATAAAAACTACTGGAAGTAAGTGGTGAGTGCTCTCAAAATAGCCCAGGTGGGAAATTCTGCTATTAAGCCAATCCACAAAAATCTGTCAGAGGACTGAACTTAGATTTCCAGTGCTAGTCAAAATTTCTTTCAATACCTTATACCTTGTCTCTTGATGCTTTCTCTCCTTAATGTCTTTGAAGCACTTGTTATTGCAGGTAGCATGAGGGAAACTATGTTAGGACAAGACACTTAACTGGCACGAGTGGCAAGAGAAAGATACAGATAGCTTGACAGAATTCTCCAAACTTACCTCAGTGATATTATTTTTGGGGCAATAAGGAATGAAAAAGTTGGGACAATGCCATTTGCAAGTTAGGATAATTCTGCTTTTCAGTATTTGGTCTAGCATTAGTCAAACAAGGAGCAAAAGGATCACAGAGATGTGGTCTGCCAGATACGCTGCTGCCACTTCTAAGCAACGTTGGCAAAATACACAAATTTGATACCTTAATTACTTGGGGGCGGTTACATGCTTTTGTTTCCATAAGACAGCTTCCACTGTAGTTGTAAAAATAGGTATTTTATCTCTAACAAAGGCTGAGGTAGGTTGGAAGAAGCTTGTGTTGTCAAGACTACACCTTTTTTAAGGTGGTGAGAAGAACTGTTTTGCTTAAGTGCTAAGCCATTGCTTCCAAATTGCTGCCACCACTATTTAGTTTTCTAATAATTACTTAGAGGAAAACCGAGCCACTTTTGTAGCCAACAACAAAAGCATACATTTACAAAGCTGAAAGGAAAACGGATAGGTCTGATAAGGTGATATCCTAAGACCTGTCTAGGGTGCTTGCTATGTTTTGCAGCAGATGAGTGTGAAGGACAGACATGGGAGGTGGACCAGGACTCCTTCTGGAATTCCTGCCAGCTAGGGAGGACACAGCCCAGAGCCAAGGACGCAGAATCAGGTAAGTCACAGGCTTGTCCTTTACAGAAGGTGAGGATGATATACAATGTGTTTAGGCAAAATAAATACAAAACAAAGTCTTAAAATATTTTCTCACATAAATTCTTAAATCATTCAGTCAAATGCAATGTGAAAAAAAAAAAATACTGACTTGGTAAGTTAGTGAAAATCTGACATCCTCTCTCCTCTCTCAACATCTGCTGAGTGGTCAGCTATTGGTTTCTGCTATGCCTGGCACTGATGTAGCAGAAAAGTGGTGAATAAATACTTGCCAATAGTCAGTTTCCTCTAAATTAGCAACTTTGTACATATTCCACATTTTTGTCAGCAGCATATGCCTCCAAGACCTAAAAAATAAACAAATCTTGCAATTTCTCCTCCACTACAGTGCAATGGTATCCCTTTCAATTAGCCTTTTTAATGCAAAATATCACAAAATCTCACCTCATATCGTGTTTCAATGTTTATGCTACTCTAAAGCTCCAAGTTTCACTGTAGATTTTAAAGTTACTTGCTTTTGTAGGGCTAGCAGCACATAAAATATTCTAGTAATTTCTACATTCCTTCAGTTAGAATATGAGGATACCACCTTTGCAGTATTATGGTTTTTCATTTTATCTTAACTTCAAAATCTGAATTGAAAAAGTCCCATGTTGCTCTCCCACAACAAAAAGCTTCCCACTCCTCATGTGCCATCTTTATGAACTTGCTTGAATAGGAATCTGACAATTACTCAAGTTTGTTATTGAAAGTGGTATGTCATGTACTTGCTCATACTGAAATAGTAATTCTACTAATGAGACTTTACAAAAAAATTAAGGAAAGCTTCAGTGATTCATGGAAGTCCAAATAAGATACAACCGATTAACACGTAGCTATTGTTTACAGTTTAACATGTGTGAAAACTCCTCATTTAATAAAAATTTGGGGAGTCATTTGAAAATACATACAAATAAGATTTCCGTACCCCACAAATGTTTCATTTGAAACACACATTCTAAACAACTGATTTAAAGCCAAGACTGTATTTATGCTAAATGATATGTCATTTATAAAACATTAAGTTGTTCTTTTTAAAACAAGGAACACAGACTTGCCTTCATCCTACACCACATCAGGCAGGTGCAATGACCAGTGCTTCAAAAAAGTGTCAACTCAAAAGCATGTTGCCAAAGTGTAGAGTTATGCATCCATTAACATCAGCTGATCGGATGCATGACTTCAGCTGAGCAGCGCTACAGGTTGTGCTCTTCCCCTGAGCTCTCAAAAATTTCAGACAGATACAGAATCCACAAAATACAATTTTTAAACATCCACCTAGGAATATTTTTCAGTTGCATCCTACAAGACTGACTCATGCACAGCTTCATTTAGTATTTTTAGTATGAACGTATCCATAGAATAAGCTGTTCTTCCAACTATAGAAGCTTTCAAATTCTTCAAGGAAAAAATCTCTCAGACATAAACATAGATCCTTCATTACAACCACCACAGTATAGTCAGTAATTATAATGAAGATTTTTAGCCAAAAGCAAGCATATTTCAATGCAACTGAGGCCCGTTTTGACAAGTTTCTGAAACAAATGCCTCATCACTGTTATATCAACCCGTACTGCCACCAAAAAGAAAAAAAGACTTTAATCCCAGCCTCCATGCCACTCCTCCTTTGTGCTGACACAAGACTTTTCCTTTACAACGCGGCAAGCAGACTGAAGACTAACCGTCCTTGCAGCTCCCAGAAAACTCTCCAGCTGGATTCACACTCTAATCCAATTTGGGCCAAGTGCTATTAGTTCTTTCAGCAGCAGCACAGACTTAAAATCTGGTAGAACCAGGTTAAAATCTGAACTTCAGCCTAGAGGAACAGCTGCTATTGTTGGATCACAGTTTTTCCTAATTAAACCAGAACAACACTTCATAAATGCCACTGAGGCCAGTATGCCTCTTCAAGTACTTAAAAATGATGGAGAATCATTTTTGTACTCTTATTTACACAACTGAACCCTCTACATCAATGAACTTTCCCATCCAAGCATCTTCAAAACGTTGTCCACTATATTAAGAAACAGTATGAAAAGGGAATTCCAGAATCTGTAAAAAAAAGACTCAGTAAAAAAAAAAAGCTCTACAGAAAAACCAGTCGAAAAGAGGCTGACCACATATGGAATGCACAGTTTAATTTTTTCCCCTTCACTTTGTTCTGTTTTTCATTAAGCAAGAAAACCCTTCAAGTTTTTTGTTTAGTTTTTTTTTTTTCCCCTTTTCTTTTCCCCAAATGAAAAGTACTCAAGTCTCATTTTCCTAACAGTCACCGTAACCTGGTTTGGGAAAAGAAGGTGACAAGCGCACAATACTGAAATGAAAACACTCATTTAAATTTTACAGTTTTTAAAGATGTGCCATTACTGAAAAGTTAGAAAAAAAAATGAGAAAAACACAGACCTTGAAATAAACAAGTCTAATAGTGACTCCAGTGCCACATTAAAAAAGTGGTTTTCTGTACAGTGTTTTATCCATTAACATCTGTGACGCTAATAGTCCTTGCCATGTTCCAATCGGAAACCTCTCAAAGGAACCAGCGATCTTGGAGACAGCAGCTCTAGTTATTTTCCAGTGGTAACTTTATGCTGGTCACATTACAGATCTACCAACATTAAAAGGATCAAAAAAGGACTAGAAAAAGACAGTTTGCCACATCAGATTGGTTGGTGGAAAAAGAGCCATGTCAAAGAAATCCACTGGTATCAATATGAAAAAAAAGCAGCCAGATGAGGTAAAGAACTGCAAACCAGAGTCATGGCTAAGGCAGTGACTGCCAAGGAATTTACACTGATTCTAATATTTTGAAAAGGAAGATGCAAGTCTGGATTCTTCCTAGCTGTTTCCAAATGCTACGGCTAAAATAGGTCATTGTGTAGTACAACATCCTTGTAAAAGGCCGAGGGGCAGGGGGTAACTTCTACAGTTTCAATAACACCAGTTATTGTTCAGACTTACTATGATGAAAAAGACAGGGCAAGTTTTCATATTTGAATATCTATAGCGTTATCAGGAACTCTGTTCTCAAAAGTAAAGGCAAGATAACAGCCAAGTCAAGATCACAAAAATGAAGGTGCAAATGATAGGTGCAAATCCTCTAAAAGATAGGGAATTAAACAGATGAAGCCAGCAGATTCAGTAGTTACGTTGCACTGTAAGGTGTCTCAAACATCAACACTCATCAGAAGGTAAAACAGCATGTAAGCACACAGCAGAATCAACAAAAGACCTGGGGTTGGGATGAGGGGAACTGAGAGAAGTTGGAAAGTCTTCAAAAAGTATAAGGAAGTTTGAATAAAAGTGAAAAATAAACTGCTAGTTATATCTGAAAATAATAGCTATACATAGGCAGCCCAAATCTACACTGCTTCTGATCAAAACTTCTCAACAGTGAAGCATTTAAGCCACGCAGGCTAATCAGAAAATAAGGACAGACTCCTAAATCAAGTATCAAAGTGGGAGAGCAGTACCAGTCACCCCAGCATCCAATTATGCTGCAGTGAAACAGTCCTACAGAAAAATCAATCTGAAAGCTGTGCAAAATGGTTTTAGGCAAGATTCAGACTTCAGCAAAAATCTCTGCTGCACTGAGCTGTGTTACAGTGTACATCAATAAGCCCCTCTGCTCTCCCAAGAATATTCCTTCCAAAAATAAACTCACCATAAACAACCACAACAAACTTCCTATTTACATTATGTGTTTCAGGATAAATACTTTTTATAGTTTGATCTAAATTCATCTAAACTGTAAAATAAATATCAAGGTTGTCACTACTACCCCTGCAAAAGATCATCTTTCCTTCCAAATTTCCATAAAGATTTTTTTTTTTTCCTCCTCTTTTCTCATCTCTAACAATACTTCATTTGAATTATAGGCCTAAATTGCTCCAGAAAGAATTCAGGCACTGAAGTGACCAACAGGCTTATTCGAAATTGGACATAACTTGCTACTTTTACCACCAGAGTTAGATTTCACAACATCCTCCACCCCCTCAATGAGAGACACAGCACTGCTATCTCTATCAGGACGCCGTACTTTTTCTTTCAACTATACAGGCAAGTTCAAAAATAATAAAAAAAATTCCTTCTCTATTACCTGACTTGCTAATTACTGGAAAAGAAGCATCCTCCTGCCTCTAGCCCCCTGCAAAAAGAGTAAGATGTCTACTCTTGTCTCTTCTTAGATTTAAGGGCCTCCCCTCTCCCCGTCATGACCATAAGCTGTGTCTTTTCTGCTGCTTAAAACAATCCTGAAGGACTGGACATAAAGTTTGCATATTTCTGGGTTAAAATTTTTCCTAAAAGATACCTAGCTATGATTCTGAAAGGAGCCATTTCAAAGTATATGCAATACAGACTTAAGTTGAAACACTTCTTGAAAAATCAGGTATTTCAACTAGCCACTCCTGAAGTCCTTGTACCAGGCCTACTGAAGGTACTACAGCAAAAAGCATATACTGAGGTTGTTTTTTGTTTTGGCTTGTTTGTTTGGGGGGGCACAGTGGTTTTTTAATTTGAAAGGCTTCATTGCCATGATTAAGAGGGCTAATTGCCATGAGTGAGGGAGACCACAAAGTGACCTGGATAGCTTCTTCCAGTCCCAAAGTATAGATTTTTTAAAATTATTATTTATTTAAATATAAATTGCCCATAAAGAGCTACATTAAGATCTTTAAAGTGACTGGACAATGTCTGCAGCACAGGAAGAAATATAAAGGCCATTTTCAGCTATAGTGCCTCTGATAGCAGATACAAGATAACATTAAATTTGTTATTTCAAATTAGGTCAGATTTGCTCAAAGCTACATCGATTTCACAGCATTTGTACAGAAGCACAAAAAACTTCGGTCACATCTTTATTACCGACTAGATTCTAAAAGAGGTTTTCACTGGTTTCTTTTTGCTGTTAGGATCAATTTCCTAATCTTTAAGATCATTACAACTATTGGCCTTTACTCAGCAAAGGTTTGGAAGCCCCACAAGTCTACTACAGACATACCATACCTATGTTTCTGCACACTTCTTCATGCTTAACTGACCATCTTCAAATGTCACAAATGGGAACAAACGGCGGGGGTGGGGGGGTGGGGGGGGGGTGGGGGTGGGGGTGGGTAGATATCATTAAAAACCCACCATCCATCGAAGAGGAAACAGAACTATCTGCTAATTTCCTCATTAGGAAAAGCAAACACAGCAAGCCCACTCCAGATCCTCAAGTGCTACCTGACTATGCTAAATTCCATAAATGTCTAGGCGTTAAGGCGAACAAGCTTGAAACTTTTACCACTGACAAGTTTGCAACAGTTGACAAAGCAATCTATTGGTAAACAGCAGTCAGAACTACTCTGGCTAATTCAATTTAGCTTGAAATGTTTAAGCTACAGCTTACAGCCTGCACGTTAAATACGTCATGTGCTTTTATGGATTCTCAGAGTTTCTACACACAAAAAAAAACAGACTTCTAAAACTTGCTACTAGACACCTTGCTTCTTTTTCTCCTTTTAAAGAAATCAGCATCACTTCACAGAAAATACAGACTAATTCCTACATACAAGAAAAGGCAAACACTGCAAAATTTGCATAAAAAGTTGTACTACAGGAACTAAGACTTGACTGCACCTAAGGCCACGTTTACACTTTTACCAGAACAACAGCTATGCTCAGAAAAATTGTCTTCATTTGTAAACAGTTAATAAGTGCTTAATTGCAAGTATATACTTACAAAAATGTTTATAAATTTGATGTATTATTATCATACAAGTTGTTCCATAACTGGCAGAACCAAGTTTGGTTTTTCTAGACACCAGTGGCCATCACTTCCTACCAGGCAGTTAGCGCAGGTTCCTCTTTCGGCCCTCTTGCCTCTCTGCCTTCCTGAAAAGTGTCCTCGGCATAAGCCTCAAGGCTGACGGACTGAATGCTAATTAGCAAATGGACCCTATTAGATGTAATCCTTGACAGAATCTCCTGATATAGTATTTTTTCTGAAAGAAATAGAGTTCACACGCTGCCAGACTGCCCCACGATGCGAATGAAAGGCCAGTAAATGGGAACAACTGGGAGATTCACTTCAAAAATGGAATTAAGATCAGAGCTAAAACTCCCTTGTAGATGCAGCCATCTAGCACACTGTTTTGCCAGACCAGAAACACAAGTGAGACTTGCTAGCCAGTAACACTTGTGCTAACTAATCAGCCAACTAAAACCAACTGAAGAATAGAAAAAAGCTTATTTATATTGTCCCCCAGGGAGAGAAAGTCAAACAATCCTACAAAAATTTTGCAAAAACACCATCTATATAATTACATGACATTTCTAGTCTTCGGCACCTTTTGAAATTCTTCAACAGGTCCCAGTGTCATCTAGTGAGGTGGTGGAGTAAGAGGGATCTGACAACAGGCAGCATGATCACTCCATCTTCCACCCATGAAGAAGAACAAGTGTTCTGGTGCCAGACAAAAGGTATGGGGAAAAAACAGCACTGATACTTTACAGAGACATCTACAATTTGAGTTAGGCTATAAAAGCACTGATTTTAAAATCTGAACACAGAATGCTTCCCCAGGCTCAAGGGGCTCTTTCGCATGGTCAGTGCTGGCCTTAGTTATCTAAAAGCTTTCTCCTAGATAAACCATCTAATGACAGAGGTATAATTTATATTCAATCCAGAAAGGAAACAAACATCCCTTCTCCCCTTTTCCTCAAAACTTAAGGGTCTGTCTTCCCACACCCAGGGATGGGAGTGAGGAAGTAAGCTTTTATTCAACCAAGAGAAGAACACATCCAAAACATTTTTTTCCCTTTATTAAATTTCATATACATCTGTATTAATGCTTTTGGACTCTGGCTTCCTTACACAGAGCCTTGCTGTTCATTTGTTTACTCCTTTTCCCTTCAGGTGCACAAGCATTGTTTCATCTACAGCAGAACAGTACTTTCTAGTCCTCATCCCCTCAGACTACCTAAAGCAGTCCCCACTGAGTCAAGAGCCACTTTTGCTAACCCCACCAAAACACAGTGGTGGTTTTCCATCCAACACAGCAGGATTCATGCAGAATAGCAGAGATGCTCACCCTTCCACTGCCAAAGCTGAAAGTTATAACAACGTTGGTGTCTTGGAAGTGGAATATAATTATTGGGAGCAACCAGTTGACTCCACTATCAAAGAGGGACTAGAAATTAGTTTTCTTAACCTTCTATTCAGGAATCCCGCTCAAGAAAACAAACCTGAAATAGCCTATGTAAAACCATACAGTTTTTGCAACTACACTCCTACTCTCAGAGATTTCATAACCCACTGAATACATTTTATTTACAATTCTAACATTAGTCCATTGACCCAGGCAGCAACAAGCTGCAGAATATGGTTAGGCTATTTTGAGTAGTATTTTGGCAAGTATATATGAATGTCTTATAAGAAAATGAATTTAGTGCCTTTGGATCATAGGGGAAGAAACTTAATGCAATCTCTGTTCTCACAGTTCTGAAAATGAAGGATGGCACAGCACGTAGCAAACATACTCCTACCTGGAATGTGTTATTATGCACCAGATCTCATAAGACTTCATAAAAACCAACATATTTGGGAACCTTTTTGCATACAAGCTTTATGTAAAACTAAATAAATCAGTATTACTGAAAATCAAAACCAAAAAACCCCACACCACTGCAGCTTTAAAGTTGTCCTTATCTTTTTCACTCACTTCTTTCCAAAAGCACTATTGGACCCAAAGCATAGATAAAATACTATTTTAGAACTTCAGTGAATTTAACTGAGAAGGATCAACATTAAACAACTATTACATTTCATATACCCTCAAACAAAAACTGCCAAGAAAAACATGCATGTAACAAGACAGAAAGCTCTATTAATTCATCCTGTTCACAGCAAACACGAACAGTGCTTAGTTTTGATTTATGACCAATGCTAACTACTAATTAACAGGCTTAAAACAGAGATATTAGGAAGCCTCCTCTGAAAGGCAAGCTAGAGTAGTTTTGACAAGCTTGAGTAGTTAAATTATCAACATAGTAAAAGTCAGTCACTACGCATAAACTCAAATATGGCCAAGAGGGAATACAGACACGGTAAAAAAAAAAAAAAAAAACCCCAAAAAAAACCCCCACACCACCTTTCAAACACATTACACAACTTACACACAAATAAAGGTAAAATTTTACTGCATTTTAGCGAAACTTATACTTCATCGGGTACTTTTTTTTTAATATATAAAGTAGTCTAAGTTTTCTTTGCTACTTTGCAAGACTCTTAAAACAACAGCCAAAACACAGAACCATAATTTCCATATCCAGGTTTTGTTTATGAAAAAAAATATAAAATCCATATTCCTATACTGAAGGTCTCTAACTAGCTTAGAGTGAAATTAAATTACCCAAAACAGCTGAAGGCAGCAAAGAGCTTAGGAATAGCTTCCATGTATTCCTTTGCATTCTTTTCAGCCATACTGGACTCTGAAAGTAAAATCAGTATGATCTGTTCTGGATGCAGCTGATTTATTATGATCTATACTTTTAGATGGAGACTTCAGATTAAAGTGTTATGCCACACCCCCTTCTTTGAAGCCAATAAACTGACCCAGCTTCTCAACAAGCTACAAGGCAAAAAGCAATAAAACCCTTCAGAATGGCAGCAGTCAATTGATCCATAGCATGATTTGGACCATGAACAAAAGAACCACGACATCTGTGCAAGAACCACTTCTGTACTTAAAGGTTAAGGTGCCTGTCTTCGTTAGACATGAATCATGTAAGTCAGGAGGGAAGGAAAAAAGAAAAAAAAAAAAAAAAAGACTTACCCAGGGGATTACTGAATGTATTTAGTGATACTTTAATGACAGAAAGGGCAGGACCAAAACACATTTAAGCCTTCAAGTGGAAACACCCAATGAGCTCACATACAACAAAAACGGCAAAAAAGCTTCTGATGAAAGAGGTATGGAGAAGAATTTATGCTTATAAAAAGGTCCCATGATACAATATTCAGACCAATTCTAAAAGCTTAAGTGGAACATCGGCAATTGCATTCATTCTGAACAGTGTCTATGCACAATGTCCCAGGCACAGTACCCACACAACTCAGAGCACCAGACAACAAGCCTACCCTAACACATCTGCTTTGCAACAAACTGTGTTAAGTGGTAACGCATTTATCCTAACCTTTTAGGGAAACACTGTATACCACCTCTGCCTCACTCAACTGCATGATTCCAATGCATCCTCTTACCCTCATTTGCAAGGACTTCAGTTACCTCAAAGAAAGATCACAAAAAGCTGTGGTATTCAGCATGTTTCAGATAAGAGAAATCCTTGTGGGTAGTGGGGTACCATACGACAACGTCTTATGGCGTATTGCAAGAGGCTGAACAGAAATTCACCTTTGTTACCAGATCTGACCAAGGAGACCTCATGAACCACATGACATCTCTGCTGTCCCTGCCTACCTTATCACCAGCCAGTCACACGGCTTCCGCTTCTTCAGCACCACCCAGTGCTAAATTTGAACTGAGAGGGCAGCACACAGCAGGAATATCTGTCCCAGTTGCATTCTTCCACCTTTTTACCCATGGAAATTCAATTACTAATTATTTTTGCCAATCAAAATTTACACCTCAAGACTAAGCAGCAATACAAGAAGTTTCCTTTGGCTTGTTTTCACCTTCCTTTTCAGTAGTTTCCCACCTTCACACCCAGCATATCAAGTCCTCACTTTCTCCCAGAATAGCTTCCAGAACCACAGCTTTTGCTTGCTTCTAGAAGCAGATAACTCTGGAGCTATACATAGATTTTGACATATGCACTCACTTTGTTAGAATATGTGAGCTAATAGAAGCTTTGTTAGAATAGAAGAGCTAAAGATGTTTTTGAACAGTAAGTAATAAAAAGCCTTCCAGAAAGGGTCCAAAGCACATCAACAAAAAAGCTGCAGCCAAAAACATCAGAAACAAGATCTCTACAATTTACCGGACATGAAAGGATGCTAAATATACTCAACAGTACTGCTATGACACAGCAGCTTGAACAAAACAGGTAGAAAGGCATGTCAGATATGGTCCTTGATCTTCCATTCCCAGAAGCATAAATATGATCAAGGCACAATTTAACTAAGAAGTCATATGTGATCATCTACAAAAACAAAGATAGTCTTTTTAGCTTTCTTAGTCTTAGCTGGAGAATAGAAGTTTCTCAGTTGCTTATTTCTCCTGGGTTTTTGTTTTGGTTTTTGGGTTTGTTTTTCTTTTTTTTTTTTTTGGGGGGGGGGGTGGTGGTTTTTTTTTGTTTTTTGTTTTTTGTTTTTTTTTTAAAAAAAAGACACCTGATTTAAAAGCTTTTTGCTGTATCAAGAAAACCCAGCTGAGTTTTTTTAAATCCTTTTGCTCTATATGTAACAAAACTTATAAAACTTCAGCTATGAAGAGGCTTTACATAAAAAGCTGGGGGGGGCGGGGGGGGGGGGGAATCTTATACAGCAAATTGAGACCACAGTTCATTACAAGTAAGAGAAGCGATGTATTTATGCCTCTTCATAATAAATAGGTAACATTTATTGAGGTGTTCATGTTACTCAGACAATGCTGTCAGTACTACTATATAAACCAGAAATACCTTATGTGAAAAAGCAGGTATTTTGAAGAGATAGATACTTCATGGGGAAAATTCTCAGGAGAGGAAATATACAGCAATTACTGCCAAACTAAATTTGACACAAATACCCACCTCTCTAAAAGACACCACAATCTGCAATATTCTAACTGTGTCAAAGTTAATCTTTTATCTTTTCTGTACAGTTAAAAGTGCTAGAGACATTCAAATTCTTATCCAATAACAGCCAGCTGCAAGCTTCATCTAAAGGACATTGACAGTGGGTGTTGTTAGAACATGTCTACCTGAAGGAAACAGGTTTTAAGGTGTGATGCTTTTTCTAGGAAGTACTGACTCTACTAGAAGTACTGCAGTACACCTGCAGAGGTCTAGTTCTCAGTAGCTGGGCAATTAGCAAACAACTTTCTCCTCCTTATTAAAAACCTACCAAAAAACCCAAGAAAAAAGCAAAACCAAAAGAGTCCCACCACTTTATTATTGATTGGATGGGGAAGGTGGTTTTACAGCCAAGGATATGGATGAAAATGCAAATTAAGCCTTTAACCACTTACCTGGGGAGAGAGGGTGACTTCTCAAAAGGGAGCATTCCATAAAGCACGAATATGAACAGCACATAGAACAAGTTATGAAATGCCCCCCCCCCCAAAACCACAAAATGCAGCCAGTAAAGATTCATCTTTACTGAGGCTAGGGTAAATAAGCACTAACCTTAGTGCTTATTTTTGCATTTGGCAAGTCAAGGATAACCTAACTTTAGAAAGATATATCTAAATTAAACTACTTAGAAACATGCAAACAAGTAAAGAACACAACATCTTTAGTGAAGCATGGTTGTTGGGGTTTTTTTAATTATTATTTCATTGTAATAAACTATTATTTAAATATTAATCATATTCAACATTAATGAAATTGATTTTTTTAAGCTGACAGCAGCAGTCAGTTAAGGAGACTGGTAGATACACAATGTGGACAAACATAACCTTATTTGAATAAGCAGAAAAAATTCTCTGCATCTGCCACCAGCTCATCTTACTTACTAGTAAGAGGGAAGCCTTTCTTGCCCTGCTTTCCAATGGCACAAAAAAAAAAAAAGCAACAACATATCAGTTATAAAATGCTAAAGGAATAATATAATCAAATACAGGTTTACTCATTAATTGTATGATCTTTAACAGTTTATTAAAAAAGACATACATTGACAAAGGTCTTCACATTCTGCATATTCAAATTAGTGTGATTCAAATACGAACTGTCATTATATGCAATTTAATCAAATGCTAGTTTCTATCTGAGGCAACCCTATTTAATCTTTGGTTAAAAACTACTTTTTAATAAAATATTCACAGTATTTGGCTAATGAGAAACTGAAAATGGCCTGCCTTCACCTGATGAGCAACTGCAAAGCATGTCGGGACACAAATTTAGCCAGAGAAAAATTCTAAAGGGTATTAGATTCACAAAGATTTCAGAGTCCTTTCAAACTATCAACAACGTCTTCCATCTTCCTGAACTCTACTTCTGGTTGAAATAGTATAAAAGCATTTTTGTAGTTCAGCCTTTTTTGAGGCAAAATGAAACTGCCTAAATGGTAAAATGAGAAAGCTGAATAGTAAAGACTCCTATACAGCATCTCATCCATATGATGAATCTCTAGATTATAGTGTTGTCTGTCTCTGGAAACGCTTGGACTATCAAGTTAAAATCACAACCCGATTTGACAGAAACATTTGTCAAGTTATTAAAATAACAAGACTGGAGAGCCTATGTTTCATCAGAAGTTCAAGAATGCAAGAGATACCAGACCACTGTATACATTAATTTATTCAGTAAGACATTGCATGCATTGGACCAAGTGTGCTCTACCATACCTACCGTATTAAAATATGACTGTGCAGTGAACATCAACAGGATAGTCCTGCTGGATTTGACCCTTGGCTTTCCAAACAGTGGTGTACAGCAATAAAATAAACCTACAGAAAAATGAACCGACATTGTGCAAACTCAGGATTTTGCTTTTTCCTTGCCTTCCTCCACTTAAAACCTACATTGCTTCCCCAGGTAATATGTAGTCATAGGTAACATACAAAAGACCTTTCAGAAAACTCCAGTATCAAGTGTGACCCCAAGCACAAGGAAAAATAAAAAAAATGTAGCCTGAAACACCACTGCTCTTTCAGCATGCACATAAATTCAGACAATTGCTCACTAACAATTTAAAAGAATTCAATAAGCCTTTTCAATAAAAGCTATGTACAGAACTTTAAACCTTTGGTCTGACCAAGTGCTCCATAACAGCACCTTCCTGAAATGCTCATGAACTGTCATCAACTGTGACTTCAAGATGGGACCTAGCTTATTTTATCTAACCCAATATCCTCCTCCTGACAGAGGACAAAAGCAGATACCCAAGAAAAAGCATATGAAAGTGCTCTGAACAGGGGCTGGACCAGATGACTTTGAGAGATTCCACCCAACCTGAACTATTCCATGATTCTGTAGAGAGGCATGCAAGCAAGCAGTGGTATTTCCTTGAAATACCATTTATCTCCCAAAGTTTATGGTACTAGTTGATGGACATCTTTATTTTGACATCTTAATGACATGTGCTTGTGAGAAGTTACAAATAGTAAGCGAGAAAGCAAGCATCATCTACAGTCAGGCCCTGATGCTATTAAACTCAAAATTTATTTCTCAAAAACCAAAAGGCACCAACTTCAGCTAGTCACAAACTCTGAGCAAGAAATGGCAGCTTAACACTTATTAGCAGGAGGGGTATTCTGAAGCCTTTTAAAAGAGCTCTATAGATGCACGGTCAAGAAACTGCAGGAGGCACGCAACTGGAGACCTCTTCATCCATCTTTACAGATATCTGCTTTCTCCAAATTAGTACCATGTCATGATTTCAGCTACTGTCATTATGCTGATCCTCATTCTGATTTCCTGTATTTTCTACTTATCCTGCTGTCTGTATCCTTGCCTGGTCTCAGTCAGCCACTCAACACAATTTAATACGCATTAGAAAATACAATTACAGCATTCTACACTGTGCCCCAAAAGCAAATTACTTCTAAGAAATTAAGTTTATTTTTAGCAAAAAAAGACAGATGGAAAACATCAGAAGAGTGCCAAAACTGAGGGACAAGAAGATATACTGCCTAGAAGTTTGTCTGTTGATTACATAGTACAGTTGACGTTTTGAACTTGTAGGTCTCAACTCCTTTCTAATTAGACAAGTGTACAAAAATGTTTTGCAATTAGTTGTAGAATAAATGCTTTTGTTGTTACTTAAAGCAGAAGCTGATTTTTTGAGTAGAACCTCAAACAGTCCAAGTATCTGCAAAGTTCATAAAATACTTCCTCTGAGTCAGTTTTATTTTATTCAGTTATCTGAATGCTTGCCATTTGACATAAATCGCCCAAATCAGATAAATTCAGTCAAATAAAAATTTAGACACTGCCCTCTGTTCAAACCACAATCTAAACAGTGTATAAAAATCACATGCTTCTACTTATTGTATAGACTGAAATAGGTGAGATAATTCAAGCCCAATTGTTCCAGTTCAAGGAATACTTAAGGCTAAAATCTGGCCCAATCATCCAAGTCAACTCATTTCTTTGCATTCAGTCACTAAAAATGTTTGATCATAGACTAACCTCACTATTGAACAGTTGAACAACAGCAGGTAAAAGGACCAAAACGTACAGAGCAAGAACTGTATTTCAGAAATACAGTGTGTATTTCCTCATAAGAAAAGTAGATGGATTTAGTTTTCCAACCACTAGACTGTATTAGTCTATTAAGTGAATTAATAGGTAACATGCATTATTGGATTAAGCTCTACCTATACTGTAGCAGAAGCAGGTATTGATTTTGCAAAATCACTGATAGAAGACATTTCCCTGCAGTGGTAATTGGTTCAGTTTTTTAGCCTCAGTTACTCAAGAAGAAGTAGGAGACAAAATACACCCTTGAAATAATTGTTCAAATAAAAATTTTACACCTGAGTAAGCACCCCAGACCATAAAAGAATATAAATGGAAAAATTCCAGCACAACTTTACAGAACAAGTGAATGTAAAATACTTTTAATTGATACAGTAATCTACATACAGGAGGGGAGATGGCGTAGCAGGCAAGATCATGCTCTTCAAGGTCTGACTTCACTAGGGTTTCACTAAAGTTAACCAACAGGCCACAAATGGTAGTGCTGTGGAACATACTTGGGGTGTGGGACAAGAGGCTTCACCTGTCCTGCTAAGGCTAACTCCAGCATTAATCCCCTCACGCAGGCTTCAGAGTACATGGAAACAAGGTGGTTAGGATTTTGTTTAACACTATTTCTTTCTGCATCAGAAGACTCATACTAACAAGGTTACCTTTGGCATTTTCAGAGCAAGGAGTGCCATACACTAAACTTCTACAAAGAGGTGATATAATTTCTTTTCACACTTCAGTTCTGTTGCTGGGAACACAGAAGAATGGTTAGCCACAAACCCATGCAACCAGCTCAAAGGTTTCTACATTCCCCGAGTCTTTTGCCAGAAGTCTGGAGATACAAGATTATAATTCTGGTGACCAAAATGTAGTAAGTTCAGAAGGGAAATCCCCCTAAAAATAACTACCATTAAACTTGAACACTATTTTATGTTGCTAACCTTTCCACAGGTCATTAAGGAAAACACCATCACATGTTATCCAAGGCCCAAGAAAACTGATGTTCAGAGTCAAGCTTGTCTTCAGGTCCTTTAAAGAGCTCCTTCTGCTATTTACTTGTGCCATCCTACATGAAGACAATAGTATTTTTACTTCAGGGTATTACATTAATTGCTCAAAGGCCTCTGACAGATTGTGCCACTTGTCATGTAAAGCATTTTCTGGGGGTGAAAAAAAGAAAACAAACCAAACCCTCTTCATCAATGGCAGATGTAAATAGCTAGTAAGAAAAACAGTGAAGCAAAAATAACCGGAAACTGACAATAAACTTTCTCATACCTTAAACCAAGGAGGAGCAGATGGCAAAAGAGAATTGCTGACTTTCAAGACAAACAAAGTTTACTCTCAGAAAACCTACTGCTCCCTTTTAACTCTGCAGCGTGGGACAGAAACTTTAACAATATCTCCTTCATCAGAAAAATCATGTAGATGTGAAGGCAAATTAATGGATCACAGTTTAATACAAAGTAAATGTTTTACAGACTTACATCATAGGATTTGAGGAGATATTTATAGATAAAAGCTCAACTAGCTCTTTACCAGAATATTACATCATTCAGATCTTTCATGAGACAACTTCAGAATATTCCTGAGATTACCTCATTTATAACAAAATTCAGATTATTCCAAAAGAACACAAATGCAACTACATTTGGTGCAATAGTTCAAAATCCTTTAATTTAGTGAACTGTTGGTCTGACTGGCGACAACCAGAGCCTTGACAACAAGCATTTCCGTCACAGTAGAACAAGATAACATTTTGTTACATCACTAGCAAGTAACATTTAAAGTCAAAAACTACAGGTCTTAGATGAGAATAGATCAAGGACAGCAAGTTCCAAAACACTAGAACAAACTGAAGATTGATGTCACTTGCTTCTAAAACATGTGGTTCCCTACCATGCTTTTGAACACAAAGCGTACTATTTCTGTCTTGAGCAATAGAAGACATGGGCAATGTGGATCAAGGCAGTAATAATATTTGATGCATGGATGCAATGAATTCCCTTTGTTGCTCCATGCCATTCAAGCTCATCAAGTGTCACTAACTGCTTACCTGATAATTATGTTTTTCAGCAGCGGTTTGTTTCACAATTCTTCATTTTAACACAATGCTCATTAGCCTGTACTGCAAAGCGCTCCACAGACATCCAACAACTGCTTTCGACCACTGAATTACTATTTTTAACTGACTTAGCAATAGAAGATGGACCCAAGATTAAGGATTAGCCCATAAATTCAAAACTTAACATAAGAACTTCAGACTGCAAAACTGCTATTTTTAAAAAGCGCTGCTGTTTGCAGTTTGAGATGTCACCTGGGAATGCTTCAGATTCTTTTCAAATAAGCAAGATGTCACCTTACATAGAAAGCAGCACCACTTCACGTACCCCCAGTAGTAAAATACCAGAACCAGATGCTGTTAGAACCGACGCTTGCTGTCCTTGTCTGGCCTGCATTTATTTGCGTCCTTCTGTTGCATTGCTTCTTTTCTGTGGAAGGCCAAGAGTTCAATTCCCTTAAATCCCAGACCATTTCTGCCCCTTTGGAGAAGCATCTGCCCCATGAAAAATACTCATTTAGCCTTCACAGCAGAAGTTTCATGAACAGAAGTATCACAATGATGCACTTTGCATTAGCTTTGACACACTTGTAGTTTCGGTTATAAGACATCAGCATAATTTCCGGCTTAAAGTCTCATCAATGACAGAAGTCAAAAAACTTAGTGATACAAAGCCAGAACTGCTTGTGAAGTTAGGAAGTCAGGACCCTCCAAACAAACTTTCACTTTAACCTTAATAGAGGGAAGGAACTACATTGAATGGCGTCATTACACACTTAATACAGTTTATATCAACACTGACAGAAACTTGCATCATTCCAAGATAGAGCACAAGAGTTCCTACATTTGTGCTCATTATGCGTAACAAAACTACCTACAGCGAAAAACTGCGATGGAAGTGAAGGCTGACAAGAACTCAAACTGAAAAACTAATTTGATGAAAGTCATATTCAGCAGCCTTTCTCACCTCCAACCACTGATAAATCTAAATATTCTACCTTAAGTATTATATTATGGTAAATGAGTGGAAAAAACAGACAACACCAGAATAGAAGTGAGAAAAAATCTTCTTAGGAGATGTTCATTCTCTTTAATAAAAGAAATTCTAGACAAGAGTATGGTATAAACTCTAATTTGTCAGTAAATGTGCTCAGAAGCTCAACAGAAAAACATCCAACAACGAAAATGGAACAGTTGCATGCAATAGCCATACTACATACAGAAAAACACTGGAAAAAGGAACAAAATTTAACAGCTTCAAATGGATTCACAGTGAAGATCTGAACTGACAATTGCAAAATCAGCCAGAGGGAAAACACGCATAGTGA
Organism: Mycteria americana; assembly: GCF_035582795.1. Classification (NCBI taxonomy): domain Eukaryota; kingdom Metazoa; phylum Chordata; class Aves; order Ciconiiformes; family Ciconiidae; genus Mycteria; species Mycteria americana. The sequence continues at coordinate 54,448,325 of NC_134366.1, forward strand.
ATCAGAAGAGTCACATTTAATGGGTCACAGTGGCTTTACTACAATTGGATATTTAGACCACAAAATACTCCATCCGAGAATATCACTTTGGTTACAATATTAACCTGTTCATTCATGAAATTGTCAGCATTTCTTGATACAGCAGGCAAGCCTAACATTTTCAGCCCATAGGAAGAAAGAAGCACTTTTCAACTCATAGAGCATGTTTATCTATACAAAACAAAACAAAAACACACACCCCACAACTTTACTTCTACTTTGAATCTTGCTCTGGCCTTGTAGCAAAGATGGCCCCAAAACCAGTCCTGCAGTGAACAGGCACCTGATTATCCAGGGCTAAAGAACTAGAAACAGTAGTAGTGTGACTTCTAACAGGTTGTTGCTTACAATATGTGCAACATTTAGCTCACAGCCTACCAATGCACCATGACACCTCAGGACAATCTGTTGCCTTTTGAGGGTAGAATCAAAACAAGTGTTGGCCACCTGATAACCAATTTAAGAAGTAAAACATATCCATTAGTTAGGTACCTTCTCTAAGCTGTGTTTACGTTCACATTACATTAAACACCGTTAACATCTGAGCATCTACAAAAGCGTAAGTAGAACATCATGCAGTGACTAGTTATTCTAATATGAAAAAAACAGATTTATTCATTTCAGTTAAATTGCGACCTACAAACCTGTCACCAACAGGAACAAGGACCAGGTTCAAATGCTAATCTCACTATAATGAACAAGTGTACTGTAATATATGAAATACCAACACAGTAACTATGTGTTTGTGTGCATGTGAGCACATATTCAGATGTGTAAAATTAGCAAGGACATTTTTATTTAGAAATAAAACGAAAAACTGGTAAGCTAGGATAAGAAAAACCACCTAGAGCAAAAAATATTTATGTAGTTAGAAACATAGGAAAAATTACAACTGGCCTGAAGACAGCTAATACCGTGATAGGATTAGTTAAGTAAGTAAGTACTGGAAATCTCCACAAAGCTTAAAAAAAAAAAAAAAAAAAACAAACAGTGATGATGACACCTACACAATGGAGAACACAGTATCTCATGAGATGGTCTTCATGAAATTCTCTGATTTCATCTATTAGAGACCCAGTTTTAAATATAGATAGAAGTAAAAGAATTCATACCATTTGTTATGAGACTGACAAGAAAATGATATACGAAATAGAAAAAAGAAAGTGTTTCCAACAGATTCATCACTTGTTTAAAGAAATAAAAGTCAATTAGGTTACAGGCAGATTTTTGCCACATTATGGGTTCACATCCACACGCTTTGGTAGAAGTCTCTTCCCTCAAAAACCTTTGCCAGGAAACAAAGAATTATAAGAGAAATTAGGCTCTGACCAAAATGCTGCCACATAAGAAACAGTTCAGTTTAAATACAACCACCAAAGATTTACAAAACCTTTCCTTAATTTTTCAAAGCAGTATTTTAATATAATAATATTTGGTACTGAAGGTTAGTTGTCAGAACTCAAGATTTGTATGACAGCAAGCATCCAGTAAGATACCATACTGCAGTTGGCTTTCAAGAAGCTTTGCATCCAAACAGTTAATAAAGAAAATAAAAACATAATGGCTCTTTAGAAGTTGTCCAGTAAGCACTACAATTTTAATTAATGTTGTAGTTGCAAACAATGAAAAATTGAGAATTGAAGAGCAATTGCTTTACATACCAGCTTCAGTTCTGGCCATTAGAGTCTTTAAGCATCCTTCAGGACAAGTCTAAGCTACTGCACAGCGAGGGAAATGTTTAAAATTAGCTTAACAAAAATTAAGATAAAAAAATGGTTTTTTCATATTGAGTGATTAAAAACCACTACGCCATGAGCAACTTGTGGGAGTATTTGAAGAGCTATGGTTTCTAGATAAGCTCAAATAGGTAGAGTAACTGGCTTTCTGCGACACTAAGTTTCAAGAATAATATACTGTAAAAAGTTTCTCTTCCTCCATCAGGTTTTAGACTTTGTGCAGGTTTCTTTCCCCAACACTAGAAAAACGCATAGGAAAATACCACAAAAGAGGCAAGAAGAGCAAGCATGCTGCAAACTGTATTTCATTACATTACAAAAGAAAGAGGGAAAAAAGAAAACAAACACCTATACAACCAACAAAGAAGTACGAGAGAAGATTTTCTAATTGAAACCAAGTAGTCACATGAAACTATACTTAAGCTCTCACCTGAAGGTAGCTCAGTGGAAAATCATGCACTGCAGGCCAGTAAACTCACTGTTAGATTACTGACCTTTCACATCTTGAAGACATATTCACTTCTTTTCCACAGAAAGATCTTCAGAGTTCATTTGTTCTGCCTTCTCAAAAAACCTTTATCAACTTCTTGCCACAAAAAGGAGTGGTATGCTATTGGTGAGGCATTACCCCATTAATAGAGATTACTCCAGAGGAATGCATTATCTCTAGGAATACCCTGGCTCCATTCTGAGTTCCACCAGTTTTACATTTCTTTCATTTTTATCTCTGCCAATTCTCCTGAATTCAACATATTTTGCTTCGGCATCCCCATCAGGTACACGTTAAGTATTAAGCTATCAGTTTTAATACTCTGTAAACATCATCACTGGAACACTTACCCAAAGAACCAGTACATGAAAGGCAGTATTTTTTTTTTTTTAAGGTTACAAAATTCTTCAAAGAACCTTTCTTATTTCTGTACTTCACTGATACCTCGTAATCCTGTCAACAGAATACCTGCAACTTAAAAGGTATTTTTTTTTTTTTTTTTTTAAATCTAGTTTCTTAAGGGAGCTATATCTGCTACACAACAGTTGAACCCAGACTACTACTTTTCTTTATGGAAATAGTACCCTGGGAACTAAAAGAGTACTGTCTAACCTGGCCCCAGCCCACTGGCACAGCAGTACCAGACAGGCAGTCAGCCATCATGCAAGTAGCTCAAAATGGGCTACAGCCAAGGTCGTAGCATGGAACACATGACAGTTTTCAGAGGACGAGAGAATTAGAGGAACAGAGGTATTTTGAAGAAGTGAAGTTACAGGGGGAAAAAGAGGCAGGGCACATTCAAGAAATAAAAAAGGCTTTGCTAGTTCTTTTTCATAATATGCTTTTTCTTTCTAAGTTACGTATGCCAGTGTACACCCGACTATATACACAAGGAAAAGCTCCATAACCGATAATGCAACAATATAGCCCAGGGAAGCTAAGAACTGCCTGGAAAGGTCAAAACTCACTTTTTTTTCCCTCCAGTAGGTTTAAAAGGAAGCATGTTTTAATTTAAGCTATATTTGCACGGTAGTAGAGCCTAGAGGCCTCTAAAGTAATGGCAAAGTTAGACAATGAATACTCAGTAATGATACTTCACTGATCCTAAGAAGCCAAGTACGAAGGTCCCACCAAAAGCCAAACACGTACTCAGATAACTGTGGTAGTAGGGACACTACAGAAACCTTAATTAAGAGGATTTCAAATCACAGGTCAACAAGAACTGGGAACATCCCAAAACAGTTTCTACTAAATTTTACTGCCCATCCACAGCTTAATTTTCACTTAATCATTTTTCCTCTCCTGCCATGTGCTTAATGATTTTGTTCCTGACTTTAAAATAGGGGGGAGGATATCAGACTAGCAAAGAACAAGTAGCTGTGAGCATCTGAGGCTATTGGTACCACTGGTTGGCTTGATAAATAAAACTGCACCAGAAAGTGAACAAATGAAAGGGATAATTCTAATCAGAACATGATCCACCACCAGAAGATATCAGTATTAAACCACTCCAAGTTTTCTTCAGTGAACAATAAAAGAGTTTTAAAATCAGTTTGCTTTTTCTTTAACATAACTTCAAGTCTTGCAAAATACAGCCCTTTCCTTTGCATCCATGCCAAAAAGCCATGTTTAAACCAAAACATTTGAGTGTGCATATAATTACAAATGAAACACTATGACAATACTGCATGACATTTTCCTTTAAGTTGTAATCTACAGGTGATCTACAAGGCTAAAGCGACAATTAGAAAACAAAACAGACAATTTACTATAGGAGAGGTTTCAAAACAGCTTTCAGAGTCAAAGCTACCAAACAGTTGTTCAAGAACTAGGAACAATGTAGAAAGGTCCTCTGGAAAGCCACCTGACTGTAAGTGTTCTGCACTTTGCAAATCAGGTGATTTTAAAAAAAAAAAAAAAAAAAAAAAAATTAAAAGTTCAACCTCTAATAAGGCTTATGAAGCCTGAACACCTTAAAGTATATAGCTCTAGGACAAGCCACCCCAAATAATTATTCTTAAGTACATAAAGTCTATAGGAGAAAAGAATTTTTTAAAATTATGACTTTGCATCTACTTGGGTGTTGGTTCAAATCACGTTACCAGCATAATTCCACTACAAGAACAACAAAAGAGGGATTTCCTGATTCAGTGTTTAGAAGAAAGACACACTGAAAACCAACTCTGTTTGTTCCATACCTCATTACACTAAAATAAAAGGAAACACACACACCCACTACTTAAGCAAGTGTAATTATATTAATAAACAGATATAACTACAATTTCACAATTAAGATTTTCTTTAACTGTGAGTTACTAACCATGGTAGTATTACTTCTGGAAGTTTTCTTTTCTTAAGCATCTGACTTAAGCATGTACTTTCCTCCAAAAAACCTATACAGCAGAGAAATACAGAGAATGCACTTTGGATTTCAAACAGACCAAATATTTATGTCAGGTTGTCAAGCGTTTCAACAACTGTCTTATACTTGAAGAGACTACACAAGATTATGAAGGAAGCAGACTACCAAGGCAAACTTGACATTTTTTTCCACTGGTGAGCTTTAATATTTCAGATGCAGAATTAGTTGCTTTAAACCACTATTGAAATGTCTTCTTTTGAAAGCATCAAGAATGAAGCTCAGTTTAATGCATATTTCTGCCTACTTTACGTCTTACCCTCAGAGGAGGTGCTTGTTAAGTTTTTTATTCTACAAAACCAAGTCATTTCAGAAGTAGTGATTTCAGCGATTTAAACTACTGATTAGCCTTTTAGAATATGACTAATATGAAATTCATTGTCTTATGAAGATTTTAAAGACAAATCAATGTCCAATGAAAACTGATCAATAAGGAAAACAAAGGGCTATCTCAGTCTTTAGTTTCTTAAGAAAAGTTTAGAAACACTACCAAAAGAAACAACACGACTTAGAGAAAATACATACAGGAAATACATACATACAAACATAAATACAGTAAATGAGATAGAAACATTGACATGTTTATTATGGTTTAATATTATAGAGAAACCCCAGTTCCTATTAAGGTTAGCTTTTCAATGATTCTTAAAACATTAAATATGAAAAGGACACTTGAACATCAACTTTTTATATTTATATGTGTGTAGTTCATAAATGTAACTAAAAGGTGAAGTGTTTAATGTAAACACCAGAACACCTGGAAATTAGCAACTATATTTACAGAAAAGACTTCACTAGTATTATAAGTCTCAAATAAAATAATCTTACTGAGTCCTGACTCAAAGAGCAAGTTACAGGACAGAGCACTGCCCACATGACTGAAGCGACGCCACTTCCAAAGCAATGTCCCCAGTCAGCTTAGATCAGCTCAGCTAAGGAGCACCTACGTCCTGAACCTGCTCCAGAAACCATGCTCCAGGCTATTCAACAACTACTCGGCCTTATGCACACCCAAATTTAAAAGCCCTCTCTCCAACTTCACTGGCTCAATAGAAGCGCAGGAAGCCACCACACACTGCTATGGGCAGCCCCATAATCTCCAGGGCAACGACAGTAACTCGGTGGTCTGGGGAATATGCATTTTATGGAGTACATTCGTGCTTTATGCACAAGAAAGATCAGTTTTACAGAACCTCCCTGCAAAAATTCTTACTGGAAACAAGGTCAGATCTGTTGGATGCTGTACTTACTACTTCCTCAGTGACAAGTATCTCACATAGTAAAACTGAAAACTGAATTGTTTCTACAAAAGTCAGCACAGCTGTACAACCATATTAGCAAGTCCCCCCAAAACGCTGATCCACTGACTTTTTATACTACACATTTCAAGACAAAGAAGCCAGATATCATGCTATGCGCATCTATTAAGTTTAACTGATAATTCCAGACTAAATGGACAACTGGAAAATAGTTTCTACACAAATGCATTAGCTGCAATATCAAGCTTCACAGACACCTGAAAATAGCTGGACATAGAGATCCCAGATGCCAAACATGATTTGTTTTCTTTCTTGTACCTGTTTAGCAACCATTGGTTTTCAAGCATTGGTTTTCTCATTTTTCATTTCAGAACAAACAGGTAACATACTGACACTGAAGTACCTATAAATAAAGCATAGCCAGCAGGCTAGTAATTGTGCAATCTACAGTAAAAGGCAGCCATGCACACACAATTCTTGGTAGTAGAAAGAGCAAGAGAATATTTTAGATTATCTCCAAGAGATATATACAGTATTCTTATTTAGCCAGCATTGACCATATACAGATTAGCACTACCTTCTAAAACTTAAAAGTTTTCATAAGTAGATTATAGATAATTCCGTTTATTATTATAGAACTGTATCATGTCAGCTAAAGACCTCAAACCAAGTCAGAGTACACTATCTCAAAGGATGAATACAGCAATAAATAATTACAATTCTAAGAATCTAATTGCACATTACATTACAATGTTTACCAACAAAAGTGATCAGTAATACACAAACTATTTCATCTTCATATTTAAAACAGACAAATTTTTTCAGGGCATACTATTACCAGACACATCACTTGGAAACCGAGTCATTTTCCCAGATGTTAAGAGTACTAAAGAGTACTTAAGAGTACTTAACATCTGGGGAGTTCCCTCCCCAGATGTTAAGAGTACTAAAAGATCAGCCATCATTTTGTTTAAACGCTCACTTTCAAGTGTCTGATTTCTATACTTGGGGGTTGAAAGGAGAGAATTACATGCATTTTTTATTTAGAAAACTACTGCCAATTCCCCCAGTAAACTTCCAGACAATGGCACAAATTCACATGCAAATGAATTAAGTCTTAGTAGTAAGTACAAAAATATTAGAAGTAAAACTAGTAAAAAAATTTTCTGATCAACATCTCATTTTCAATCTTATTTTGGACCAACTTTTCTTCTCGATAGCCACAATTTTCTACAGTTCTCCTAAGTGCAATTGCATTATACTGTACTACAGGCAAACGTAAGAACACCTCAGTAATTTTACACACTTTCTCCAGCTCTAATACATCACTACATCTACTACTTGTGCCTTAAGTGACTTGCTTTTTGCAAGAATGAAACTCGGAAGTACAAATTACACTTCATCTGGAATAATACTTTATGAAGACAGTTCCCCCCCTTCCTCCTCCCTTCTTCCTGTAGATCGCAGAAAACCAAATTTTATTTAAGACTAAACAGTTTTGTACCACATAATGAATTATGTACTCGGATGCTAGATTACAAAGGAACCTGTAATCAAGTTCCAAAAGAAAAAAGCAACCCTCAAATTTTAAAATTCTAACTCACTTTGTAATCAAAAGGAAATTATAAGTGATCTACAATGAGTTTTCACCAATTTGACCTTGATTTCTAACTCCATCAATAGTACTATTATGTAACATGCTACATGTACATAATGACTACACAAGATACCCACTGTATGGATGACAAAACATCAAAGCATTATCAAGCTAGCCACATTACAAAAGATAAAGGTAGACATCAACAAAGAGACAGCTGGCTATTATAAAACACTTATTATTATTATTTTAACCATTAGCATGTCAAAACTGAGTCACATGTCCAGTGTATATGTATCAGTTACACACAAATGTACACAACCTTAATAATGGGCTACTGTCATACAAGCACTCGGGGGGAGCGGGGGGGGGGGAGAAATCAGATGTCCTAGCAGGAGAGATGACGACAATTTGGGTCATCACTGAAGCCTAAATGAAGTGTTCTGCATGGCATTATTCACCCATAGTAACTATAGTTTCCCAGAAGTGCAGGACATACAGGATCCTGCTGCCTGGTTATGTGCAAGGAAAGATTCCAACTTTACTTTTGGATCCCAGTTTGCCATGTTGCACTCAACGGTAAAAGCAGTTCAATTTTTTTATTCAAATGAAAATACAAGTTAAAATTACTTCTACTATGTCATACTTGCAGGTCACATTTTAGACTAGATCCATAACAAACTTTTTTCTTAGACCATATGAACTACACGGTTCTTATTCTTTATTCTCCTCCTCATCTACTTGCATATTGGACATGTTCTTTTTAAACACTCTAGATTTAACAGTCTAGAAGAGGAAGATCCATGTTTTCTCATGAGATCATGCAAAACATACTTACATCATCATCACAGATTTTAAGAACTACCTCAATATACTTCTAATGATCACCACTCAAAACAAAGACAGAAACTTACCTACTACCATGAGTGTGAATTCAAATCCTCTCTTCACAGACTTCCGGTAAACTTGATTTGGAAGATTTGCAAACCCCACATAGCCTTCAAGGTTCTTCTGTTGCTAAGGCAAGAGATATTTAGGAAAAAAAGAGTTAAGAAAAGCTTGTAACTTCTTACTTTGCTTACATTTTTTTTTAGTTATTTAAATGTTCACTTCATTTTCACATTTGTAGAAAGGTGTATCGTGGTTTAGCCCCAGCCGGCAGCTAAGCACCACGCAGCCGCTCGCTCATTTCCCCCCCCCCCCCCGGTGGGATGGGGGAGAGAATCGAAAGAGCAAAAGTAAGAAAACTCGTGGGTTGAGATAATAACAGTTTAATAATTGGAACAAAATAATAGTAATAATAATAATGAATTATAATGAAAGGGAAAAAAAACAATGAGAGAGAGAGAGGAACAAAACCCAAGGGAGGGGGAAAAAGAGGAAAATATACATAAAAAAAAAATTACAACCGCTCACCACCCGCCGACCGACGCCCAGCCAGTCCCCGAGCAATGATCACTACTCCCCGGCCAACTCCCCCCCAGTTTATATACTGGGCATGACATCATATGGTATGGAATAGCCCTTTGGTCAGTTTGGATCAACTACCCTGGCTGTGCCCCCTCCCATTTCTTGGGCACCTGGCAGAGCATGGGGAGCTGAAGGGGGGGAAGAATCCTTGACCAATGTAAACACCGCTTAGCGACAGCCAAAACATCAGCGTGTTATCAATATTATTCTTATACTAAAATCCAAAGCACAGCACTATACCGGCTACTAGAAAGAAAATTAACTCTATCCCAGCCGAAACCAGGACAGGTGCTATCTACCCAGTCTCTCAACAACCTAAGCTGTCTACATCACAGACAGTGCAATGAACTGCAACAACAAAAAAGAAAAATTGATTTTTTTTTTTTTTGACTGGATAGCCAAAAGTCTGGCACAGAAAGTTAGCTGTGCTAACAGTATTTTGAACAAGTACAACTACCACATTATGACTATGCAAGCACCAGAGTGTACAAACACAAACAGATTAAAATATAATCAACACTGTTCCAATGCCCATGTGAAACACAAGCAAGTAGTATGAGTGTAGCTCTCCTATACTCCCAAGAGTCATGGTGGTACTGCCCCAATATGATGGGGACTAACTTGACACCCTCTACTTCTGGGTCACACAATTGGAGACCTTCATCTAGATCTAGATCTACACTAATGCAGCATCCATTGCAACAAACCCTCCATAAAGGCAAAACTTCAGTTGCCTTGTACTGTGAAAAAGTTACTCAAAATATTGCCTACTATGGAAAGAGAGGAGAATTCTGGATGTTAGCCATTACTTCTTCTCACCACATTAATGAAAATGTTGAAGGTGCTTAAAATGCTTCTCCCTCACTGTACTAGACCTGGCGATCCTCCAGAGATCAGCCATGCTACTTTTAAACTGCTCTTCCAGTAGAATCCTAGAAATGTGTTTGGTATCACAGCAGGTCTGAGGATTGTCTTATGAAAAAATGTTTAGTTCTTTCAGAGAATCTGAAAATACTTTTGGAGACAAGTATCTGCTTAAAGCAACACAAGGTACTGTTTCTCATGGAGCAATGATTTAAGCCTTTAGGCTTTATGTCCATCCAAAGTTAAGAGGATGTGATTTGATACTACCTCAATTTCAGAGCTTAAGAGAGTGATCCACATCCACAGAACTGAAGTGCTGTCTAAAAGTTTAAATTCCCCTAAGATTATCTTCAAGAGGATAGAGGAATTCTAAAAAAATAATAATTAAAAAAAAATCTGTTCTACTACAGGCACTATTACCTCAGAACTTCTCTGTATGGGATAGAATATGGTTAAGTTAAGGCTGGTATGTGGTTGACTCATGCTTATTTGGATGATTTTTTTTCTAAAATTGACAGAATAAACTTATTACACTAATAACCTCTAGAGTTTAAAAATTTTTTATTCTTTTTTAATTAAAGCAAACATTCCTTGCAAGGATATAAAAACACTATCTCTTTTAAAGCATTGAATGCAAGAAGAACTAGCTTCTTTGCAATCCCACAGCACTAGTCAATGAATTGACTCTCAGCTTTAAGTCACCTAACTGATTTCCCCATTTGGCAAAGAAACCATTATTCTCAAGCAATGCTACACCAGTACAAAGACATATTGTAGTGGTGCCATCATCAAATTTAAGTAAGTCTGAAAAGTCCAAACTTAGCAGGACTACTTTGAAAAAGATAGATTTAATCCTACTGCAAATTAGTATCAGCTCTCATTTAGTGATAATACACTGCATCAATTCTCCTTCAAGTTTAAAAAAAGGCAGTATCTTTGAACCCATTAACTCATACAGAATAAAAGAGGAACATCTAATGATAGCCAGCTAAAGCTAGGTGTTATAGTTTCAAGTTCAAATACACACAATGCCACAAATGTTATTACTTCTCTAAATGTAGGAATGTTTGCCTTGTGTCATCAAGAAACTTTTTTTAAGATGCTGTTTGTTTCAATTCAGCCTTTGGTACAGCAATAGTCTCATCTGAAAGGTTTTGAAAGATTAAAAAAAAAAAATCAGCCAGGAATTTAAGAATCCAAGACTGTTTTACTTTTCCAATCTATTACTACAACTACATATGAGGATACAATCTATCAGAATCTAAAACCCTGAACAGGAGTCAATGCTTCAGAGATATGCCACGACATGCAAGTGGGTGTTCTTTAAGTTATTAAAGAGCTCCTTAACAGTGCAGGTCCTTAATAACCATTAAGGATGTGCAGTTGCTATTCATCCTACCAGATGTAAAATATCTAATCAGTCAGACACTCCTTATAGTTCTATTTGTCAACCACCCGCATCTTTTAATGCCTACATACCTTTTAATGTATGTCATGCTTACCAGAAACAGCTCACCCCCTCATTAAATCTAGGTAATACTTCTTTTGCTTAAAAGAATGGGTTTACATTGTTAATTCTTGTTTATTACATTGGTAATTCTTGTTTTAAATTATTATTATTTCTCTTCCCTTCCCCTTCACATATAGCTCCACATTTAGGATAGTTTTACTACTAAGAACTTTAAGAATGCTGAGTATGAAACGCTAAACAAGAATAGATGGCAACTTTCGGGTTGTTTGCTCTGTTAAGTGGGTCTATAGCATATGCACCCACAATTTTAGATAATGAAATATAAATGTTACTAACCAGAAAGATGTATGAAGTGTTACACTTGGAATTAATGCTGTATTTCATGTGAGCATTTATACTCCATAGAAAAGAGCTTTTTAAAGAACTGAAGTCAGATGCCAGATTCAGATTTCTGGTATACCAATACCAATTAAAATTGAAGCTTAACATAGTGATTTTTAAACAGCTGCATTTGTTCATAACTTGCTACTTCTAAACAGACCGAAACAAATGAGGAATTCAGTTTCTTAAATTTCTGCAACAGCTTTTAAAACAAGTTACTTACTACTTTTTTTGTTGAAGCACTGATTTCCACCATATTGATCATTGTGCCAGGTGAGATCTCATGTTTCTAATACTTACAATAGCTTCCCCTTAACTTTCATCCTTTCCTGATTTTCAACCAGCTGCTACCTAAGCTCAGTTTCAGTTCACCTACTAAAACCCTAATGCTTCTATTTCCACAATAGCTATAATATATCTTTACCAAAGTAATACTTACAGCTACTTTGTAAACAACACATTTCCATCATTTCCAGTGTTGAAGATATCGACAGAAAACATCCAAAAGTAGTCCAGTAAAACGATGAATTTGAACCATTGCAGCAACGAGTCCACACAGGTGCAGCAGCAATCCAGAAAGAGAAACAGGGGTGGTGTGAGGAGAGAAAGAAAAGGAAAGAAAAAGTTACTTACATTTGACCAAAGTTACCCACAATACTTTTAATCTAGTATGCTTAGCATAGTGTTTTATGCAACCTTAATTTAGTTTTATACATGACAGCTTCATTTCATGATAATACACTACATGACCTCCACACCATTTAACGATCAATACAGGTATTCGATAGTTCTTTTTACTCTAGTTATTCAGTATGCTTTTTGTTTACCATACGCTATCTGAACCTGTAATAGGTTCAAGGGTATTTATTGTCTTCAGAGGTGTTCACCAGAACATGGAATCCCGTTTCACCACACTACTGCACAATATTTTTATTTTAGAGTGGAAAAAGTACAAAGATCAAAGCCATCATCATCATAAATGTCTCTCAGGATTTTGTATTTCTATGTCACTTTATACATTCAGTGAACAGTGTCAATTCACTTCATCTGCAATACTGAGCATTAGAGCACTGCTGCAAATTTGGGCGTAACTGTCATGGTTGAACAGCCAGAAAATAAAGAACAAATTAGGGGGCACAAGTTAATTGTCCATTCAGCATCACCTAACTCTGTGGATGACAAGAGACCTATGCTAGTTCTCCAACGTGGCACTTAAAATACTTTAACTACAAACCCATATCAAAGACCCTTTAAATCTCTGTTTTTCACTAAACATCTTCCCATGCTTGAGTATTTCAAGACACCAATACAAAAAAAAAAAAAAAAAAAAAGGAAAAAATCTCAATACCAAGTTCTAGGCCAGCAGTCAATGATGCTTCTGGACACTAACATCTAACTTTTTAATCAATCCCATACTCCCAGAGGCTCAGACTATTTTTAGAAAATTTACACTGTGATGGAGACTACAGTTCAAAGTGGCACTGGGGTTCCCTTCTCCTTTTCTACCTAATGGGATATAAGCTTTCTGTTTTTACAGTCCCCCTCATATTCTATCAGTGTCCAGAGCCATAACAATTCAGCACATTGGGTACTTTGCTGCTGCACTCTTCTGAGAGGACCAAAAAGCAAAGCACTGCTGATCAGTTCCAGTCCCTCTCTGTGCCCTGCAGAGAGGTGGCACAAGACACTCCAGGCAGCTTTGGGAGGATAACAGATGCATGTGCAGCAGAACTGGAGCAAGCTGTACAGGCTGGGATACGACTCATACTGCAGATCCTGAAGCAACATGAATGCCCAACAGTTTTGGTATCAACCACCTTAAGCACTATATTGCTATAATTTATCATGTTGCACATCACTACTTTCAACTCTGAAACAAGGTAGCATTGTCAAGCACAGAGAACTTCTACGTCAGTTCACCAGGTACACAGGAGGGCCTGGTTCCCTACACAAAAGCAGTATTATTAAACAGTGCAATTTTAAAACCATCATCTAGTAAGAACAACCACATGGGTCAGACCAAAGTTCCTGCCTTCAACAGTGGCCAAAAACATACCTCTAAGGTAGCGCATACAACTGAGGAACCAGCCAGCAGTATTTCTCTAAACACCTCCGCAGCCACCAAAAATCCACCTCTCAAGTATTTGTTAAGATGGGGGTATTCTTCTACTTAAATAGCATTTGATTGATTTCTCTTCCATGCACGTGTACACTCTTCTTAGCATCATGCAAACATCGGATCCACAAAGGCCCCTGTACCAAGGACTCCCTCTGATTACCTGTACATTGTTAAAGGAAGGACCTTATAATTTCAAAATTAACCACCTGTTAGCTTAGTTGCTGCAAAGTACTACCTGTGTTGGAAAACAGCCTTAATAGTCTAGCATACTTCATTGAGAAGAAGCCGTTCCATGCCTCTGAACACCTCTGCTGCTCTTTTGTAACACTCTTCTAGCTCTGTACTCTTCTGAAGAGGCCAGGGTGAGAGCTACATACAACATCCAAGAGGCAAAACAGTCACAGATCCACAGTCTGCTCATGTGGTATCTCTCGTTCTCTGATCCCTTCTTACTGATTCCCAACATCCGATTTACTTTTTTGACTACTTCTGAGTACTGAGCTGATGATACTGTGAACTGTACACAGGCCCAAGACCTTGCTCCTGAGCTTTAACAGATGTCAAACAGCTTTAACAGATGACAGCTTATCACTGAGCATACAGCACAAAAGCAGTCCACATATATATCACTTTACATTCAGCTACACTGCATTTCAGCTATCATTTTATATCAAGTCTTCTAACATTTTTAAGTCCTTGTAGTTGTCCATCATCTCTGCTCTGACTTAGCAGAAATGAAGGCAAGCCATACAAACAATTATAAATTTGGCCTTAGCTGACTTTTGATGCATCCACTCTGTGCAGTCAATGTTACTTTAATGTAGGTCTCCCCCAAGCAAAATGTCAAAGCCCACATAAACTAGCTGCAGAGCTAGCATTTTTAGATCCATCATCTGAACCGATGGATTAATAGCCAGCAGCAAGCTGCTATTAACTCTGCCAATGAGTGAAAAGAGAGAAAGGAGGCACCACCAGTGGCTTTCCCAGGAGTTTTAAGGAAGAACACGGACAATCAAAAAATCCTCTTTTCCTTGTTTTCTATCAAGTCTGTTGTTCATCTTTGTTATTGCCCGTACACCGTAATTTACATCTCTCTTTTATTCTGTGCTGTGTGCAGGAATGATAAAGCTAAAGTCATTCTTCAGGTACTACCATCTGGGCCAAAAGATGACAGTCTCTGGTGTAAGGTCCATTGCCTGACAAAACAGCATACCTTAACCCTCTTATCAAGAGGGGGTGCAAATCCAAGGTGAGCTAAAGCCATTTTTTACCTCTACTACAAGCAACTTGAGAGCTCAGCTCACACTCTACATGGGTAAGTGCAGCTGCTGTGCACTGGTAGTAACCAGCAGCCTCTTACATGATGTTATGAGAAAACTCTTCAAGGACTTATGACCTAGCCAAACTAGCAGGAAATATTAGTATTTCAATGTGCAGGCAATACATAAAACATACAGCTAATACATAACTCCCTCTTGTCCTGCCACATCCCAGAGGCAGACTGCAACTGCATGTGTCTTGCAACTGACAGTTTTTGTTACCACATTCTTAAAATAGGAGCTTTACATACCAGTATTTAACGTAGTAGTGCCTCTACAAGCCCTAAGCACTTGTTAATATAATAAAGACACATGCAATCCACATTTAAAAAAAAACCACTGAATTTAAAAAACATGGAAATAACAATACAAAAGAGGGAACTCATCAGCTCTAGCTGTAAAGTTAAACTTACACTGAACATCTACAATCATGTTTCTCCTTTCACTATTCAAAGTAAAGTAAAAACATCTGCCAGGTCAATAACGTCTGCTATAATCTGCATGGTAGAAGTCTAGTACTGATGGAAAGGAAATCAGCACTTTTATTCCATCAAACAGGTGTCAACTGCAGACAGCAGAAACCTATTAAAAGCCTTCTTTTATAATAAGACAACTTGGCTTCCAAGTGCAAACTTAGGCTCTTGCCTAGATTAGAAAAAATTGAAACTATCCTCAAAAAGGAGCCAAAAAAAGAAAATTGTTTAGATGTGTAACCATGATTAAGAAATCAGGGTCTCTTTCAGTCTCTAGGAGCAAGCTGATTAAGTCAATAATCAATAACTTCGATCTGATCCAGTGAATGTACTTTCAATTCAACTATTCCTCAAAATCTCACTGGGCATAGTGAATCAGTATCACCAAAGAGTGAGCTTTAGACTCTCTCTCTTTTCCTGTGCCAGACACTATTATCTGGTTTATTAACAGATAGCATTGAAACACATGTGATGTCTAAGAGCAAAAGGATTCTGCAAGAAGGATTCTGTACTGTAAAAGATCAGAAAGAGCAGACAGCATAGTCCATCTGTTGAGCTACAGGCAGCATGTCCAGAAGGAAAGCAGAAGACCGAAGAAAAACAAAGGGGATGTACCAGGCACACTAGTAAACCTTAGCTTGCCTGTTAAAAAGGAATTTGCCAGCCTTCAGAGCCAGCATACAGTACACAAGGGCATGCCTGAGCAAACTGCACACAGACTGCAGCCACTATAGTGAACACAGCCAGTGCTGCAATTCTTACAGCAGTCAAAGAAGTGCAAGAAAGCAGACAACTACGGGAAAATGAAGTCAGTTAACTATTTAGAAAAACAAAACTGGTTATAGATGGGGGGGGGGGGGGGGGGGGGACGACTGTCAAACAACCAAAGCAGGCCTCTACAGTGCACAATATTAAAGCAAGTTCTACCTGTGACAAGTCTACAAAACATTCACGCCAGCCAGCCATATTGACAGTTTTTACATAATAGTTCATCCTTTGCTAGAATTAGCTACACAACCAAGTCCTTGAAGAAAGCCTTTTTTTGGGCATTTTAGATACAATTTAAAAAGTACAGGAAGTAAAGTACAAAAGTAAAGCTTCTTGTTCTTTTTGTGCATTTTCCCCTTTATTCTGGCTTTAAGAAAGCCTCAGTCTGCCTGCAGAAAGCCGCACACAAACCACCATCACATAGCAACTTGCATCTAACTGAAACAACCAACTCAAAATCAAAGTTGACAGTAAAGTGACCAATTATCTTCCACTCCATAAAGTAGCAGTCAAAATGACTACAGCAAGAAATGGCACAGAAGACAGGGAAGCCTACAGAAAGAGGTCACCAAAACAGCAGCCGGGGAACTAGTGTCAGGAACAGCAGCAGATCAAGCATCAACCACACATCACTTGGTGTGTCTATCACCACTCTCAACCTTCCTTCCTAACTCCTCCTCCTCAATTTTGCTATCCTTGAATGTTCATCCCAATACAAACACTGAGACGAGGGTTGAAGATGAAAGATGCAAAGGAAAGGTATTTTGAAAAAAAGCTATGAAAGATTCCTGGATACAAAAAAATCTATGAAAGATTCCTGGATACAAAAAAATCTATGAAAGATTCCTGGATACAAAAAAATCTATGAAAGATTCCTGGATACAAAAAAATCTGTACTCCACTTCATATTTAACATGTCTCTCTTCTGTTTAGTTTGTGAAAGTTTCCCACAGAGATATAACTGAAAGATTTAAAAATAATTTAAAAAAACTGTTGGGAACTTTCAGGCAATTTTACCTCACACTACTTTCATCTCTTATGAAATTAACTAAGCCATGGGTTTGAAAAGAGCCATTTTTAAGGAAATAGACATTCTCCACAAAGTAGGTTAGTGCTTCAACCTGGAGACCATTTCAAGAGTCTTACTCAGCACTGGAAACATAGCAGAAAGAAGCAACAAAGCACAGTAAGTATTAAGAAACACATTGAAGAATCATGCCATGATGTTCCTTCACCATTTCCTTTCATCTAAGTTACTGTTGAGCATTTTTCAATTTCTTCAGGTTCACCTTAACATGGCACTTTCCTTCAAAATTTGCATACAGATTGGCCAGTTAACACAGACTCAGCAGGTGGTGATAAATTTTATAGGTTTATACCTATTTAAAAACAAAACAAAAACAAACCACCTGATTCCCTCCCTCTCCCACCCCAAATCTCTGGGTGAAGCAGCAGCAACAGCAAGGGCATCTCACATCTGCCCAAGCACGAGTGAATTTTTCAGGAAGAGTAGATTCCTGCAATCCAACCAGCAGTATTTCAACTGAGGGACTCAGAAAAAGGCATTCGCAGGTGTGCACTATGCACTCCCTTCTGTTCTACACCTTGAATACCAACAGAAGTCAACTCCCCAGCAATATAACCCATTCTCCTCATCAAGCAGCTGTAAGGATGGCAATACAAGAAAGAGTATTGTTACATTTCTAGCCTAAAGGGCTACTATCAGATCTAGTAAAATTTCTTGAACATGTAGGTGCAGAAATGCTAATGAGAGGTGAATCACTCATGCAGAAATACTCAAGTACATTCAAAACACTCTAAGTGAAGTGTGTTCCCCTTAAAATCATGACAGAAATTATAGTATTTCACCTCTGGTGCTTCTGTTAACATGAGGAATTCTCATTTAAAAGTAACTAGGGTGAAGTGCTTTTACCATACATTTCTGTATGGTGGATGCAACTCATTCCCATATGGAAGCCATCTGTTTTTCTGTATATTCTCTTATTTTCCTATACTACTTTCTATGCTGAACACCTCAAGCTCCGACTTACAGACGCCTTCAGAAGCCCTGTAGGTTTCATGAAGAAAGACATTTTGAGCTAAAATTTTCTAAGAGACATGTCCCTGTCACTTGTCTTTTAAGATTTATTGTATTTTTGTGCTGTAGCAAACTAGCACCCCAGAAGAGTGAAACCAAGTACTTCTGAAAGCACCGATCCTTTTGTCTCAGACAAGCAACTTCTTTAGAAAAATTAAAATACATCTTGAGACTATCTCATCATCAACAAGTTGTTACCAACTAATCAGATAAAACACATTTTTATGGAAAAAAAAAACCAGTGGCAGTTCAAAGTTAAGTTACTGTATTTTTTATCACTTGGAGCAGGTTAGGTATTTTTCCACAGCATTCATTTCCCCCCATGACAGCATATTTTAATGACACTAAAAGACAGAAGTTAGACTTTTAATTATAAACTGAATTTTCAGGATACTCTGAAATCATGTTTATTTTTGTTTCAATACTTCCTACTACAAGGTTCAAACACTACCAGAAGAGGTCCTTAAGGATATTATTAAATTACTAATACTTAGAGGATTTTACTTTTTAACTATTTCCACACTGTCTGAGGAGTTCTGTATTTGTAATATAAAGAACTCTAATGAGACCAAGACAACAACAACAAAAAAAAAAAGAGACGCAGGTGCTATTTTAAAGAATTATTCCAACTAATAAAAACCTCCTCATGTGTTAAACTTATGTGTTTTGAAACACAGCTGGCTGGCTGGCTGCATTGTTTTTAATTGTCTTTATTTTTAAGCTAGAGAGATACCACAGAAAGATAGCTCCCATTATAATTACTGTGTAAGGAAGATAGTAAGTAAAACTTAAGATTGCTTCCCTGGGGGTTGCAATGGTAACTGATACAAAAGAACGGTCCATACTGATAATAAAATGTATCATCCAGGTTTAACATTAAGACTATTACAATATACAGTCGGTATAATTACCACTCATCTGTAGTATAAGTTGGCAGTTAGAAACCCAAAGTTTTGATTTCATTTATTCCATGTCAAGGAATTAATTTTCAACTTGGCATTTACTGCATACATTTTTCCAAGAGGCAGCCCATTTGAAAGCATCCAGAATACCAGCAGTCTAATTGCCCTGGATGACAAAACTAAAGACTGCGAGGAGGATGACAAAACTAAAGACTGCGAGGACTGAAGCCACAGCTCAATAGCGAACCATCCTGGTGATCAACAGCACCAAATCTGTCAGTTTCTCAACTTCCCAAGTGCTTTTGTTTTTGGCATTAGTAACAAAGGTGGCTGTGAAGAGCATGCATTACATGGTCCAATATATATACCAGCAGAGCAGCTATCCTGCATGATTCGCCATGCAAAATTTCAGAGTGGGAGTTAACTCCTCTCCACACCAGAGTACTTGATGGCCAAGATTCACAACTGGGAACACAATTCAAAAGAACAAGAAACCCAGAATCATTTTTGCTACCCACAGCGACAAAGACTTGAACATACCAAAAGAGAGTCACCTTTACCTAAGGGGATATTGGCTGTCTTGCAGGCATATTGCTAGGCAAGAAGCCACAGGCACAAAGCTAGGGCCAAGAGAAATTCATTCAGCCACCAGGTTAGAGGCCATCCATTGAACATTTCTTTGGAGAAGCTGTGTCTTAATCACTTTCAAAGTCTTCTCCAAAATCAACTCTTGCATATGTTTGAATAAACAAGATGACAGTGTCCCTTCATTACTAAGGTATTAACATTGAAATGACTTAACTTGGGCTGCATAAAATACTGAGTACTGATATAATGTTGAACTCACCTGCTGAAAATTTCAACTGTTTAAGGATTCAGAACACAACAAATCTTAAAGACCTTTTACAGAGGCCCTGTTAAATACCTAAAAATGAACAAACACCAACCAGCTCAAAAATTAACTTGCTAATGAAATTTGAAACTGCTGATAAGGAAAAACTCCCTGCTGAAATTCCCAGCTTTCCTTGCCAAATTTTTATAGGATGGGGGCTTATTACCCCTACCTTCTCCTCCTTTCAAGCATCTAGTCTTCAGTATTGTTTTGACCTTGTAACATTAAGATATTTTTCCTTTAACTGATTAAAAAGGAGATTCCTTCTATTCACAACCCACAACTGAAAAAGGACTGAACAACCATATCCTCCAGTTTTTGCCCCAGTCCCTTTAAGGTCTTGTTCCCCATTGCTTCAGTCTGTCGCTTACAAACTGCAGGTTCCTTCCACTGCTCTGAAAATGTACAGGTTTGCAGATGCCCGCAGAATTGCAAATAAGAGCACTGAAGGTCAATACTTGGCACAGCTGAACAGTAGAAGACCACGAGCTTCATTAACTAATACTGCAGCAGTTTGCAGACTATTCACCTCTATAAGTTCTCCCTCAACTAACTGCTAAAAAAAATAAAGAACACAGAAGAAGGCAACAGGATGGCTCCCCTCTACCCATCAAGAGATTACTCAGACCTTCATTTCACACCATCTGGCAAAGCCGCCCAAGAAGAAACTAATTTAATCTTGAATCTCTTGGTTTGTTAGTATACCTTAACTAACTACAATTAGGAAGTGTTTGTTTCCAGAAGCAGGGGGCAGGGGGGAGAAATAAGAAGATGGGTTTCTTGGCCTCATTCTACTTTGGAAATTTTCACTGTCCCAAACTTGAAAGCATTCAATTATATTTAAGCCAGCATCTGGAACTCAGATTTTGAGTCATATACTGAGTTTTGCATTCTTGTTTTAAAAAGCTACAGTGAGTATTGGTAAGATTGCACAGCCAGAAAAAATATCTGCTGTCAGAAAGCTTCCAGAAATATCACATTTCTCCAGCAACAGCTTTAATGCCTCACAACTGCTTTGTTTTTGACAAGAAGTCAGCTAAAACTGGTATCTCAACTTACTTAAGATACCACCACAGTTATGATCTGATCAGGACTACAAGACCCTCTGCACTGCCAGATTTCTGCAGCCATCATTAGTCAAGGCTTTAGTTTTGCACATCACTCAAGAAAGCCCTAATGGTAGTTTATGGTAATACTAATACATCATAGGTAATGATGCAACAGCAGATAATAAAAAGCAAGTCACCTCATCCATTCAGTGCTTAAGGAGTAAATGATAGCAGCTGAAACAAGAGCCATTAAACTTTGCCCACTTGTGTTTATCCTCAGCTAAGTCACCAGCTCAGCACCGAGGGGAGAATACTACCTTCTTAACCACTAGCATTAATTCCTCCAACAGGATAGGGTTTTCCTCTTTTCCTATCTTAACCGCTGGTAAAGTGGAAATAAACAAGTTGTACAACTCAATCAACCACCACGTATCTCTGCTGCCTTGGGCGCACTACCACAACTTTCAGCCTACATTAAGATTCAGTGTTAGGGTGGGAACAGAAAATCAAGCTCGTTTCTCTTTGCAGCAGTGCCATGTTACACCAGTCTAAAACAGGCACTAAATCAGGATTGTGCGTAGCTGTCTACTGCCAAAACGGTCAGCTGAAGTTCCATCTCTTGCCTAGAGCACACTTGCATTTCTCTTTTCATTCCAACACTTCTGTGATCCCATGACATGAAAGGTTCAGGAAGCTCAACTGATAGAAAGAAAAATAATCACAGGGAAGAAAAACCAGGCAATTCCTGTGAGTTGAGCTCCATGAACTGACTCACTGCAGGGCCAGAAAGGCACTGCTGCAAGGGTGGGGAGAGTAGCAGAATCGCCTCCTTTCAAGCAGCTGGCCAACAGATTCACCCAGCAACTGTACCGTCAGGGCTGAGCTTAGGCTTCCCTCATATCAGTTCTGGGAACCATATAGGTAAAGAACAAGCCAGATTAGCTCACATATCCAGCTGAAAACTACCCTACCCTAAGGTTAGCTTTCAGTTACATCAGCCAGCTCACCTAATCATACCAGTCAGTACATGAACACTAGAGGTAACACAAAGGAGAAGAGAGGAACACACAATCAAGACAGTATTTTTCAGCTGCAGTCCAGTTATACCAGCATAAGCTATGAAATCGCATGATAAGGTGCTTAAAGAACAAAAAGGAAAGCAGAAGATACCATTTGAAAATACTGCTGGGCATACTAAAACTTTCTGCAAACTGTGAAAGAATTACACATAAATGAGATTAAAACACTCCAACCAGCCAATGTTGGAAAAGTTTTGATTTAAGCTTTATGTTAACATTAAGCATTCTTGGCAATTTTGACCATCTCACTAGGTCAAGTTTCATTTTATTTAAAGTTCAAGTTGAATCATTACATGAATGGTCTTTTAATGTACGAGATACAAAAAGAGGTAATTTTTCATACATTCTTCTTCTAATAATCTGCCTGCCCATAATATAGTGACAACCACTGGCACCAGTACCAACACTGATGCCATCTTAAATTTTTCTCAGCATCAACTCAAATTACCTACAATGCTTTTTCAGACAAATGTCACACCAGAAAGTCTGCCATCAATGACTTCGGCTGCCTTTCTGAAAGGTCTCTTTGTAATAACATTACTGCATGATAGACTGATTTCTACATACAATAAGACTATTTTGATTGGAATTTGATAAACTGCTACTTTGTAGCTCAACAGTCACCAACAACATTAAAGAGCGTGCCTTATATATCTAGTTTGCATTTCTCTTTCTGGTCATTGTTCCTGTCATGCTTTACTCCAAAGCACTAGAAAAAGCTTAGTATGTGGCATTCTCTCCTTCAGAAGCATGCTTCTAAGACCACTGTCACCCCTTGGTCTTTCTTGTGATCAAATGAAAGACAAGTTTAAACTCAATTTTTTTTTTCTTCTTTCTTCAGGTCTTGCATCTTTTGTGAGTATGATGCAATCTTTCCATTTAAAAAGCTCTATCTTAAAAATGCTGACACCAAAACTAGATGCTGTATCTTAATATTGATCCCCCTAAAGCTACAATGGGTCAAAGGAGGGACAAATCTCCCTACATGTTTTAATTAATCCTCCCCCTGCTTGTAAGTCCTAACATCTTTATTGTTCAGGTTAAAAAAAACCAACCAAAAAAGCACACAACCTTTAAGTGTAAAACAGGAAAAAAAGCAATTAAAAAAGCCTACATCTTGAGATGCGATTTTCAATGTTGACAAAAAAAAATTTCTAAATCTTCTGTGCTACTAAGAAATAGTTCAGTTCTATTTTAGTTGCTTAAGTGCTTCTGAATGTAACACCCATAGTGTTATTGTTCTGTAATACTGCTTCCAAAATTATTTGCGAATGCATTCTGACCTATCATTGAGTTAAATGATAGAAATCTGGCATGAAAACAGCCACACAAAGAGCCATTTGTAAATAAGATACAGAGCTAGAGCCACTGAAGAACACGCCCTGTAAGTGGCTTTAAGAAGGGCTACCGGGCAGTGCACTGCTCTGCACAGCAGCACTACTGGTCCAGACACTGAAGTTGGTGTGCAATTGGCGGGTTTCTGTAAGGCACATTTAGAAGCATGGAACAGCACTGATGCACAAAAAGCAGAAGTAAGATTAAGTGGCTTTTGCGGGAAGTCAGTCCAGGATGTACATCAGAACAAGGTTTAGCCAGGTGTGCATTTTACATACCTCCTGCTCAAACTCTGTCAAAAGGGAAGTGGATACGTAGTCTTCTGAAGTGCTTTATGAGCCTACTGGTTACTTTTCAATTTTTAATGTAACACAAAGAACGTCATAATTTACAGTAGCTTCACAGCCATGCTCGTACAATGCAGCAAATACCTGGTTTTGCAGGGCAGCTGCATTAAACTAAAGCAGAAGGCAAAACTACAAGTTATGTAAGTAAATATTGATTTTTTAAAAACCACAAATAGAAAAGAGCTACCTGATGACTTTACAGAGCTATCACGATGCTACCATTAAACCAGGGCTGGAAAAAAAGTCCAGTTTGACTCACCCCTAACATATGCAAAACTCACTCTGGCAAGGTGAACAGGAAGTCATTGGTTTCTGTGAACCAAGTTTCTGGCCCTCGCTGTTGAGAAATGTCTTTACCTCACCTATGCCACCATCCCCACCTCTGTAAGACATCTGTTCTATAAATATCAGTTCAAGACGTTCAAACCCTCCCAGGGAATAGTTTGTCCGCCTACAGTTTAACACTACCCCAAATTTGAATTACTAATTTAAACGAGACTTAACTAAACTACTTAAATGGTGACTAAATGCCATTCTAATTACAGAGAACACATTTGCAATTAACTAGCTTATTTCAGGAGCTAAAGCACCAATTTACAGAAAACAGAACATCGCTCATACATACGCATCTCTGGTCTAGACAGGTTAAGTGAATAGTCTAGCAATAAATTAAAGCTAAAAATGTATGTCACACTACAGTTCTGAGTAGAAATCTCTCTCCTACACCTTCTCCGAGGCAGATTGTCCTTCACTGGCTTTGTGTTTAAAAAGAGGTTTTGAATCTGCAGCCATTGTATTTTATAACTATTTGTTGTCTTAATGTGTATTTTAAGATAGTATTAAAAACACCACCACAGCAGTGCTGAACTACTAGAACTGACTAAGTACAAGAAATAGGAGCATGACCCATGGAAGAGAGTAATGAAGACACCACTAAGTTGCCAGCCAGTTAAAGAAAAAAAAAAAAAGATACTTCTATTGTGCACACTTAGACATTTTTATGGAAAACGAAAGCAAAAATCTATTGTATTTTAGCTTTCAAAGACAACAAATCTGATCCTTTATTTCTGCATAAGATAAACAATTAAGTTTTTAATCCATATATACACAAACACACATTTGCTTGTCACACTGAGCATATATCTGAAGCACCATTTTAACCGAGACTAGTCGCTTGTCCTTGTGGGTAAACTGAAGGAAATGCTGTGAGTTATTATCAGCACACCGACTGATATGCACAGTTCTGGGTGCATTTGCTTCAATTTCAGAATGACTAAGTAGCAACCCTTTCTTCCATAGCAGCAAACGCAGAACAGGTGATGTTCTTGCATTTCAATTCAGGTTTCACCACAGACAAGGCAGTAATTGACCTTTAAAGCAATGGCTTTTTGAAACCTGCTCTGCTAAGTAAAATTTCTGTTTATTGGTTTTTGTTATTCACGTGTCAGCTTAAAAAAAAAAAAAAATGCAGTCATCTGAAGCCAGGACAAATTAATGCTTCTACATTCACAAGTCACCAGCCAAAGATGCTAGTAATCTCACAGAGCAAACAAGACACAAACTTTACAAACTAAGCAGGTATCAAGTGAAAGATGTTAAATAATACACAAAAATACATCTTCCCCAATTTCCTAACATTTCCACAGGCAAGAACTTTAAAATATATGTAGACAGAATTAGAAAGGAGAAATACTTTAGAGTAACATTAGTTTGATACCTCAGTGAAAGTTCTAGTCAGAAATTAAGTTATTACTTAGCACTGAAAAGCTACTACTACAAAAAAAGTCTTGCATAAGAAGGTATGGTCTACCTTTTAGGCAAGATATACAGCAGCAGCCCATCTAACTTTCAAGGGAGCAAAGCCTGCATATTCACACAAGCTGACACTTTTTTGGTCGCAATATTTATATAGATAATAAGTATTTCTACATATGGAAGCGTTTCTTTCACTGAACATAACCTAAAACCACTGTCAATCAGAGGGAGATTCTTATGGCCAAGCAAAAAGATTCAGTGAATGGGTACTTCTGACAGTCTTCTGTTCAGTGATTTTTCATCTGCAGGAGGCGGCACACAAACTGCACACAGAAGATTCTTGAACATTGTCTTTTACAGAATTACATTTGTACATAACTGGTTCAGCATGAAGTCAACAACTTCATGCTAAAATAAGTTTAGCTGCTTTTCCTTAAGTTGCCCATTAAAATGTTCATATGTAACGTCGTGCCTCTTTCCAGTCACCCTCCTGAAACATTAAACCACCCTCCAATTTATTTTGCAGGACTGGTTGGCTAAACGAGGGGATCACACAGAAACTGCTCAAAGTATTTCATACAGATTGCCGGGGGAGCTGTTCGTAAATTGTAATTTTTAGTATTTTTTTTGTTTTGTTTTAAAAACGACCGGCCGAGGCCCCGGCCCGCCGCCACTGCAGGGGCAGGAGCCGGCCGGGGCGCGGTGCAGCGCGGGCGGGCGCGGACTGGCAAACCCGCGGAGGCGGCGACCAGCCCCGCGCACGCCCCGGCGGGCGGCAAATAAGAGCCAGACCCGAGCGGCATGAAGCCCTCCAAAAAAGCCCTAAAAAAAAAAAAAAAAAAAAAAAAGGCTACAGAGACGGGTAGGCGGCTGGCGGGCAAGCACGCCGCGGTGCCTTCGGCCCTCTCCCGCTGCCACACACGCACCCACCCGCGCACAGGCGCCCCCTTCTTCCTCCTCCTCCTCTCCCTGGCGCCGTGATTTCAGTCCCACCCGCTCCTCTCCCGCATATTTGAAGGCTGTTTTAATTCCTGCAGCAAATTCCTCCCTCCCAAATTTGGGCGCAAAAGGAGAAAAGGGGAGGAGGGATGGGGGGGAAGGGGAGAAAGCGAGGGAGAAGAAATATCTCCGGCATTTTCGTCGCCTGGCTCCCCAGCTCCGCGCAGGCATTATACAATTTCGGCGAGGCAGGAAGTGATTGCCGGGGGGGGGGGGGGGGGGGGGGAGGAGAGACGGCAAGGGGGGGGGCTGGAGCTGCAGCTGAGGAGGAGGAAGGCGGGGGGCGGCAAGAGGGACGGGGGGCCCCGCGGCGGGGCCGATGCTCCGCGCCGCCCGGCAGCCGGTCCCCGCCGCCGGGATGGGGCTCTCGGCGGTGCTCGCTGCCCCCCCCCGCCCCCGCTCCTCCCGTGCTGCCTCCCAGCCCACCCATCATGGAGACCCCGCGGCCGCAGGCTCCCGCCTCGGACTGTCACGGCCCCCCCGCGCCTCGGCCCCGGGCTGGAGACTCACCCATGGCGCTGGCCGGCGGCGGTGGTGTCGCTGCCGCTGCTGACGCTGGGCTCCGGCTGGCTGCCCGCCCGCCCTCCCTTCCTCAGCCGCGGCGGCACCGAGCGGGCCGCCCCCTCCTCCCCGCGCGCCTCCCGCCAGCCAACCCGGCGGCCGCCGCGGTGATTCTCCAACGCCCCCTACGCCGATTCCGCCGAGGGGCCGCGGCCCTTCCGCACAGCGCCTACGCGCGCCCGCTCTGGCGGCCGGACGGACTTAGCGGCTCGGCTTGGCTTGGCTCGGCTGCGCTCCCCCCGCCGCCGCCGCCGCCTGCGCCTCCTCCTTCTCCCTCGCCACCTCCGCCCCGCTCCTCACACGCTCGCTCCTTGCCCGCCTCCCCGAGCACGCAGCGGCAGCTTCCGGCTCGGCCCCTCCGCTCGGCATGAGACTCGCCGCGGTCCCCACGTCTCTCCCCCCGCCCCTCCCAGCCCGGGAGCTGACTGTTATTTCCTCCCGCTCCGTGTCAGAAAAAAAAGGGACCGCTCGGCGGCCATTTTGAAACCGGGCACGCTCAGGAGCGCGAAAGCTCCGCGGCGGCCGCGGGGCTCTGCCCGAAACAAAGATGGCCGCCGACATTGACGGGCTGGGCGAGGCGGTTACAACGCCCCCTCCTTTCTCCGGGGCTATTCTCGGAGCGTCGCTAGGCCTTACGCGCCTTGCGGAGCCCAATGAGCGCTATGGCGCCTTACGCTCCTTCCGCCCGCCCGCTCACGCAGTTGGCGTGCGAGAGGCCGGCAGGAGAGAGGAACCCGGGGACGGGAAGGGGGGCCGGGGGCCCAGCGGCAGCCCCTGGGCCGCCTTTAGGCCGCGGACGCTGGGGCGAGGGCCCGCCAGGGCCCTTGTCCCTGGAGAGAGCTCGGGCTGCAGCACTGCGGTGGGCGGTCAGGCGTCCGTCCCTCTGGTTCCCCGCTACGCCCTCCCGCAGCCCCTCCGCCCGCCCGCGCGGCTGAGGGGGCCCCGCCGCAGCGGGTTGGTGCCGGGCTCTTCCCCCCCCGCCGCGGCTCCGGCGTTCACGCCCCCGAACGAGGCGTTCGGGTCCCATTCATAACCGCCGCCTCATTCGCGGAGCCGCTTCCCGCCGCGGCTGCGGGCCCCAGCGGCCAACAGGCCGGCCTGCCCCTGCCGGGGCGCGGGGGACCGGATCCTTCTCCCCGCAGGACGCCGGGGGTTTTCTCCCTGGCCTTCTCCGGCAGGTGTGGGCTCTGCCGGGCGGCCGCTGCGGCGGGGAGGTGAAGGCACTGCCGAGCTGGTCATTTTGCCACCGTCAGGCCCACAAATGGGCCCGAAGCCTGGCCTTTCCTGCCATTAGCAAGTAATAATTTGGTGCCTAAGTCCCCCAGAATGAATGAGAAGTCATTTTTTAAAAAATACAATTTGAACACAGCTGTTGGCAGGCACCAGGTACAATCCTTCTAGGAGGCGAAGGGGTGCTCGTACACCCTGGGAATCGCACTGACAAGCCCTACCGCCTGGGCTGGTCTAGCACATCCCTGAGACCCAGAATTGGCTCCTCTGAAATGCTGCTACAAGTCGGGGTAAACGTCTGCTGCAGTAAAGAAGTGACACTGGAAAAGGATGGACTCCAAGAGAGGCAGAAAAATGACTTCTGCCTTTCCTATTCCAATACAGCTCTCAACATTTTATTTCCTTTTTATGTTTGGGACAGGTATCTTTGGAGCTTTTTAAACTCTGGGGTATTTTATGCCCAAACTGAAATACTGGAGACCTGTATTTATGATGTGTGATTTGAAACCTAACATACTTTATTTTGTGTTAGGGACTTCCGAGTATGGTCTGTTCCTTGCCTTTTCTTTCACATAAGGCACAGTACGCTTCTCTAGTAAGGAAAGGTACTTGGCAAAAAAGGAAAAATATATAAATTTATTGTGCCTATTGTGCCATATAATTTCTTTCTGCCATTATTAAGAGTACATTTTAAGAGCATGCCCTGGTACTAGAAGGATGAAAATAGCAATTTTCTTTTCAGCAGCAAAAGGGAAACTTTCAATAATGCAGTATTTCTGTAGGTAGAGTCATAGCAAGGCAGACAGGAGCAACAATGAAGATGCTAAGATTGCCCTTGTTTCTCACCGATTTCCATCCAATTCGTTCTTGTCTAATGTCTGACTTTTTCCTTTTTTGGGTGCATTTGATAAACAAATATGTTTTACGACAACAAGGAAAACGCATCATCTTTTCAGAAAGGTATGCAGCCCTGCACAATGTGGTTCAGTGCTGTTTAAGAACTGGAAGTGTTACAATATACTGTGGTTCTTGGATGCCCAAGGGAAAGAGATTTTTATTATCGTTGGTCACAGGACTGCCAAATGTTATCTCATAAATCTGTGTCTTTCACAATGGATGAGGTAAGAAATAACCTTTTTTTTTTTCATTCTGGTTGGTTTAGGTGGTAATGTCCATGGCAATGAGATATAGCTACATTGCTTTCGTGGTTATTTGAATACCAAAAAAGAGACATTTTACACCACAGAAGTTGTTCACTGAATACAAAATATGGTCCCCGCAGCTCTCCCATAAAAATACATTGTGGGAAAACAAACAATACGAATAATACTTGTTTTCTCTCTTGTAGTAAGGGCTTCAAATTGCTCAAAAACATTTATCTTGGTTTTCAGATATGCAATGCTGAGAAAATAGTATGTAACTGATGGGGATACCTTCAAAAAGGGAATGATGCTTTTTAAGTAGTTTCCTTTTAAGTAAGACATTACTTCGTGGATTGATCATTGGAAAAACAAAAGTGAGCTTGCACCTTTGAAATCTACTGCAAAACTGGCACAGGCTTAATGAGGAAGCAAGATGCAAGCCAGTGGGTTTTATGTGAGGTTAATGTCCCATTTTTCTGCCTTGTGAATAGCGGGGGGGGTGTTTCTCTTTTCATACGGTAATTTACAGGGTTAGGAAGATTCTGCAAAATTGTGTTCATTTTGAGAAGAAATAAAGCAAATGCAAATGGGTCCCTGAGGTTTGAAGAATGCTGTGTTCTGTGTACAATATAATAAATCCAAACTTTTCCATTCCTGTCGCAATCTGCTGTTCTCCTTCAAAAGGAAAAGACTTCACTAAATCTGTCGCTAAACTTTAAAAAACTGAACTCGACAAGTAAATTTCAAGAGTCTTTAAATTCTATTTATTTGATTCTTTTGAAAGAAGATACAATTTTGTGACTGCTTTTTGTGAAATTAATAAAAAGCTTTGCAAACTTAAATGTAGAATGCTACCTGCCATAACTCAGAACCCATCTGTGTCCTTGTCTTCAGATACAGAAACAAAACCCACTCACCTTATTTACAAAATCTGCTAACTAGGGTTGCCGCCAGGTTGGTTCCCAACCAGCCTAGCCAGTTTCAGTGTCTTCTTGCCAGTGAGACATACGAAGACTATTTTGTTTTCCTTTTTTTTTAATGCAAGCAGACATGACTCACTAGGTGAATTTGCACATAGCATTAGCTCCAGCATGGGATGTGGTGGAATTACTGTACTTGTACCCTGTTGACTTGCTCCTGCATGGCAACTCCAATACCTCCTGGATTTGTAGGGCACGTGGTGCATCTCCAGACTTAATCGCACTTGCTCAGTCAGTCCAATGTATGCAGCATCCTTTTGAGCTGCAGTGCAAGCGTAACAGATCTTTGCATACGAAGCGATCACTTGCCAAAACAACCAGTTTCATTATACCAACTGGGTGAAGTCCTAAACTCCCACTCCTGTAAACAATCTATCTCTTGCAAGATAGGAGGCCAAGGATGCTCAACAGTGAATAATAAGCACAGTATCCTCCTTCAAACCCATCCTTAAATCTCAGCTTTGCAGTAATGCCTACCAGCATCTTGACCACTCTTTGACCACTGCTTGTCATGCTGACCAGTAATGTCTCCTGTCCTTGGACTTTGTTGCCTCTTTGACATCTGCTGCCCTTTACATTGGATGATCTTTTTGTAAATGCTGCCATTTTGCTTTGTTTGCTAGCACAAGAAACGGCTCAACACAATGGTAATACAAATGCTAACAATAGTATGAGGCATCTGGTGTCACATCTAATTGGGCCCTGATGTCTTATCCATCAACTCTTTCCTATTTTGAGACATACCAAGTCAGTAGGGCCACTTTTCAGAATAAAGGTTTTGAGAATCAGGCCTGCATTTGCATCACTTTTCTGTATTTAGAGGAGGGCTGTCATGAAACAGAAGACCCTTGCAAACTCACAAGCCGCACAGTAATCAACTATCCTAACTATCGTCGGCACTGCCATCACAGCTGTTGTCTTTGGCTGCCACCTACAACATTATTCTATGAACATGCAAATATGAATAAGCAAGATAAAATGTATACCTCTTGGCCCCCTTTTAAATCTTGCCGTTTGCTGTTTAAAAAATGCTCTGCAACAATAAGAAAGCTATATTCATCAGCAAATGCTTATAAGACACTGTAAAAGTTATGAACACAGGCTTCTATTGAACAATTGCTATGGGAAAAATACAGCATGTCTTGTTTTGTAGTGTGTTTACTGTATCGTCCTGGTATACATCCATTACTTCAATTATCTAAAGAAAGAGGCTTTGATAGATTACGACCCAATGATGTGATCCTTGTGAGAGGCACACACATGCACTTATTGTTTAAGGTAGAAAATGGTTGCTTTGTGCAGTTATAGTTGTGTAGCAGGGAATATAGATCAGTCGAAGCAGGAAGGCAGCCTAACCCTTAGTCATGTACTCATACCAATAACGATTACTTCCTTAAGTGAGGTGAGATACAACCTTCATGGTAGTTTCCTTCCTCCTTGTGAAGGACTGGTGGCTTGGGAAACACAGCAGGCTTCCAGTAATGTTAAACTATTTGAAAAATGCACCATCTAATACATTGTTTGTACAACATTCACAGATGCAAGCCGGTGAGCTGACAGATCATAAGATGTATTTCCTACGCCAGGGCCTTAAGCAAACGCCCCTCTCGCCCTTCCACCCCTCTGCTTGAAGGCACCAGCAGCGACTGCTTGGATGACCAGGAGCAAGGCGACTGTATGTGGCATGCCTCCTGTAATTCCAGTTCTCCCTTTGTTTATTTGTTAATAAGTAAATATATGTTAATAAGTAAACCCCACTGGGGTTGGGCAGGTCTCGGTAAATCCTTAAAAGGCTTTCTATATACCCAGATGTGTAATCATTAATACCCAGTGCTGCAGCCAAACATATACTGATGAACCATTGTGTCTGAGCAGAATCCGGTGGGCATAAAGGGTCTGCTCATACTGCCACCGCTGCGAGAGCAAGGCCTTTGGAGCGTTGGGCTCACTGCCTGTTTACATTAGCAACTGCTTCCTAGTGTAGCATAAGGTACTGCTGTCATACTTTGCATATTACATTAGGAAAAAAAATACTTAGACATGTAACGCAATGTGGCAATTCATTACTT
Source organism: Mycteria americana (assembly GCF_035582795.1). Taxonomy (NCBI): domain Eukaryota; kingdom Metazoa; phylum Chordata; class Aves; order Ciconiiformes; family Ciconiidae; genus Mycteria; species Mycteria americana. Next base: position 54,481,168 of record NC_134366.1, read on the forward strand.
TTTTTTTTTTATTTAAGGAAAGGAGTTATGCCGTCCAAAAGAAAAATATTTTTTCTTAAAATGGATTAATGAGCTTAAAATGTAAATGCTAGCCAGTTCTTTTTCAGAAATAAAATATTATAAAATAAATAATAGTAAAATATTACAGAATGAAAACAGATTAATTCTGTATGTACAGTAGTCAGCTCTTTATTCTCTTTACTCATATCGGAACATTGTTTCTACGAAAGTAAAGTCAATAGCGGGTTCTGATAGGAAAGAAAAGTACTGTGTACCCTGGGCCACTGCAGTCCCAGCAGTCTGGCTTTGTATTTTCCAGTTGTCCCCTTTTGATTAAAGGACATCTACATCACCCTAGGAACATTGCATCAGGCTTTGTCCTTGCAAACGCTAAAGCGATAGTAGGCCTAGTACTTGACATTAGACTTGAGGTAGCAGTATGCCACATCAAGGCCTTGGGTACAAACGTTGCACAACTGAAGTGTTGCAGATTGTGCTACTTACTGGCATTTTAATCACTTTGTCACTTTGTTACCTTTCCTTTACCTGTGAAAATGTGACTAGCTTCTGACATGGTTACTGGGCTACCTACAATCTGGAGTCCTCTCCAAACTCATCCCAAAGCGACGAGTCTCTTCTTTCATATCGCAAGTCGGGCCAGCCTGGACCCTGCTCCCTGTGGATAGGCAGGTCCTGAGTCCACTGCTGCACTTACTCTTCTGACCTGCTGACTGGGCTCCCAGAGCCACCCTTTGAGGCTGTCCCTGGCACTTAAATGAATCGATTAAGCAAAATTAATTGCTTATTGCGACCATCAGGAGCACAGCACTTCACAGAGAGGAGGACTTGAACCACCACACCTATCTAATCTATCATGCATACACATGTAACTCGCCCAAGGCAGCCAGACCATCCTTCCTGGTTTTCTGACCAGCTGCTTTGTATGAACAAAATTATTGGTGCCTCGGCACCAGAACATCCACCCTATGCTTCCTGAAAGTCACTTTTCAGCTATTCAATTGCACTTCTCAATTTCAGATATTCAATGTGCTTTTGATCTTTAGGTTCCAGCCTAAAAACAGTTGTTGAACCCTTGGGCTAGAATCAATGAATACAGTCTTTACAGTTCACTGCTTGGCTTTATCTCCTGCTTTTGTCAGAAGGTGGCTTATTTGTACCTGTCTCTTGGGCTTTGGTGATAGTTTATCTAGTGGCAGCCATTAAGCTGAACACACCTATGTATGCAGCTCCAGTTAATCCAATAGAGCTACTCACTTGTCCCTTGCAACAAGAGGTGATATTAAACACTTACCAATAAGTAAAAAGCAAACCCAATTTTTTCTTAAGCCATGTGTAAGGATTGTTGTCTGTTTACACACGGAACTGACTGAAGCCTACTGCCACTGGTGACAGTGGGAATTTTGCAATTGGTTTTAAGGGTTATACAATCTCCTACACTCAAATCTATTATAAAAAAAAAATCTCAAAACTATGTTTTCTAAGAAAACCACAAACAGCTAAAATATGAATGTAACGGTATAGAAATACTCAAAATACATTAGAGTTCAATCCAGTTAGTTAAATTATAGGTGCGTAATGTGGAAAAAATTAAAAACTGAAACGTAGATCAAGAAAAATGCTGAAACTTAATTCAGATTACTTTTTCATATTTGTATTCTGAATTACATCATGCTGAACTTTTTTACATAAGGAGAAGAGTACTTAGTGATTTTGCTATGATGACTGAGCAATACTAGAAATAGAGCACAGTTCTGAAAGAATCTGTTACGTAGACATTGGGGATTCATAATGGAAGATAATGGTCTTTTTGATGCTGAATCCACTATATAAGCCAAGAATATTTCAAGAGCTTGTTTCAAAGTAGATCCATTAGCATAACCCAAGACTTATCCTCGGTCTTCCAGATAAGAAAAGTTCTTGTATTGTTGTAATAACAGAAAGTTAGAGAGTTAGAGAGTTTTTGAAAAAATTATGTGCTTGTTACAGAGCCAAACTTCAGGTTCAGTTCTTTCAGTGTATACATTTTAAAGCAAAATACATAATCCGTGTTAGTGTAGAAAAATTAGGGTTGGGGGTTATTTGCATAATATCATAGATATGTTTTATGAAATAACATTTTTTTCCCACTTCTGGATCACGGGGTCATTAAACGTCCTCCTTGGACTAATCAGCATTGTGGACTCTTCCTACCCAGGATGTTCCTAAGCTCCTTGCCAACATTTCTTCTTCTCTTTTTTCCTAACAGTCTAATGTAATGCCCAGTGTTCTGTAAAAACCGTGGTTAAAACCTGTGGTTGAATGTACATGAAGCATGTACTGTTTGGTTATACATTGACAGCACTTTTTGATAGTTAACCTTGTGCTCTACTGAGTGCATGGGAACACCTCTGTTATACAATATGCTAAATAAAAACACTTTTTAAAATACATGGAATGCCTAGTTGCATGACTTAGTGTTTATGAATACACGAGTATTTGTAATGCCCATGCCTGTTTTCAGATATTACTTATCTTCACCAAAGACACTCTGATAGAAATAGTCTATTGGACATAACACTTGGTTACAGACTAGTTGCTGTGTGTTATTTCTTTGAAATATCTAGCTGAAGAATTGAATGTTACTGAAAGAGGGTTCAGTTGTGTAGAAAGCAAATATTTGCCTATGTTATCCTTCTTTTAAAAGTATTTTGACTACTTTTACTGCAAAAAGAATCATAGTATTGTTCTACCTGTAGTGTATTATTACACGGCTCATGCAGTTGCTGTTGTGTTGACTAGTTGGTCCAAAAATTCAGTTTATTTAATTCCAGTTTGCGAGCCAGTGATCTCCCATTTTATATCCATTTATTTCTTGGTGTTTTTCTAGTTTATTGTATTTATCTCAACTATTTAAAGTGTCTGCAAATATCCCCATGGTAATGGAATTCACTTGGCAGCAATATATAGTTATATGAATCATAACTAGACAGTAAATAAATGGTTTAAGGCATAACTAAATACCAAATGGAAGTTGATATGTTTGGTAACAGCAGAAGGTGTTTATTGTGAATATACCTCAACACCATTAATATTCTTTCTTGGAAAACCCTAGTTCTAGAAAAAGTTGGTTTGGGCACATTTGAGACTTTGGTCCTGATGTTTTGGGAGATGTCCCCCAAAAGAAACCCTTTCCCTGTGGATGGGTGGATCACCCCGCAACTCTGTTGTGGCTGAGTCCAGAGAGCAAAGGTGGCTCTTGTAACTCTATATGAAAGAATTGGGGATCAGTGAATTTTTATGATTATGGATCTATTAGTGCTATGGGCTGTCCATAGCAGATAAATGGAGAAGGTTCTTAGCTTGAGGCCATGCCTTTGACAGAAAGCAGGCTAAAGCAGCATTTATGGACCTTCAAAAGATCTACTGTATGTGTGTAAGTTCCAATGAATAAACAAGTCGCTGTTTTTGTAATGGCATGTAATGGAATAAGATGGCTGAATACTTGCAGAGCATTTTTTGCAAGAGAACAGTATTGAATTTTCTTGGGCTACAATTGGCAAAGAAGCTTTTTTCAGAGTATTCATAATTACCACAGCTATGAAAAAAGTGTCCATTCAACTTAATGTCTTAGATGGACCCATTAGCTACTGATGTCTTGTTGCATAAATGCACAGAGTTGCAAAAATGACACAGGTTTTTAATGTAGGACATCTTAATCCATTGTGATAGCTACATGGCTTCTCCTTCAAACACAGAGGGAAGACTGTGCAGTCAAGAGTATTTTAATTCCGTATCTAAAGTTCAGCGAATGGAAGAGAGAGCATTGAAAGACTTAAATAAACCACAATGTGATAAATCATAACAAAGTACAAAATGAAAACATTCAGTTTATTTAGAGAATGTTCTCAAAGAATGGAATACATCAGTCTTGAACCAAAGCATACATTTATCCAGACTGCTGTTAATTCACAGTTTATTTATAAAATGATTCCATTTTTGATAACATCTGTATATGGCAAGGTGCCTAACCTCTGGGGCACAATGGGGAGAAGTTATTAAGCTAGCATCCTCCTTCCTCTTTATCTACAAGCGAAGAAGCTGGAAGGAATTGCAGTGTTACTCTGCTGACTGAACTCAGGCCGCTGCACCAGGTAGGTCTTACTAACTTCCACTCATCAGAGAAAAGACAGAGCTCCTCTAAAATGGAGACAACAGGAAATCTTGGTAGGAGGTTCTCAGAACGGCCGACCAAAAGCAAGCTAGGTACAAGACTGTACAGCCGTTGTGGTGCAGAGTCAGCACTTTGACTTCAGTCATGGAGGGAACTAAACAAAAGTAATCACACAAAGTGATGAAATTAAATCAGAAACTACCTTATATGTTTTGTGTCAGTTTGTGATAAAAACTCCAGCTGTTTACAGGCAGCACAAAACCCATGGTTATTATAATTCTGCTCTTCTCTCTGATTACTTGACTGGGAAAATACTAAAACATAATTTCTATTTGTGCAAATTTTTGAAAGAGCAGTGAATGCTTATGAATAATGCACCTATAAGGTAAAGTACTGATCTGGACTGAAACAAAGTTCTTAAAATACATTTTTGTGTACAGAAATTCCATTTGCTGTACATCACTGACAAATTTAGTATGGCTGAAAAAATAAATCCGATTGGCCACAAAATGTTTTTCTCTAATAGTTATGACCTAAAATATATTTTTGATATTGGAAAAAATAACATTTTGGTCATTTTGTCTGACAGATTTTACCACTTCCTGCTTGATTGTTGAGGAATTCAGAATGCTTTTTGGCCAACAAGAAGTATGTCTACACTAGGGAATTTCTTGCTCTCTTTTCAGGAAACACAGCTACATTAGTGCTATTAATGCAGGCTTTCTCACCACCATTTATCTATTGCTGTCTGGCCTCCATCGCTTTTCTAGATCCCTCTTATCTGCTCCACAGCAGGCCCCTATCCTGCAATTAATTCCACTTGGTACAGAGGTTGGCAGCGCCTGCCCTGGGGTCCCAGCCATTACAGATATCTGTACGTAAACACAAAGGAGATAGCAGTACCTGAGCTAGCCAACACCAAGCCAGCAGCTTTCTCGCGTTTGCGTGGAGATCAGATTTAACTCCTTCAGATACGGTTGCTCAAAGTGACCACTCACCCTTCAGCACGTGAGCCTTTGGGGCAGGGACTGTACGCTCCCAGGGCAATGGGGTCCCCACCCTTGCTGGGGCAAGTAATTAGAAAAAGCAGATGAGACCTGGCCGACCTGCTTTCCCCTTTACCTGCTGCTGTCTTCTCTCAGTGTGAGCTGAGGAGGTATTTCACTATTCTGGAGTTTGCCTGTCTGTCCCTTCCCTCCCCATCCTCAGTTTTTGTTGTTTTGGGGTTTTTTTTTAAATAAAACTTTAATTTTCTAAAACATAACACTTTTATTTATTAAGAAATAACACATTAGCAAATGGAAGGGTGTTTTTAAGACTTTTCTCCTCAGCAAACTGGCTTTCACTGAGCATTACACATGCCCCTGGTAAATAAATTAGGAGATAAAGAGCATTAAACTCATAAAACAATTGCTGTATTTTGCTGACGGTTGGCATCCCCGCAATACAGCTGCTTCTCCCGGCCTCCTGGGAGCAGAGAAAGGGACAATAGTGAGCTATGCAGTGTGACTGACATCTCTTCTACCCCGCCAACCTCAAGGCGCGCACATATATTTACCCATACTCACCATCAGATCAGTCATTTCTATAGGTTTGGTATCATCTTAAAAGACTTCCTGTCACCCAACCAGGAGTCAACAGATGGTCAATGCAGGAGGTCACACAGGATGGTCTTAACAAAGTCTTTTGGCCGTGCAATCCATCACTGAGTAGACAATCTCCCTGTGTCTGTCAGAACATGTCTTTTTCTTAGCATCTAGTCCAACAGGTGCAGCTCTGCCTGTAAGCCGCCCAAATCAGCCAGCTGTGCTTGCAATGAAACATTACAATCTGCGATCATCAGAGGAGAGGAGTCCTCGCCGAAGGCTGTAAATAAAAGGAGAAGAATGTAGTGGCTTTGGGCCTTTTGCCCAAGCAGATAAACCTTGACTGCTGTTGCGCCTTTGCTTTCTTAAGAAGCCCCAAGTGCTGTTTCTGATCAGAGAAGAAAGAAGTCCTCTGCTGTGACCCTTACCATCGGCCGTGGCCGTTCCAAGCCAGGGTTCACACGGAAGGCCAGCAGAGCCAGGACTGAACCCGCAGCATTGCCCCCTTCCATGTGCAATCCCCCCCGACGTCGTCCACAGGCAGCCCCTGATTGCTCTAGCCCAGTCCTACGCATTTCCTCCTCCACTACTGATTTATGAAGGCTTTTCATTAGTCACACCCTGTTTCCCAGTGCCTGTGTCCTATGAGGAGCCCTCTGCATTAAAGAAGGTGTTGAAAAGGCGAGAGAGAACAGGAAGGTACTAAGTAACTGGGTGATGGGTAATTAAATTAGCCTTCCAGGAGCTGAGAGACAAGAAATCTCACACACTCTAAGGAGAAGTCACTCCTCAGGAAATCCTTATGGATCATTGTTCCTATGGAGCAGGAAAACAAGCCTCTCACAATAGAAAATATCTTCCCATCAGCAGCATTAGAAAATGATAAAGCAACCAAACTGTGGTAGAGTGAGTCATCACTCAACAATTTTTCTTCAGTGCCTTCCCAGTGATTGCTAGCAAAGGTCATGGGTTGCTAAGCCAGAGTTTGGAGGCTCTAAGATGGGAAGGGCCATCAGGAAGCCCTGATGCTGACAAAGATGCTTACTTCTAAATTTCAGTCAAGCTCAGAAGTAGATTATCAGGGGGAAGATCCATCTTCCTTGTTCTAAATTAAAGACTTGTGTTTTAGCAAATCTGAGGGAAGTGTTGTGGTTGCTATGGATAAAAATATATGTAGCGTCCAAAACTCAGAATTCACTCTTTAAGTAGATAGAGAGCAAAGAAGACGAGAGAAGTTAAGAGCGTAGTGCTGTCACATCCCCTGCCGAGACATCCAGTTCAGGGTTAGCTCCAGACTATGACACAGAAAGTAGCTTTGACTGCAGTGTTCCCCTGCCTGTTGTGATAATCTGGCCCTAACATCATTCTGGTCCACTGAAGTGACTAACCCACAGAAGGTCTTCAAGCCATCATTCAGCTCCCACTTCATTCCCTATTTCAACTGTCCAAGTAATTCTTTTACCACCTGTAAATCTGTGGTAGTAGGAGGAATTATGTTCAAAAAAGGAAAATCACTGCTTTCTGCTTCATTTATCTTAAGACTAAATCCCTGCAGAGGTGTCACATTCCCTTCCTTCCTGCAGATGTAGGCTTGTCTAAAATAGCCACCCTCCCCTAACATTCAGTTATCTCTGGTGTAGCACCATTGCCTGTAGCAACACTGAGAACAATTAAGATAAGACATCAGTGTTTTATCATTGTGTGGTCTAACCTTACTTAAAGCAAGTCTGGTTGATGTAGTAATAAAAAAAATACCAATGCCTAACAGTACCTCTCCTGCCCTAAAGTTCATATTGCTATCAACACTCCAGCCACAAGGGAAGTCCCAACAACAGAAGATGTTATGGAGGAAAGTCTGGTGGAGACCCAGGTTTTGTAGTTATACTGTGGCAGCAGGTATAAGGAGAGGAAAAAAAATGGAACTAGATTTCATGTCCATTGTGTTCTTGTCTTTCTGCGATATCCCTGTGAAAAATGATAGAAAAGTGCTTAGGTAGTGTTAATCAACCACTAGTGACCTCCTGAGCTCTAGGGAATTTATGGCTTTCATGGAGGTCTCTGGCTCTTTTTTTCAAGACTACAGAGAGGTGGTTTCATTTCTGTGTTTCACGGCGGATTGATTCACTGTGATTTCCCCCTGCAAGGGTAGAGCGACAGGCTGTGCTTGGGTAGAGCTTCGGTCCTAGGAATGTCCAGACGTGCCCCGTTCCCCTAATGAGATTATTTTTACTCTATCTTAAGGGTATTTTAGGTCTTCACAGAAAATGGGGTTTAGCTGCATACCTTACAGGCATATTATACATATAAAGACTGATGTGGGCTACACACAGTACTGCTTAAAGTATGTTAGAAATATGTAATGTATGATAAACAGAAAGATGTGCTTAGAGTTTCAATCATCTTTCTTCTTAGTGAGGTATTTCAGGACTTCAACTAAATGCACATGTCTTACATTAGAGAAGCTTAGCAGGCTCAGAATATGTATATCCTCGTTTCCCTTCAGCCTGTGAAGCTGCATTACTACCAAAGCTGAGTAAAGTATCTTTATTGAGTCAGTGTAAACAGCTCCTATTCAGCTCTCAGCCCTGCAATCACACCACTGTTTTTTTTTTTCCTGCAGCTTTTTTCTTTTTCGGAAATAAGAACCTTCTCATGCCTGTTGATTTCATCATTCAGGAATTTAATTCAGCAGTCACCTTAAAAGGCCATTCATTTAGACTTTAGGGAGGAGTGTATTTGCTTCCTTTGCAAAATGTGATGTCAAGGCTTATATTTTTTTCCCCCTCAATTCATCTTAAAATAGGAAACGCAGAAAGAGGAGGGTCCCTAGTAGAACACAGGACACGTTTATACGATCACCTAAATGAACAGAGCTGAAAGACTCACAAGTAATATGTTTCTTACTGAACGTGAGTACACTGGATGCTCTTTCTGAGGGTCACAGGTACAGAAAAAGGCACAGCCTATTTCAGCAGGGTGCTGATTCAAGCTTCTTAATTAGCCAGCTAAAGAGATCAAAGAGCAAAACGAAATCAGATGAAAGCTAGGTGCTGGTGTGGCTGCAATTCCGCTCCTAACTCTCTGGTTCCCAGATTACAATGATGTCAGGCTGTATCTGTCACAATTAACATAGGGAGGAGGAGGATAAAACAAAAGCCTGTTTACTGTAGCCTTCACCAAAACAGTTTATGTATAGATTTCTCCAAATGAAATCACTTATTGTAGGTAAGGCTGCTGGCTCCAGGGATTATGAAAATTGTCTGCACATCTCATTACAAAGCCCTGTTTCTAGCCTCCGAGTTCAGCTCCGAGAACTGAGCCATTCAGAGCCGTCTGGCTGTACTAGGTAAACCTACATACACGTGGCTGTACTTTTCAGATACAGGATAAAAGTGGAACGTGTATCTTGCTCAGGTCAAAGAGGTTTGGAGTGGGGATTTGGCCTTTGCAGTCAGGAGGTGTGGGGGGAGGCGGGAGAAGTGGTCTTTCTGAAAGGGCTCTCTCTTTTACGCTCCTTCAGCAAATTCAGCCACAGTTAGCTCAGGCAGAGGGAGGCCTTTGAAAGTTTGCAGCTCACACGTGTTCAACAGAAACCTTTACAATTTTAGCAGCAAACCTCCCCGGTGATTATGTCTGCCTTGAGCACACCCCAGTCCAAATTTAAGATAATTTTTTCCCCCATACAGTTGTTACGAGGCTCTGTGGCAGGTCACGCTTAATGTTGAGATCTGAACTGGGTGGGGGGCACAGCCTGGTTTCCAGCCAGCATGCCCTGGCTGGCACTACGGAGGGAAAGGGAAGCTGCTGGGGAGAAGGAGCCTCAGAATGGCATAAACTGGCCCTGGAGGTGGCAGGAAGGAAGGGTGAGAGGTTTAAACCGGCAGCAGAGATGGGGGGAGAACACTGGTGCTGAAGCAAACTGCAAGGCAGAAGTTGGAAGGGAGCTGGGAAGGGAGCATCAGAGCTGCGGGACCTGGGAAGCAGCCACAAGCAGAGCTTGGGGCTGAACCTGCCTGAGGTGGCATGGGAGAAAGGGAGAAAGGCAGCGGGGACAGTGATGCCGAGACAGGGAGACGATAATGGCGCTGGTCCAGGCAACGAGCTGTGCATGGGGCTGATGTCTGCAGTCCACTTACCTTGGGTTTGCTAGGGCCTAGGATTTGCTGAGCAAGAAGATTAGGACGGGGTGGGAAGTTTACAGAGCAGGGGTGAGGACTGGCTCAATCAGGGGTACAGGACTTAAAGCTGAGAGCAAGGAGAAGATGTGGTGTGGATAAATGGCCCCCGGGGTTTAAATGCTGCTTTGGACTCTGTCCCACTGCTCCAGAACTCCTTGCACACCAGGCAAACTTTGCATATGGCTACCTAGAGTTCCTCATTTCCCTGGCGATCAACGTGATGCCTGACATGAGAAAGTGCTGAGTGTTCAGAGCTGTAACTGAAGTCAATGGGGTCTATGGTTTTCATGTATGACAAAAAAAAATGTCGAGTGCTTAGAAGGATCAGGTTTTAATATCTCAGATTGGATGCCAAAATTTATTTATCTTTTCCCCCATTTTCATCCACTCACCTCGCAGTTTTATTAAAATATTTGTGAATTAATGTTTGTGAAGTACTCAGGTTTTATAACGTTAAAAGCCAGTAAATAGGTACCTTGGGGAACAAACAATTCTTCCTTCAGAGCAAAATAAAAGAATACAGCACAGAAAATTCTGAAGCCCCATTAAACAAACAGGAGAACACAAATTATTGAACAGTTGCTCATTACATGACCAGCTCTTTTTCTGTGTACCGGCTGAAGCAGAGCTACTCTGAAAATACAGTTATGTATCATGCTACTAGGAGCTGAGTCATCCATGGAAGTACTAATGGGAAAAATACCATCCATTTCTTTTCATGTACTAGTAATAGTGTAAAAGCAGTGGTTTTGAGCTTTCTTCACTTGTAGATCCCTATAAACTTTGCAGGAGAGAGGCAGACCCTTGGATAGGGACAAGAAAACAGCTTGTTCCTTAGTTACGTCCTCTGCAGCCCTTGGAAGTCATCTGTGGAACCCTAGGAGTCTGTAGACCACATGTTGTAAACTACTGTCTCTGACTGTGTAGCTTACAAAGGCAAAAAAACCCTGTTAAATCAAGAATCGTTTTCTCGGTCTTTCTAGTAACATGCTCTGTGTAAGAAGAAAGTGTATGAAACATTCAACGCCCTTGCTGCTAGCAGTAATCTCGAAAGAAGGGAACAAGTTTGTTTTGACGTTGCCATATCAGATGTTCTGCCTAAGACTTGTCTCCTTGTTTTCTTTATTTGTTTTCTCTCCCTCGATCGCCACTGCCGTATCTTGCATTTCTAGTTGACTATCCTTGTACTCCCAGTCTAAGTTAGGATCCCAGTACACTAGCTCACCTCTGCCAATTTAGTCTAGCTCCTAATGTGCACCAGGTAGGGCTGCAATCCGGTTTAAAGGTTCACATACTCGAACGTTTCCATTCCATTGCAAATTATTTGATTCTGCAAAAACAAATATTATGAAGGAAATACAAACAAATTTTTCCCCTTGGAGTTTGGGAACTTCTGTCACCGATGTGTAAGGATCTGTAATTAGAGCAGTGTTCCCTTCCATCCACCACAGCTGTCTCTGGCAATGTTCCCCCTCATTAGGAAACTATCCTATAATTTAAGATTAGAACTGGAACATAAGGCAGTAATTGCCCCTTTCTGTTTGAGTCTTTGCAGAATTTACGTTGTCAAGCTGAGGCGTTTGTTGTGCTTAAACCTTTCCACCCCTCGGCAATAGGTCTTTACTTGAACTTCATTTCACTTTGCCTCGTTTGCATCAGCAGTTCCCCTAGTTCAAATGCTGTGAGAGCTGGTTGTAGACAGCATTTGCTTCAGGGAAGCGCAAGCCTCTGATTCTCTTGATAATATTACAGCCGCTGATGATTTTTTTTTTTTTCTCACCATCTGACATTCAGCTTTTTGCTACGTTGGTGACCTGTGTCACTTTCCCATTAAGTTATTCTGGCTGTGAAAATTACGGAAGAATTGAAAGTGATGTGAAGCGATAGGTTTATTCAGTTCCTCATTCTGAATATCTGCTCATTTCTGGAATATGGAACAAGGCGCATATTATCTTTACTCTTTATCCTTTAAAATGACACATCTTTTTAAATTTTGTTGGTTCCATCTATGTGATATATGAGAGACCTTCCGGAGCTCAGAATATGTCACTGCTGCCTCTGTATGACAACCTTAGTAATAGGTGCTGGGCTGGTTGCATAGGATGTAGCTCCCTGCTCCCTTAGTTCTGCTTTTGTGTTCTTCTAAGCCCTGAGCCCTGTCTGCTCTCCTCTGAAAAACTCAGTGTTTGCTAGCAGAATTATAACAACACGTAGACAATTTAAATTTGCCAGCAAGCTCCTTTTAGCTATTTATTTATTTTTATTTCAATTTGCGAAACATAAAAAAGTATGTATTCCGGGCTGTAAGCACATTTAACAAAGGATTAAAAAAGCAGACCAACCCCTAAGAGCTTTAGCAAACCCTTAGCTTTTTCCCACATGCCATGGCTCTTCATCAGATTTTTCAAGACTAGCAAAGTGGACAAAAAGGGCTCAGTGTGGGTGGGCTTGCGACAGAGGTCTAACACGTGTGAACATGGGCCCAGAGTGCTTAAGCTGTTTGTTTCTCCAGTCTTTCTGCCTCTTGTCTCAGTGTCTGCACGGCGGAGGTGTGTGCATGCATACACATGTGCGTACATACGCATATTTTGCTCCAGATGTGTGTGTAACATCCATGTATTGGGAATTATCTATTATGTATTAGCTGTTCTGATGTGTCCTGTTCCAGCTTTCCCCCCCTCCCTGAACCACCAACATCAAGTTAATTCTGCTTTACTGCCAGCACACGACACAATGAGAAAGATAAATTTTGAAGTTCCACGGATAATTTATAACACTTTCTTTCCAATTACCCCCAGTTAGCGGGGGTAAACATTTCCCCAGAAGACAAAACACTAAACCACATTCTGGTATTCGCCTTGACTTTCTGGAGAGATTAACTTTTACAAAGCCATCTGCTGCTTCATGGGAAGAAGAAAATTCCATCCTCAAAAGCGCTTCTGAAAAATCAAGCCTTTCTTTTTAGAGAAACCCGTGCAGTTGCAGTTTCCATTTGCTGACTCTCTTCATGTGTTGCCAATGAGTGGGGATGGCCCGAGCCTGACTTTTCCTTTCTCATTGTATTTGGTGCATGTTTGCTTCCCTCGTGGGCTGTGTTTTGAATGTGTTTGTTTAGTTTCTCACTGCTTGTCATACTGACTTCTTTCCCTTCTGAGTTTGCTGCATATTTTATTTCTGTCTTGCATCTGCACTCTGCTTTGCTTTGCTCCGCTGGGTTGAGCATTCTGATTGCATGAGGATGTGCCTTTTTTGTCATTTTAACCTCTTGAGGGTTAGTGCTCCTTTGAAGAGAGAGAATGCAGAGGGGAAGACCAAAAATTAAAACTCTAAAATAAAGTCCTACTGACAGAAAAAATAAAATTAAAAAGCCAAAAAAAAAGTATACACAAAACTAAAATTAATAAAACAGGCACAGGATTTTAAAAGCTGTATAATTTCTTCCCACAGACATAATCCAGATGTTACTCAATAAAAGAATCACATTTAAATATAAAAGAATCATATTTATTGCATTGTATAATCACTGTATTTTTTGAGTTCAAGAAAAATATGAAAAATCCAGGTTCAGTAATGCACACCTTTCACAGGAATCCAAACCTTTCTTAGCATGGTTTATGGCCATTCTGCAATATGATCCTCTTATCTCTGGTAAAAGTCTGCAAGGTTTATCAGCAGCTTTTGACACAAATGAACTTAAGATCTGACTGCTTTTCCACAGAAGCTATCTGGGATCAGTGGGGTCATTCTAAAGATGAAAACTATCTGTACTCCCCAGGGTCATATCGGTTATCTTCCTTGCTTCACATCCCCTTGTGGAAAGCTAGTTGTCAATATTTGCATCAATGGGATGTCACTTGATGAGATACCTCAGATTTTTAAAATGAACAGTAATATGTATCTCATAATCTGTACTGAACACTACAATCATCCGACTATAGCCAAGCCTGGGAATAGTGAATGTCAGAAAGAGAAAATAAGCTAACTCAAAACAAGTTTGAAGAAAAGATGAGTAGAGCCGACAGATGGTACAGCACTTTAAGGAAATCACGACTTTCCCCTTCTTCCATCAGTTGCTAAGGAGAGATTATATATGAGAGAGTACCAAGAATATCAGCATTCATGTAATACTTAATTCTGACCAGTGTTTGAACACCCATGAAGCCATTTTACACTCCTTCCATCTTAATCCAACCTGCTTCTTGGGACTGCGGCATTCATCCCTGTGACTCTCTGTTTCTAAGATGGAAGATGGGAATGCTCTATCCTTTAAACTGACCAGAAAGCTGCTCAGAAGCATTAACCAGTCCACCATGCAGTTATGCATCTCTTGAGCTGCAAAGGCAAATGAGAACATGTCAGAACATATTCCCCTGCAGCTTAGTGACTCCACATTCAGTAACTGCTTTAAACCAGAACAATGATCTTTCTCTTTTCGGCTTTCCACGGGATAGGGTTCAACCCCATTAATGACTGTATTTCCCTCCCTACCACTCCAAGGATGCTTGCTGAGAGGGGATGATGTAATTGTCATGACTGAAATGAAACTCAGATCATTTGAGGAGACTGAGTGTGGAGAACATGCATTTGCTACAGAAATTAATCTGGCAAAGAAAAAAAAAAAGAAAAAAACGCAGAAAATAATTGCTTATTTTTTAAAAAAGATTGCAAGATGCATATTGTTTACTCAAGCTTTAACTGGCTGAAGGGCAGAGCTCAAAGGGTTGTAGGGAATGGGGCTGCAGCTGGCTGGCGACCAGCCACCCGTGGTGCTCCTCAGGGTTCAATTCTAGGGCCAGTTCTGTTTAATATATTTATCAATGATTTGGATGCAGGAGTTGAATGAACCATTAGCAAGTTTGCTGATGATACTAAACTGGGAGGTGCTGTTGACTCTCTCAAGGGCCAAGAGGCCTTGCAGAGGGATCTGGATAGATTGGAGCACTGGGCTTTGATTAATGGGATGAAATTTAACAAGTCGAAATGCTGGATTCTGCACCTAGGATGGACTAATGCTGGGCACAAGTATAAACTGGGAGAGGTGTGGCTGGAGAGCAGCCCTGCAGGAAGGGATCTGGGGGTGCTGGTCGACAGCAGGCTCAATACGAGTCAGCAGTGTGTGCCCTGGCAGCCAAGAGGGCAAACCGCATCCTGGGGTACATCAAACACAGCATAACCAGCTGGTCAAAATGGTGATTATCCTGCTGTATTTAGCACTGGTGTGGCCTCACCTTGAGTACTGTGTGCAGTTCTGGGCCTCACCATTTAAGAAGGATGTGAAGGTCTGTGAATGTGCCCACCGGAGGAGGGCACCAAAGCTGGTGAAGGGCTGGAAGGCATGTTCTCTGAGGAGCGGCTGAGGATACAGGGTTTGTCTAGTTTGGAGAGAAGGAGGCTGAAGGGCAACCTCACTGCTGTCTACAGCTTCCTGAGGAGGGGACGTGGAGAGGGAGATGCTGATCTCTTCTCCCTGGTATTCAGAGATAGGACACGTGGGAATGGTTCAAAGCTGTGCCAGGGGAGGTTTAGACTGGACCTTAGGAAGCATTTCCTTACTGAGAGAGTGGTCAACACTGGAAGAGGCTTCCTGCAGAGGTGGTCGATGCCCCAGGCCTGTCAGTGTTTAAGAGGTATTTGGACAATGTCCTTAATACCATGCTTTAACTTGGTCAGCCCTGAATTGGCCAGGCAGTTGGACTAGATGATTGCTGTAGGTCCCTTCCAACTGAAATAGTCTATTCTATATTCTATTCTAAGCCTTTCTTCAACAGAAGCAGTGATATATTGCCTGCTAAGTTACCTCCCTCGTCTCCCACTTTAACTATGCTATATCCACTAATTTCTCCAAAGACAAGAGCTACAGAAGGGACATTCCAGCTGAAGATGGACCAACACAATCCTCAGAGCTAGGTGAAGCCATGTTTACAACATCTCCCTCTTAAGTGACATGCAGCATGCTAAAAAGTGGCCACGTCCCATCTTCTCTTCCATCTGAGGTAAAACCGGCCCTTGTTTTAGTAAAGTGATGCAGAAAATTGTGTCTTTTATTTGGTGGCCATACACAATAATGACAATTATGATGGGAATGCATACAAATTAATGATGAGCACTCTTATTTGAGAACGGAGACCCACTAACAGAAGTGCCTGCAGGTGTATAGGATGGAGTCCCTCACCATCGCAGAGAAAGATGCAGTTACATGCTGCAAACTAGTATTTCATGAAAGGCCTTCAGGGAAAGGAAAAAGACCAGGCTTGTACATTTTTGCAACGAAAAGCACCAAAGAGAGCCCGAAGCCCCCTTGAGTGTTACTGGGAGAATCCCTTGGGCTGTAGGGTAGGTGAGATTTAGGTGACTGGCAGCAAAATGTGCTGCAGACTAACTGCACATGATTATGATACCCAAAATGGAAGGCATATTAAAAACAAGAGGATAGGGGAGCTGGTAAGGAGGACAGGGCCAATGGTGGTAGCTGGGGGATATTAACAAATTTTATGGCTAGAAAGGAATATAGTAAGAAACAAAGGCTGTAAAAGTGACTAATATGATTTAAGGCCAGTAGGGAGAGAGAGCAGAGGTGAATGGATGAAGCAGTCACTGGAGGCAAGTATTTGGGTCAGAGTACAACAGTGAGGGTGAGGATAGACAAATGTCACTCAGGCTTGTTTCCCAGACCGTCCTCGGGATGCACTGCCTCCCTTATTCCACGTAATAAAGACTTAAGATCCTCCTTAAGATTCCTCTCCTTTGGCTTGACTTTGACTTGACTTTAATGAACTAACTTCCATACTGGCACTACATAGCCTTGGCCTTTCCCTTGGTTTTTGCTGTGTGGTCTGTAACTTTCTCAGTCAGACTGCAAGCTCCACAGTAAACCATTATAGCGGTGAAGTATAAAGTGCAGAGAATTACAGCATCTAAATGTTATCTAAAGCACAGCTATGGTGTCCTATGAATAATAACCTGCCCAGCTGTAAAAATGAATTGCATAAATAGATTACAAATGGGTAGAATGCAGAACTTGTACTTGTGGAACGGCTCCTGCAACAGGGTTGGAATACTATTGTAGCAGTTTTTTGGGGAAAAAGTAGAGGTAAAAGAAAGTTAATTTCAGTTTTGAGAGGATCTCTTGTGCCTTCTGTATGTTGTGAGCATGCAGAAGAGACTGGTGCCATCACAACAATACAACAAACCAGATGTGCCCGACCTCTGGTCAAATTAAGATCCAGTCAAGAATTTTAAACATCATACTACACATTTTATCTAAAGCATTTAGTAGCACACAGAAAACCTCTTCACTTGGTGAGAAGCTGTGATGTATTTCTAAAGCAAGAAATATCACAGACAGAGCTGTCACCAGTGAAAAAGAATGTGGACTCAAGTGAAAGAAATGGTAAAAAAACTATGATAGGAAGCCATTATAGGACACTGGGGGAGGATGAGAAAGCAGAACAGGAAATGTTTATGTAGATAAAGGAAGCCTGCAAAACAACTACAACAGGGATCATAGGAATTTCAATTGGCCTGTCACTGAGGGGAATTGTAATTAGGAAATATCAAATAAGTGTGAAAAGCTGAAGACGTTACATAGCCCTGAATTGTCTTTAGACAGTTTATGAATGTGCAGTTATAGATAGAGAAGCAACGGCCTCAGAAAGCTCAGATCCTGGCTTTTATCTCCAACTCCAAAATAGCGCAGGTCTGAAAGAATCAGTTTATTGACCTTCTGGGTTATACTACTATCTCTATTTTCTCAGGCCTTCTGCAGATGGCTGGGGGCTGGTATATTCACAGAGGATGTGGTTCGTTTAACTTCTGGGGATTGACTCTTGTCATGTTTGTGGAGGGCATGAACTGTAAATTGTTGGGAAGACAGCTTTGCAAGCTATGAGATGGTTAAGAGGCTGTATGTTTTTACCATATGAGTTATTCTTAAATAAAGTTGGAATATATGATAGGCAATAACTAGTCAATTTTGGAAATTACAATATACACTAACAAAAGTTTAGTTCCATTTGCAGTTTAAAAAAATCAGGTACAAAACCCTTTCTGCTGCCAGCAGTACCATCTTGGCTTCTGTGAGGTTTAAATTCTCCACTGCAAAAGTGCGCTCAAGAATGTGAAGCTTTGGCAAAACTCTGTGTTGCAGTTGTAAGAAAGAACAGTTAAGTGAAAATTACTGTATGTTACTTGGAGATGTTAAAGCATCAGGTCTGGCAGCATTGGTCTTCTGTCCATCCCTAGCTTTTGCTTGCCTTCTGCTCAGGCTGTGTGTCCGCTGCACCACTGCAGGCCTGCCTTTGCCAGGGGTTTCCACCTGGTCCTTCCAGTTGCCACTCAAATGCCCTTGATGCTTGCCTCATCCAAAACCAGTGCGTTCTGCCATGGGGCCAGCATAAAACAGATGGAAGTCCCCTCTGATGCTGGACTTAAATAGACTCAAGGAACATCATCTCATACTAACGGGACTGCAGCCAGGAAATAAGAAGAGTTGCAAGAGTAACCACCAAATATTTACGGGCGGTAGTTCAAAGCATGTCCTTCTGAGAAGCTGAAGCTGTAAAATTTATTGTGCTAAACTTCATTTTTGCAAAGATTCATCTGAACAAGCATCTGGTATGTTCTGATTCGTAACATACCTGTCTGCTAGTGTATTGTTCTGCACAACAATAATCACTTTAAGATTAGCCCTGACTGCATTCAGTATTACTACTACAACGCAGATAATTCCTTGGCATCTGCTAAAATGGGTAACAAACTTTTATAGTATTTTATCTTTTCTGCTCTTTATTTGTCCTGGTGAAAGATGATCTAGCTTGATATTTCTCAAGACATAATTGTTGTGTCTGGAGTCATCCTTGTTTGTGTAACAGGGATAGCACTTGTGAGACTTGCAGGGGATTAGAACAAGCATCGATTTTATAAAGAGGCTGTGATTCACTAAGGTTTGAATGAAACCGTGGGAGAAAAGTGCAGATAGTTAATTCTACTTTCCTCTGGTTCCATGTGTACACTAGTCTCCAAAAGCTGTGCAGAGAGGTTTTCAAGAACAAACTCTAATCAAACCCTTTTCCTAGGAAACTCTTGTTAGCAGCCTGCAGAAATGCCTGCTTTATTTTAATGAGCCCTTTCAGCAGTATCACACAACTGTTTTCATAATCTCAAAACTCTTATTTAAATAGCTGTGACAATCAAGCCAATTATGCTCCCATGGACCAATTTTTAGTTATCTTTGGTCGGCTTCCACTAAAAACGTATTTGTGTCCCTTTGCTGTCAGCCAAAATATTTTTTTGGAATTCAGTATTATTTATCTCACTGATTACCCTTTAACTTGCTTTTGCTTATTTTTACAAATTTCCCTTTTTTCCCCCTACCAGATTATTTATTTTTTTAGGCTTACTACTTATTGTTTCTACTGACCTTTGGATCCCTGAGCCTATGAGGCTCTGGGATATTTTTCCTATTTAAAATGCAGAAGGAGACATTTCAGTTTCCTCCCCCCTTCCCCCCCCCCAATATTTTCTGCCAGCAATTCCCTTTTATACGACTGCTTAATTTTGTTTCCCCAACTCACAGAAATTCATGTTAAAATAGGAGTAGAGGAGATTCTTTTGGCAGCCTGCCTGCTGAACTGTAGAAATGCCACTTCACATAGTCCATGCTTTGGGTGGTTGAGTGAGTTCCAGAGAATATAGCTGGGAAGACAAACCTGCAGACTGAAGCCTGTTAATCCGAGGAGAGGGGAAGCCATCCTCTAAATTGCTTCATCCTGATCATCACGTCTGTTTTATTCCAAGTTCTTCATCTTGGCAAAGTAACTCATTTCTTTGCTGCTTCATTTGCCAGTCACTGTGATAACTCAGCTGGCAGGCACTAATGGTGCCGGTGAATTTTGTGACACTGACACCCATTTACTAATAAGCATATTAAGATATGGCGTACAGACAACTATATGGTTATTAGATAGTAATGACTTTAGACCTGTGCTTACCTGAGCGTCCTTTAAGACAGGAATCTGGCTGGGAAAGGATGGCTCTGTTGTCACTTCATGGTCATCTCCCAAACTAGACGATCCTAATTATATAACTGAGAAGTCCTAAAGCATTTTAGTCTTTCCTAAGTGAAATTAAACTGCAAGTTTACACTCGATCTTTGTATGGAAAATGTTAAAATTCACAGCAGGTTTCCAGACGTCTGCTTCCCAACTGTTTTTAAAATCTAGGTCATTATATATAGGTGGCATCAGATAAGTCTCCATGGAAGTCTCAGAATATTTTAAACAGCAAAATGGGTCAGCTTTCTTTAAAGCTTGTAACCATCTAACACAAGTTTTTCATATGTGTACAGTCCAAGAAAGGTTAAATATCTCTCTTGACCCCTCATTGAGTGTGAATTTTTAACGTTCCATGTTCTCATAGCTCTGTAAGGCAGCATTTTCTAGGTAAATTCCCCTGCTATTTCAATCTGTTGCTGTTTTTTGCCATCCAGTATGAAACCTAAGGCAATATAAATCCTATCTTGTTTCAGACCTTGGTCGTTCATTTCCACATACTGTCCTTGACTGTAGGCATTTTCCATGAGCTGAAATGTTTGATGTGCTTCAGCTACTACTGTTTCTTTGATTTGGCATTATTCTTCTCCTCATTATATTGGCCCAGACTGGGATTGAAACAGCACTTCCAAAAGGTGCCGCACTCCCTGTGTGCAATTTTACACTTGCTTGTAAACAACTTTCAGCCTAGCAAGCAACACACATCACTCTAAGCCATGGCAGAGCAGAGGTGTGGGGTAGTGCAGTGCTGGAGAGGGCTACTGGATGGGTGCTGCTGGGAAGTAGCAAGGGGATTGATGGGGAAAGACGGTCGCCAAGGCTGACAGGACATTGGTAGGGAAGCAGAGGGACATCGAGTCCAGATGATTTCAGTGGCAGAAGGATGCTGGATGAGTAAGACATTGTTGGGTGAGAAAAGCAGTGGATGCTCTAGCATCCACTTTCTACAGGTAGAAGCTACTTTGGACTTTCTACAGGTAGAAGCTACTTTACCTGTGGAGCAAAATGTTGGAGGGGATCCTGCTGTAACTGGCTACAGACCTGTCAGCTTGGGAACCATTATCCTGGTTCCCTTGGCCTGGATCAGGTCCACTGCTTAAGGGCATAATCCAGTTACAGACAGGACATGCCTACGTGCCTCAGGAACAGAGCCACGGGGGCCCCTAGCAGCCCCAAGACAGAACTACAAGCCAAAAGCCTGCCACGTTTTCCCACCACCAGCCTGAGTGCCTGAGAACCCAGCCAGGCCAGCGTGAGAAGGTCCCTGCTAGCCTGAGTGAAATGCATGACATTTGGCAGCTCCATTGCTCTATGGGTTATTGAAACCCATAAAAACATTCCCAGTGCTTTCAGAGGACTGCAGATCCTGCCTACAGGCTGCTCTCCTTGTGCTGTGACAGCACTCCAAGAACTCAGATAATATCACCACCTTCTGAACATAAATCTACCTGTGTCTGAAAGGGTTTACTATTTTTTTTCCTGAGCTTTTTACATCTGCTGCTTATTTTCATGTACTTGCCCACAACTGCCAAAGAATAAACTTGTCTCTTTTTTCATTTCTTTCCATTGCAGCCAATACTTGTGCCTGTTGCAAATTCCTCCACCACTGAGCTCTTCTGGCATCATGCTGGCTTGTGTTTTTAGGGCAGAGGGGAAGAGGGTTTTGTGTGGTCATTTAATGCATGAGAAAACTCATTAATAGATTTTCTGGGTAGCTGAAATGTTGTTTTTATCTGCAGAATAGAGACAGCCTAACACTGCAAGCTTCCTCCTGATGCCCTGGCAATCTCCTGCAATTCCAATTTGGTGTGACTGGTTTTTTGGAAGGAAAGAGTAGCTTGAACTCTGTGCTTATTCATTCTTATTGCTGGGGCTAATCAATGAGGCAATTGTGGGTTTTGGTGATGTGAGTGTCGGTGTGTTTTAAACTGACAGGAAACCATTCACACGTACGATTGCTAGGCCACCAGGTAAGAATGAGAAGGAACCAGGACAGTGACTATGAATATGGACCAGATCTGAGCCCACAACACAGCTGAAGAAACTCACAGCCCACTTTTAAACAGTTGAAATACACAGTTCCTCCATAGTGGCTTATTTGTGATTTTGCAGCCTGTTGCTGTGAAATTAAGGTGATGTCAAGAGCAGACGATAATTACTTCAGCTAAGTTGTATAAAACAGCAACAGGTAGACTGCTTAACCAGAGCATTAAAAAGATTTTGTGCAACTAACAAATAATTACATAAAAATAAATAGAGGAACAATACTGTGTGCAGATTGAATTATTTTAAAACAACAAAGTGCAAAGGTCTGCATGCACTGTCAGTGGCTCCTTCTGTCCCTGGGGAAAGGCGCTCTGGCCATGGAAATGCAATTTTCTTCCCTGAAGGCGGCTAGAAGCAATACAGCCATCTACTGACTGACAAGGTTAACCACAGCATGTTTATGAGCTTGTCATTTAACTTGCTCTCTATTTCCATCCTAAAATTGTGGCCCGTGGAAAACTGGTTTTCAGCAGAAGCTAATTACTGAAGCACAAAATTAATAGCCGATTAGTATCTTGCTGACTCTCCTTATTACTCATTGCTTTGACATCTGGTTAGGCAGCTGTGTGTATAAGCACTCCTAAACAAGTGCCATATATTTTCCCGAGTGTAAGGTGGCATCACATCTTGCAGTTGACATGCAAGGGCTCCATTCCCACATCTCCACTGCTGTGTAGGGCTAAGAGAAAATCATAACCACAATACATTTCCACTGAAGAGACAAGACTCCCTGGTGCCTGTGGCTATCCTGTTCCCTTTTTGACACCTCACATTAGTGTTTGCTGAACACTGATCACTTCGTAGAAGTCAGAGAAACACTCTGGACTTCGTCAACACAATGTTGACGAAGCAACCTGGCAAAATAAGGGGACGGGAGTCTTTGACTCAGGAATTATTCAGCATATTAATTGTGTTTAAGAGCTGTTCGTAGGTTGTGTGATGATGCAGGTGTTTGAAAATGGAGCCTGACATTCAACACCCTGTGTGGTACGTGACTTGAGGGTTCGCGTGTCCTAAGACCATGGAATCTTGCAGGAAGTCCATGTCTTGCCACAGACTCTCATTTAAACAAACTAATGAAGAACATTTCAAGTTCATACAACTACAATGAAAGATGCGAAGATGGAAATGGAATGGAAGTGGATTAAATACTGCATGTAAAGACAGTTTGTATTACAGTATTACCTAGAACCTGGATGGATGTCAAGAAGTTCCCTTTTACCAAAAGGCTTTTGTAATCCTTAAAGGAAAATGAAGTGTTGGTTAACAATCATATAAGGCTCAGCAGGAGCAGTGTCTGTGTCAGCAAACTGAAAAAAATACCTGGCATACTTGGTGCACAATTAGCTGGCTGAGCAGTCCAAAAGGCACTCGCAAAAACATAGTGAGGCAGCAGACTATGTGTAAATATAAAACCAGTCTTACGTTGTTATGAAATGACTGTAGGGATCAAGACTGACCAGAGTAACCGACTCTGCACAATGAGCCTCACAACAGCTTATGGAACATGGTTTTCACAAATGGTGAATGAAGTCCCACGATCCTCCTTAGGTTTAGGAGGAGCCATGCAACCTGCAGTGCTTCTGTGAAAGCGCTAAACGCTCTGTAGGCAGAAGGCTGATTGCAACTGTTGGAGCTAGCTGACCTACATATACACATATGGTTCCTACCCTTGCTGGAACTGGAGCATCCAGATTTACATGACTAAGACTTGACTTTGAAGTGTCACTGTGAGGAAATTGGGCCTTTCTTGCTCCTGCAACCACTTCAGCATGGTTTGAATTAAATTTTAACTATGTTTAATCCCTATTGCTTACATAACATAGAGGCTGAAATCACCCTTTCCAATTTTTAGAACAACCAAAAGCAAAGCCATCAAGAAAAACAGGAAAAATACCACTCCTAGGTTATTTTATTGTTATCTTGCTATTGTAAATGAGACGTTAATACAGATTCTCAGAACATGGTGTAAAGCTTCACGCAAATGAACAACAAGCATTTGAGACTTTAAACTGAGACTCGAGACTCTCCTTATGATATTCAAGAACTTGTAAAAACTTTCTTTAATAAGAGTGTGATATTTAATGGACAGAGATAAATATCATGCTATTATAAAATCTTACAGCTACAAGAATAGCATTTCAGGCTGAGAAGGTTATATTTTCCAGAGTACAGATGTCAGAATGACACCTAAAAAGACAAGTATAGAGAAGCATTTGGAAACAAAATATATGGAAGCAAAACCTAAACCAGCTTGTTTCCACTCAAAAATAAATGAGAGTGTCATCACAAAGACATGAGGCAATGGCTCAGACAGAACAAATTATAAATCTACAAAATATATGGATTTCCAGAACAATTGGATCTTGTTTCTGTAAATACTTGTGCACATAAGCGGACGCATTGAGTGTCCTGGGATTGTTCATGTGTAAAGTTATTAGTTAGAGTCTGTAAGTCTCCAGTCATGTGCAGTGACATTTACCAACCTGTAGAACTGGAACTTCAGAAATGATAAATTCTTCTGAAGAGCGATGGTTTCTTTTCTATGGACTGGATAATACTTAGCAAGCATTTGGTCATTTCTGTTATAAATAATAATAAACCTTATATGTAAACCTATAAAGCAGAGGCTGAGAAAAGATTAGACATTTAATAATCATCATATGGCGATTCTTAAAAGTTTTCCTCTTCCCCCTCATGAAGGCACATTCTTGGCCTTGCACGCTCTCCCAACAATTTGTGAATTATTTATGTGGCTATTTTCAACCTGTGCAGCATTGACACACAGGGCATATGGTAGTGGGGGAGAGAGAAATGCTGCGGGCAGCTCTGGGAGGGATAGTGCCAGGAGGCAATGGCTACACCAGAGCTGCAAGCAGGGGGGAGCTGCCTTGCTAATTCCAAGCATTTTCATCGCTGCGCTCCCCCTACCCTATTCCCACCCGGCCACTTCTGCCATAACCCCACTCCTGACTCCATCCCTTGTGCCTCAGATGGCACTGGAAGAAGGCAGTGGTGCTGGGCCATGCTATGCCCGGAGCATGGCGAAGAAGGCTTGGAACTAGCAGTGCTGCTCTGCTCTGCCCTTGCCATTTCCTCACACCATGTCCTGGGAGCTAGAGAGGCAGTCGGAGACAAACAGCACTGCAGTGGTTAGTGGAAGAGCAATCCTTTCTGTAATAAAAAGCTGGGTATTCACTTACATATCTTAATTCCTTCCATGCCTGTCCTTTCTTGCCCTCACTCCCTAAATTTTGTCCAAACAGAAAAACAGGAATTTGGTCTCATGCCTGGGATTTCTGGATAGCTAGCAACCTGACTGGATAGCTAGCAACCTGGACCAGACCAAATGATGGCTGTCCTGATAACTGGCCAGTGCACATACACAGATCAACTGCACTTCAAGTGAATAGAAATCTGAGGTATCTGGAGCATGTCACACTTACTGCACAGGTGCTAGTTATCTGAGTATGTGCCAGGAGATGCCTGTATCTGCATTTCTGTCTGTGTTGTCCTGAGCTGAAATTAGAGATGCAGGCACAAACTTTACGCAAGATAAGATAAAACACTTTTAAAATACCTGACAGAGCCCTTGTAATGTAAATCAGCAACCTATCAGGTTTCAGAAGAACTTTTCCTTTGAGCGTGAAAAATTCTGGCTACCATCAAGTCGCTTGTTTTCTTTCCTAAGTTTTTAATCCGGAACACAGTCAGAGAAAAATTCAGACTATAAGAAGGAGTGATCTTTACAATAACAGTAAATTTTACATTGCCATTGATCCAGATGAGTCCATCACTGCTTCCTGGAGGTGAAAGGGATGCTACCCCTATAGGCAATGCCTCAGCTTAGCATGTATATTATAGAGAATGAAACAGGAATCTTTTCAGACAGCACTTGGGCAGTTCTTAGATGGGGGAAAGTTACTTCATTCCCCCTGTAAGCTGTGCCTTTCCCTAACCAAATACTTCCTGACACTGCCCCCAACACTGGGGCTTGGCAGTATCTTGAGATAGCAAGTTCCATGGACTAAGGCTATTGTAAAAAGAGCTAAGAAAAAGGGTCACAGTGGTTTTAACTTTGTTTCCTCTTAGTTTAATTAAATATCGCTTTGTTCTCAAATTATGAGAGATCTCTTAGGACTTACTATTTCTACAGTTATGGGACCCAGAACTCTGGGGCACCACGCACTGTGCCAGGACATAATGCACAAATAAGCCCCAATTCTGCAGTTATGCACCTACCTCGTTTCATACATGTCTGTAAAGCACAAGGAACTAGTTATTCAGTCTACAGCTAGGCACTGTGGAGAATGGTCTCTGCCCCAAAGGGCTTATAACCTCAAAAGAAAGCCAAGCAAGTAACAGAAAACAAGGAAACATTTAGAGTGAGGAATAATATTTCAGGTCTCAGTGTCACTTTATCATATATTACCCTGTCAGTGTCTGTGTAGGAATTGACTGCAATTTCTTTCATGTGGGCAGACTGCTAGGTCCCTTAATGTTAATGGGGTGTCACATGAATGAAGAATGCTGTGGATGAAAGCAGAAGCTGGATCACAGCACTCATCTCCTCAGTAGCCTCCTGTGGGCTACTGAGGTCAAAGGATTTTTGAAAATTAAAAATCAAATATATTAGTAGATTTTCTTTTATTCACTGCCCTGCAAAAAAAATTTCCTTTGTAGCAATGCTGATTTGTGCCCAATTTTTCTTGGTAGTGACTTAGAATTATATGAAATTGTAAAAGACAAGGAATTTGCTAAATGGAAATAGTATTTTTTACAAAGACAAATGCTCTTCTAAAAAAAAATCATGACTACCTAGTTTTGCTAGATTTCCCATGGCCATTTTAGCAATTTGTTTTAAATTAAATATTTGAAATTGTGTTTCTTCAGCATTCCGCATCAAAACAATTTATAGACATTTTAACAATGGTTTTGATAATGCTTATAATGTTTAAAATGGATGAGAAATTATTGAAAAAATAGGTCTAATTTGAACCCATGCTTAGAAAGAACTAATAGCACAAAAAAAAAATTCCAAATAAAACTCCATAGTCCATCTCAACCATAGTCCATGTCTGAGATCAAAGCAGAGATCAGATCTGAGACCGTATAACACAGCGGTCTAGCTCTTTTGTACTGCAGTTTCACAGGATAAAGAAGGGACCATTTAAGTTCTGTCCCAGAAAGCTACTGCTCACCTAAAACTTTTCTATCCCTGCAGCTGTTTAACCAGCATATTTACTGTTTTATTTTCCTTGAAACAATAAGATACCACGACATTCTCTTACCCGTACGTCTCTTTTGAAGCACCTCACATGTAAGAGGGCAAATGTATGGATAACTGCTACTCCTCTTCAGTCTTGAAGCTATCATCAGGGCAAAATTATCTGCAGATGAATCGCATTTTCATTTAACCATTTCAAGAAGAACCATTTTATACATCTGTTGCCAACTGGACTACCACTGCTAGTAACATTGCACCCAGTAATACGTGTTTTCAGGATTTGTCAATAAAACCATCTTCATGCCCCTGTTAGAAACCAGATATTTGGTCTTGCAGGATTTTATTCCAGAAGTTAAATGTTGAAACTGCATAGCCCAGCTAAAGTCATTGGAAGTCTAATTCCATGTTGCAGTCTGTCTGCCAGTCACCTACTGCGGACTAGTGGGGCCTTACACTGTCACATTCTTTACAGGTGATTTGCAAGTGAAAGCGAGTAGTTCTGTATTTCCCTCTCAGCCTGCTCCATTTGAATTCTCTGGTGGCTAGAAAGGAGAAAGCTTATTAGCTTTCTTATCAGTGGATAGGCTTGTAAGGTCTCTCTCTCGCTCTAATAGCCCCTTAGTTCTTGAAAGCTTCAGTATTGTAATATCTGAGACTGCTACCCCTTGTGAAGTTTGATGGAAATTGGCCACTGGCCTCCAAGGTTCAACTGGTGCATATAGAAAACATCGGCGTGTAAGTCCTGACAAACAAGTGAGAAGCCCATTATTATATTTAAATATATGTGCATTTCAGCTTGTTTAATTACAGAAATATCAGGACTGACAAATTGTATACCTCTTGTTGAAAGACATAGTCAAACCTGTTTGTCAGTGTTGCTAATATGGCAACAAAAAGACTTCCAGAGCCATTTTTGCTCATGGAAATCCATTATGGAAATTCCTATACTACTGTTGGGAATTAGCAAAATTTCTACTACAGAAGAGATGATATACACTTCCAGAGTGAGAAAACCCATGTGAACATGACCTTTCCCTTAGTTTTCTTCAGGAATAAACCTCTCTGCCTTTATGTATACAACTGAAAGAAGCGCAGATAGCACAAACCCACTCTTTCCTCCTTGTACATCAAGTTTTCCAGATCATTACATGAAATGTAAATTCTGTGATTTAGAACAGAAAATCCTGGCAGGGGCTGAAATATCGATTTTCTCAAAGCTGTTTGTTCTGAAGAAGGAATGTGGGAATCCTTGTCATCTTTTCACGGTAAGGCAGAGTTTTTAAAAAGTCTTGGAGAAAACTCATGCATACAGATTCTCAAGTTCTTTCTGGTTGTCATCCCACATACAGGTCAGTAATTTCACATGACCCCAACTATTAGTATAAATAACAGAAGAGGCTGAATTCGTTAGTTACAACCCAGCTTGTAACTGCTATGATTTTACTTGGTGTTACAGCGCCTAGGCTGAGCCCTGCTGGTTTGTGCCACGGAATGAAAGAAAAAGGTGATCCAGAGTTTTTAGACTGTACACGCACTACCCTATCAGAAAATAAAGAATGAAAGAACGAAAGAACGAAAGAACGAAAGAACGAAAGAAAGAAAGAAAGAAAGAAAGAAAGAAAGAAAGACACAGAGAAGATATTTTACTGGCAATAACTTGAGATTTTTATCTATTCCAACTTGATAAATGGATATCAGCATAGATTAATCATACAATGTATCTTCTGTGCCTAACTTAGTTAAGAACCTAGAGATGTAAGATCTTATATGCTCTGAATTTTCCCATGGATAGTCTGTATGTATAAGAAGCCTCAACTCTCAAATTAAGTACCTGTTTTAGCTACCTCAAGAGTCATAAGATGATCCCTCAGTCTTTCACAACATTTTAATGCATGAATTCCTTTATGAAAAAAATTTAATAACGTTTTGACTTTCTTAAAGATGATTTGCCATGATTTTTCCTCTGAACTACAGGGATGTCACAGACAATACAAGTATGCAAAAAGATTACCGTGGCTTTGTCAAGGTATGTCAAGTCAGACAAGTATTAAGAATAACGACATCATTTCTTGCATGTTAAAATATCAAATGGCCTCTTGGTGTGATACTTTTTAATACTTCACAATGTATATTCATACAATGTTTTCTGGAACATAAATTAATGTCAAATTATTTTTACCAGGTTTTAAGTTTTAGTCCTAAAACAAGATCACCGCAAGTGTAATTCTGACCCCCGAGGGCCTGTGCACAGTACAGGGATCTGCTTATAGAGCTGGCACAACACCCAGCTGCTAAAATGACACCACAGAAGAGACCTTATTGTTCTCAGGTTGTGACTCAGGAGATTTCTTGGTCATCCCAAGTCTGGAGCTTTTTAAAGTACCTAATGGGTGTGTTATAGAAATATTATGTGTATGTAGACAGGCAAGTTGTCAAACAATAAAATTGCAGCCATCCTAAATGCAAAGTTTAAAACTTACCATTTGCCTTGATTTTTGTTTATTAATCCTTGCAAGTGCTCGTCTAGCTGGTCCATTTTGGTGCATCACCCTATGTACAAATATTTGACTAGTGCTTGGAAATTCTATTCTATTCTTGGAAATGCTTGGGAATCCAAGTTACATGCCCTGGTAATGACAGCATGTTCAGAATTTCAAGTCCAAATAATTGTTTATATATAACAAGGGAAGGAGCTGGGAAATCGATATGAGTATGTAAAATATTACATTTGAAGGTGTTCTCAGGTACCAGTTGTCCACATTTACGATTTGATAACCCATCTCAAGGATAACAGGTGCTGCAGAAACACAGAGGTCCCATGTTCCACCTCGAACACAAGGTATGCAAAGGAATGGTTATAGAGGAAAATAATTAAAGTCAACAAACATAAAAATTAAGACTATTTTCTCTGCTTTTGCGAAGTCTCACATTAGCTGTTGTCTGTATCCAGGTTTTAGTTAAAAGGAAGAATTAGGTCCTGGGTGCTAACGATATTCCTTCAGGCTCTTCTTTTTATTTTTCCCTTCAAATGCTGGAGTTCCTTAGGATCCCCTCTTTATTAGCAAACTTTTTTGTGCCTCACTCCTTGTTCATACAAGGTATGATTCTTTGGCATTAAAGGGACACAACCTACTTGAAAAATCAAACCTATCTGAAACTCGTGTGCCTTCTGTAGTTACATACAGCATTTGAAGACTGAAGGAAATAGAAGGCAACCAGTTTCCTGATTCTTTTCACGAGACAATTTAAAGTGTTTTTTATAAGCAGCTTATTGTTTTTATCAAGTTAATGAGGTCAACTTTTACTGCAGAGATCTTTAGCTGAAGTATCATGAACTGAACTTTTCCCTTATTCATTGTCATTTTATCCATCAAACTCGAAGGTTATCCTTTAAAAGATTTTCTTTTCAGCAACTGAAAATCACGTAAGATGATCAGAAGTTTACAATGCTAACCTAGGGCTTCAGAAAGTTGTTTTATGATTTTAGACAGGTCTCTTGTGCAACATATAGCAGATCTCTTCCTATGCCTCCATTCCAGATATAAAATAGTGTTTCCTGATCTCACAAGGATATTGGGGATAAATGCACAGAGGTGTTCCCACACAATTGTGATGGAGGCAAGACGCACAACAAGTAATGTTGTGTTGCTAACAAGTATTCGGCCTTTCAGTCTTGGGACCATCTTGTGAACCAGCATCGTAACACAAGAAGTTGGTGGACACCCCACATCCTGTACCACGGGCCGCGGTCTACGGCCACAAGCTCGGAGGCTGACGAGACTGAAGACATCCACTTCCGGCAGCCCGCTTCTCGCTTTTCCCCACACACCACCCCGGTGCAAACTACCATTTCAAAACGCCCGAGTCCTTCCCTGCCAACACGGTTTTTCCCCTCCCCTTCTTTAACACGCCCTCGGCAAAACGCCGCAGGAGCCCCGCACCTCCCTGAGGGAGAGCCGCCTCGCCTAACACCGGCCTCACACACTGACCGCCCGCATTGCCTCCTCCCCCCCCCCCGCCCGCCCGGAGGCGGAGCGCAGCGCGCCTGCGCTGTGCACCCCGCCCGTTCAGCCCGCGGGCGCCACCCAGCGGCGCGTGCGGGGAGCGGCGGAGGGAGGAGGGACGCTGCCGCGCTTCGCTTCCGGTCTCCATTTTACGCAAACGACAGCAGGCCGGAGGTCGAGGCGGTGCCGCGGGCGGAGGGGCCCAGCCCGGGCGGGCGCGTTCCGGGTACCGGGCTGTCCTGTCTCCTTTCCTTCTCCGTGGGTGCGGGCGCAGCGGGAGGGTGGCCGGCGGGGCGGGAGGTGGGAGGTGAGGGGTGAGGGGTGAGGGGTGGGGGGTGCGTCCGTGTCCGTTGGCCCCGCGCGAGCCCCCGTCGCTGTGGTTACTGGCGGGCGGGTGCCTGTGTGTGACGTGCTAAGCCGCCCCTCTCTCTGCTTGCTCCCCCCCCGCTTGGTGGGCAGACCTCGGCCGGTGCCGCCGCCGCCCTGCCCGCGGTGTGAGCGCCAGCACGGGGATGGGCTCCCCCAGCTTCCCCAGGAAGTTCGCCCCCGGCCGCTGAACCCGCCCGGAGCGCCCAGACGTTCGAGCGGCTTCGTCTCCCCGGGAAGAGAGAAGGGCAGGGCCGGCTGCCCCTGCGAGCAGCATGGACCAAAGCGTCGTGGATCACCCGGTGACCCTCGTCATCAAGGCCCCCAACCAGAAATACACCGACCAGACCATTAACTGCTTTCTGGACTGGACTGTGGGCAAGCTAAAATCTCACCTCTCTAAAGTCTACCCCAGTAAGCCGGTGAGTTCTTGGCCAGCCGTTTTTCTTCATCTTGTCGGTCAGACTGGCATTGCAGTGACTTCTGGACAGTCCATCAAGACTTTCTTTAGGTACTCTGCAAAATAGACAAGGAAGAGCCCTACTGCCAAAGAGCTGTCTGTGTAAAGGCAATGGCTGGGTCTCTGCTTTCAGGGAAGTTGGCAATATAAATAGCTACTTTCTTGTATGGTTTAAGAAGATCACAGTATAGCATCCTGAAAGGTGGTATTGCTGAAGATGCTTACTAATGCTCCATTTAATTTTTTTAGGAACTGGAATTTAGATGTCTCAGTTAACTCCATTGAAGACTAATTTCTGTAAATGTAAGAGTTCTGTCTAAACTAGTGACAGTACTTAAGCCATATAGCTAAAGTTACTACAATCTAGTGAATTCACTGAGGTGTGGAGCAGATAGATGTTTATTCATAATGCTATTTGAAACACACAATTGAACAAGCTCCTGAATTATTTCCTTTTTTTTCCTCCTCTTTGAAAAGCCATTTTTTTGAGGTTGTGCTGAAAACTGCTCTCAGATGTTCGACAAACTTGTATGACAGTTGTGACTGTATTTTGAAATTTAATATAAAAGCTTCTATCTTTTTTTGTTCACTGACAAAAATATGATTTATTTCTAAATTCTTTTAAGTTCTAAATCTGGCAATTAAAAAGAGACTATGAAAAACTGTACAGATGATAATAGAAGGATAATGTACCTGTTTAGAGTGGCAGTCGTACAGAATGGTATATTTGAAAATTTGTTTCAGAAAACTATATAAAGGGAGTGACTTTGCCTCCACATTGCAGCAGCATGCGGGGCCTAGACCTTGCTGTATGAAACATCGGACAAAGGTTGCGTTTATACTGTAAATTAGTAGTGTTCACCTAGTTCAATAGAAGAATTATTGGCATTGTTGATTTCTTTTTTTTTTTTTTTGGGCGGGGGAAGGCAAAATAGTGGATTTGTGTCTCAAGGGGGGCTTCTGCCTTTTGGAGGAAGCAGAAGAAAAGCAGTCAACAACTTAGGCTGTGTCACTGGTACATTGAGATCTGTTAAGCAGTATTTGAGGGTTTGTGGGTTTGAGAGTTATTGCTGTGAGTAATCCTCTGCTGAGAGAGCCTATCTGCTGTGAAGGAAACAAATATATGACTTCAGCTGATTGCTGGTTCTTCCTCCTCACTAGAATCTCCTCCTATGACGTATTTGTGTTTAAACACTAGTTTTTTGACTCATCTTACGGTCTTGCTAAATTGGTCTTCTAGGAAGAATCCTTAATGAGGATTCCTTATCCTTAGGAAGAATCCTTAAAAGAGGTTTTTATGTTGCACTGTAGGTTTTAACCAGTAGTATAATATTAAATTTCAGTTTCCTGGAACATCTTTCTTCTGTTGAAAATTGATTCCTCAACATGTGTGTCATTATTAAATGACTAGTTCAGAATCACCAAAATTGTTCTGGGTTAAAGAATGGGGAGTTTCTTTAGTGAAAATTATCTCGGTAATTCCAGTTTAATTTGGATTTACTGTACTTGGAGTTAAACTAGTAACTGAACACAATATTTTTATTTCATAGAACCTTTCAAATTAAAGTAATAACATGGGAGGGGAGAAAGCTATTTAATAGGATGTCTCCTATATATAGTAAAATTAAAAAGTGTATTTTGGGCTTGATACATTTTTTTGATGTTGAGTGTTACTACTTTTTTCAAATTTGTTTAAATCTTTGTGCTTTTAGGAGCTTTTTTCCCTCCTTTTTTTTTTCTTTTTAAACCAGATCAGTGTTAAAAGCTTGTTGATCAAATTGCTACGTTCCCTGAATGTGATAGGTCCTGGAAATAACTTCTATTACAATGCAATTTTAAGTGTGCAAGAGTACATCAGAACACAGATGCTCCATACAGGTATTGCAGTATTCTTGAGGTGTGAAGGGTGTAAAATAGAAATTGGTTGCTATCACTGCTATACATAGTCTTTCAAGTTTTCATGTGTGACTTGTACCTCGTTCTCCTTACACGCATCTGTAAATTAGACTGTAATCTGATGGTAACTGTAAATGTTGTCCTTAAATTTACAATTTATTAAGAGTATATCTTTAGAAAATGAGATGGTTGAAATAGGCAAAGGAGAAATTAGGCCTTGAGGCAGTGTTTGTGATTTTCCCAGATTAATTTGTGTAAATGACTTGGGTAAATAGATACAAATTCCAAGTATAGGCAGATTTAAATTGATTTAGTCATTATTAAAGGTGGTATACTTACTAAAGTAAGTCACTGAATAAGCTAAATGGGTTTAAAACAGTGTTAAATTAGTTTGTGGGTCTACACTAAGGTTCACATTTGTCAATATTTTTTTTCCCCTGACTGGACCAATTTTACATAGCTAGAGTACTGCAGTTATAGTGTCCCTAAATGAAATGTTTATTTAAGAAAAGAAAACTTGGAAAATCAACCTGTATGTCTCAGTCTGGCAGATCTTATGTTCACTGCATTAACTGCTGCATCGATTACACCCATAAACATTAATTTAAAACTGCTGTTTCTCATTTCCTTTAGCACCTGTCACCTAGCATATACTTTGCCCACAGTTCTAACCAGATGGGGTTGTTTGGACCTAGCATATACTTTGCCCACAGTTCTAACCAGATGGGGTTGTTTGGATTTTTATTTCCTATGGAAGAATGGGAGACAGGCTGAGTGACCAAAATAATGAATGTCTTGTAGCTGAACAGGATAGTTCAGAGATTGTCTATGTTTCTAAAGGAAGTTGTTGCTTTAGCTTAAATTTGGTGGTTTTGGTAATGTGCTGGGTGTAGTTAATGTGAACTAAGCGTTGCAGAAGGAGTCTTGCTTGAAAAATGGAAGAAAAAAAACACTAGCTGATGAATTCTTGGTTTTAAATGCATACCTTTTGGATTATGATCTGAAAACTGTCTTCCACCTCACTTCTAAACTTTAGGTTCTAGAATCATTTTATCTGATGCTATGTGCTTGCTTCTGAAAATGGAGCCACTGTAATTATATATATTTTTAAGTCTTTTTTTGCATCACAGTTGAGTGTTTGAGCTAGCAGTAAGCATGCTGTTCCTTGAAGCAGGAGGTGTGGTAGTGAACCTCCTCTGGCAGAGGATGAGTTGAATGCCTTTTCCATTTACTTAGGCATATATGTGAATTACTGTGTTTTCACGTTTATCACCTCTTCTTCCATCTGCATTTAAAAAAAACCCACATTTCAGAATTCCAGGATGGCTTTCACCTTGAGAATCGCAAGAGGTAATCCTGTAGGGCACAGTTAGCTGTTTAGTTACGTGGGCAGGAGTATGGGGTTTAAGACCTCATCTTCCCCCATTAATGTCTCTAGCTTAATATGATTAACAGTACTCAGCATATGCGTAACCTTTTCTTTTGCGATTTTGTAGGGAGCTGAAACGCGTTACTGAACGCTATGTAGTAGTCAACTTTAAGGGGTCATTTTAATCTAGCAGTTCTTTCTCTGTAAAGTATTCATATTAAAAAAAAATAATTTGTACTACTTGTGTCATGTTTGAGAAAGTACTTAATTAGATGGGGTTGAGGGGAGGTTCATCTATAAGGTACTGAAGAGAAGAATCTGAATTTGACCATGTAGAAAGCTGTATTATGAGTGGGACGGGCAAAACAGGACTCCATTGCCATATTGGATGATGGTACAAATTTAGAGCTTGGGGGTTTGTTTTGTTGTTGTTGTGTTTTGCTTGTTTTGTTTTTACTGCTTATCTGTTCTAATTAATCTCCAGATAATCTATCTCAGGACCCAGAAACAAGGTTTCTGAGACTTTTGGCTCCACTGGTTGTTCTAAAGCAACAAGTTTCTAATTTACCGGAAATCAAAATTTTCTGTAATCTCGATGCATGCTGCAAATTGTAGTTTTTCTAAGAAAGCCTTTCCCAAATACAAAATGCAAGTAAGCTTGTATTCTGCTAGCAGACTGTTCCTGCTTGAAAGGAAGAACTAAAATTATATAGTTCAAAACAGATTAGTCTGATGTGAGAGAGACAGGCATTTTTTTGTTGTTTTAAATGTAAATAGAAATAATACAGCATGATGTTGAATTCATTGCAGTATTTTATCCCTTGGAGCTGCAAATAAATAGTTCCCTGTGTCGCAAGACTTAGGAAAATGGTGTATTATGTCACTAATTAAAAATACAGAAAAATGCAGAAGAATATATAAGAC
The DNA here is from genome assembly GCF_035582795.1 of Mycteria americana. NCBI lineage: Eukaryota > Metazoa > Chordata > Aves > Ciconiiformes > Ciconiidae > Mycteria > Mycteria americana. The sequence continues at coordinate 54,517,444 of NC_134366.1, forward strand.
AATTCTTCAGTAGAAGTGATAAACAGTTCTGTACTATATGGGGCTCATTTTTTAAAGCCGTGTATTTAATCATGAACAGCTAGTATGAATTTGGGGAAAAAAAGCAAAAGCTTCTTAGATTGAATGTACTTTTTATAATTATTTGCTTAGAGTATAATTTTTTTTCTAGTGATATGATCAGATTTTTTTCAGGGAAGAATCAAGTTCTGCAACTTTTCTATGTTGGGCTGAGTTATAGGGAATCTGTAAAAGGCAATTGCAAGAAAAAAAATCTCAAAGCTTCTGTGAAAGCTTTTTCTAATCATGGAGATCTGGATCTCAGGTATTTGTGTCTTAGCATGAATAAGACTTCAGAGCGGGCAACAGAAGGCTGGGAGAGAAAGAGGAGAGATGATGTAAGACTAGCTGTTTGTATGATGGCGAAATTCTTCAAATATTTCATGCTGATAATGCATGTCTGTTCCACTGATGGTAGGCTAGATTTCTTCATTTAGCATTTGCTTATGTTAGTGCTTTCTTTCAAGTAATAAATGGTATTGTATTAATTTAGGGTGCAAGCAGTAGTTAAACTGAACTGATGTACGAGTTGGATTCTCTTAAAATTATTTTAATATGGATGAATATTTAAGAAGCTTTTTTAAAAAAAATAAAAGGGAGCTATTTATTCACATAGTTACAGCATGTTAGTAACCCGCTAGTATTAAGACTATTGAAAACTTTCTGACATCATAAATGGAGTGGGGTTGGGGTTTTTGTTTGCTTGTTTTCTTTAACCAAGTAAACAGTGTATTGCGTTACTGTACTGGACATCTTACTATAGATAGGTACCCCAGACAGTTTCCTTTTAAAAAGAATTTTGTCATTATCTCTTCTGTGTAGAATAGTTAAAAGTTATTACCTTATGAATAGTGTAGTATTTGTTTTTTTTTTTTTAAAAATCTCTGCATTACCAAGGTATTTTAAACTGTGAAAGTGCAAGAACAGACAAAAAAGCTTACCACAGTTTGAAGGCTACCTTAAAAAAAAAAAAAATCCTTTTGCTGCTTCATGCTTTTTAATGCTTTCCTCCTTGTTTCCTCTTGTGATTTTTTCTTTTTGGGGGGGTGGGGGCAGGGACTAATAACAGAAATTCCCCGTTGAAAAAGATTGAAACCTGTGCCCTTCTTTTGCATATTTTAATTGTCATTCCATCATTCTAAATATTTTTTGTTTTGTTGGGGGTTTTTTTTTTTGCTGCCCCAGCCACTTTTCCATCTACTTTTTCAGAAAGTGCCTGGGAATGGGAGCAGGGTAAAGACTAAATCTTTAAAAGAAGGGAATTTTTTAATATACTTGATCGTTTTCTTGAGCAGCATTTGCCAGTTAAGTGTTGTTAATTGTTATGGCACTCTTGCTCAGTGCATAACAGCAGAATTCTTTTTCAGAGTTAATTTGCGAGTTGGACTTGTGAAGCTGCTGAAATGTTTTTAAGGCGATCTCTTGGTGGTTGGAATTATAAGGGGTTTTCTCATCTGCAAATGTTATCTCCAGCTGTATATCTGTATGGCAGGAAAAAGCTAAATTCCTTTCTTTGTCCCATCTCCTAGTCTACAAAGGATCAGAGACTGGTGTATTCTGGCAGACTGCTTCCTGATCATCTGCAGCTGAAAGATGTTCTCAGAAAAGTAAGCTTTATATCAACACCATATGATATTTGACCAAAATCCCTTTTTGGGAAATAGGAATTTAGATTTGTATTATTTAGCTTCAGATTTTCATTGTTGTATTTAGAGATGTAACCATATAATGTTGACATGTTCAGGAAAATGTATTTTCAAGTATGCCTTGTCTGTAGCATTGTGGTACTTGCAGATTGAGGCATGTTTCCAATTGGTGGGAGAGCAAGTAGGCTATGTGAGTCCCAAGCACAAGATATGTAGTGTAGAGTGACTTCTATGGACAGTTCCCACTATGGTGTAAACAGAATCCTTTAACAGATTTGTGTTGGTTTGGCACATAATTTCATTTCTTGTACATACTTAAATCCAAGAACTTACGTTAAAAATGGTACTTGTGTAAGCAAATTAAGGGTAATGTATTTATATGCAAAACCAGAATTCTAAATTCCTAAACGGTTTTGCTGGGAAAACTATTTGTTGTCCTGGTTTTATTCATCAGCTAGTAACTGTTCCTGATGATGTTTGGAAGTTTGTTGGTTCTTGTGGTTTTTATTTCTTTTTTTTTAATTTATTCTGCTGGTTTATCTTGGAAAAAATAATTTTACTAATCTAACTTTGGATTCTTCAGTCAACATTTAAATTAAATCCAAATCCTGAATACAAGTGACAGCTGATGTAGGAAATCTTGAAATACATGCACTTGGTTCTCAAATTGGTTTGAATAGTTTGGATTGATGCTACCAAGTAATAGGGACTTCCTTAAGTTAGTAAAGTTCTTAAAAATGTATAGAATAAGATGATATTTAGAGCAGATTATCAAACACCTTGTTTCAATTTCGATGGCAACAGAAAACATAATGCATTATGTTGAGTAGTCTATAAACTCCTTGTAAACAGATCAGGATGCATCAATAGCTGCTATATTTGGAAAATACTTTAGGTCATTAAACAATTATACAGTTTTTAGTTCTATGAAATAGGTAAATTCTGTAATACAGTACCTGGGTGTTGATACTTTTTTTTTTGGTAATGTATTAAGGTAAAAATTAATGTACAGACTGCAAAAGTGGGTTACACGTTAGTATGGAGGAAAATGTCTAAAGGAGAATAATGCTTTATTGAAAGTGGGCAACAAGTTTTGTATTAAGTATGGAGAAAGGGATGCAGGGGAATCTTGAGTATTACTTGAGCAGACTAACACTGTTGTTACTTCATAATATTCATTCTGAAATAGATTTTATTAAATTGGATTTAACTGCTTACCAAACTGATTGAAACTTGCTGTGTATAGGTATACTAGAAAACTGGAGCTGGACTGTTGCCAACGAGTATATGTCGTGTACCTTTTAAAAGTTCATGAAAATGGTTATATAACTTACCTCAAAGCTTAGTTTTGCTTGTTGAGGACAAAATGAAGTCTGAATCCCTGGAATTCACTTGGCCTGCTTACAGCAGACTAGTTTTAGGAAACACAATTTCAAACCTGGCTTATGTGCTAGAGGAGAAACTTTGCCTAAGTAGTGTCTTCCTTCACTATACAGGGGCTATATTTGACCTCAAAGGCATTTTAGTAGCTATAGGCCTTGGGTTTAGTTAAAGAAATGTAGTGAATTTAGAAATCTACTCATCAGTCTTAAGCACAACATTAAAAATTTGTGTTGGAAGAAGAGGAGTGTTTTGTGCTCAAGCTTTTAAGAGCTTTTGGAAAAAAGGTATGATTACTCTTAAGTTCAATCTCATTCTCTGCCATATCCTTTCTACTTGATTAGCTAAAAATTCCTAATATTATCTAAGGATGTACTTACTAAGTCTCTCAATTTAGGCTTGTGATACTTGCTCTTTGATACTGAGCAGCGTCATTTCGCTGATATAAAATACCTTGAGGCTGGAAGTTGTGGCAGTCTTCAAGCATAGTGATGTCCAATGTGTTATATATAGATAGAAATACATGACAATAAACTGTCACATTGAATAAAGCTGTACACTGTAAGCTTACAAGTAATATGTCTAGTTTCCTTTGCCTGTCTGAGTGGCATAAGTTCTCATCTGGAAAGAAGGTAACTAGTTAGGTTAAAGGCTTTTGACATGGTCAGAATGCTGATCACCTGCATTCAGTGCTCTCTGATCTTTTCTTACTATCACTGACTAGTAAGAAATTGCACTTTATATAATAGTGAAGCTGTGCTTGGGGCTAGAAGCTGATACATGCAGAGGAGTTTAAATGAATGTGGATGTGGATAGGCTATGCTAGCAGTAATGCACAATGGTGTATAAAAGCAGTTATCCAGTTTTCTTTATTCCTAAAGATTAAAACTTAGAAATGAGTAAACGTGTGTTTTAACACTTTTTTTTTATAGTTTAAAAAACACTCCAAACCTGGTATTTCTAAATGTCATCTCATTAAAAACTGCAGCTTGACTGCACCATGCTGATTTCAGAAGAGGACAGAGGGGTTTTTTTTTGTTGTTTAAAATTTGGTTACTGAGGAAGCTGTAGTGTGCAATTTAAATACATAGTCATAGCTGTTCTTGTTGCTATGGCCATTATAAGCTTCAGGCATGGTGATATAATGGGGTGTTTTCATTTGGTGCAGTGAGATCTTCTGGCATCCATGTTGGAGTGGGGGGAGCATATTCATGAAGAATTGGCGTGGGCTGATAACTTGCATGCTGACATGGCTTCAAGTGGTGTCGTTTGCTCGCTTCCTCAAATATTTAGGAATACTCAAGTCCCATCTAGTGCTTCAAATAGCATCCCCTGAGTGTGGAATATCTGCAGGGGCTCTTCAGTTACTTCAGGGCATCTGCAGGTTAGGCTTGAGCCAAGCTGAGACTGGAGTGAGGTGGAGGCAATGGCTGGTAATTTTTCTTGTCTTGGTCTGCTTGTGGAATTCTAGTGCCTACATTTTTCATTTACCCTGATGTCTTTATTGAATAACACTCTTCATTAGATCTCAGTGCAAATGTAAGCATTTTTAACTTGAGGGAAATGGAGCCCTGTAAAGGGTTTGAGATTTTTCCAAAATAAAAGTTAAAGCTTATGATATACTTCCTCATGTTTCTCTGTGTGGTCTTCCATTGGTTCTGTTATACTGCAGTTCTAGGGAAGACTGGGGGTAAGTGGATGTTCAATGTGTTATTGTGGACAGCTGCTAAGAAAACATTAGTTGTGAAACAGTAGACTTCTCTTGTGCTAGGCTTAAGTTTTGCTATATGGTCTCTCCATTTTGTGTAATGGTTCTTTACTGATTGCAAATGCAGCTTTGAAGGTGGATTTTTAAAGACATTTTTTGTTTGTAAATTTCTCAAATATTGTTGCTTTAGCTCTTCCATTTCTTTAATTTTTAGCAAGATGAATATCATATGGTTCATCTGGTATGTACTTCCCGGACACCCCCAAGTTCTCCAAAACCCAGCACCAGTAGAGAAGGTCACGGAGCTTCCACCTCCAGCACTAGCTCAGTGAGTTCTTTTTCATACACAGGACATGAATTTCTTCTACGCTGAGGAAACTTTCCAGGAATTTCTCTTTTAATTTTTAAAATTTGACTGTAAAATTGTGTGGTAAAAGTAGAGCATGCCATATGAATTTGCACAATTAGATGTGATTATTTAAGGGTCTCACTTTATTTAAACAAAGATGATCTTTTTTCAAATTGTAACACAATTATGTTTATTAGATAAAGCACTACTTTTTCTAAGCTATTCTTTATTTTTAACACTTTTTCTTTATAAAAAAGTACATTTTCCTTTCTCTCCATATCCTGGTAACTTTGGCAGAATTTGAGCAGTGTATTCAGACTTTAAAAAAAAAAACAAAACAAAACCCCAAAACTAAGTTCTGATTTATTTTGTGAAAATTTGTACCGCCGAAGAGACCGGTCAAATTAGTGCCCTTGTTGTGAGACAGACAGGTGGAGCTTGGCCAGTGTTCATTCTGCTTGGCAGGAATTGGCCAGTACTTATGTAGTAGCTTCAAGGTAGTCATAGTGTCTGTAAGACAGTGAGAAGTAGAAAGTGTTTTTAATGTTTTATTAGTTAAGCTGTTCATAGAACACTTGTTTAGGGTGTTTTGAGCCTTCCCCTCTTCACACCCTCCAAAAATGATGATGTTCTTTGATTGTACTCTTTTAACAAAAGGACAGTTAATGTTTCTGTTGATGACTTGGTCGTCATCACAGTAATTCACTTCGCTTTTTCCAGAGCTGGCAGTATCACTAAGCAACCCTTGAAGGTTAGTCAGAAAGGAATGCATGCAGTACCATTGTAGGTACTTCTCATCTGTGGTGTGTTGATTATCAGTATATGGGAAATACCCTTCCAGTAATAAGCTGTCTGTCTTCATTCTTCTGTTGATAGGGTACTGTTTCTGACTGCTATGTGACAGTCAGAAATATGAGCAGTTTAAGCAATAGTAGAGAGTGGACAGTGGTTACATCGTCTTTTCAAATACTGTATTTATATCTCTGTTTGCAGGCAGGACACAGGGGGCCTCCTGTGTGATTTGTTTTATTGCTACGTAGATCAGATGTAAATGTATTTAAATGACTGTATTGATGACTGCTTAAAGCAGTCAGTATGCACAGTGTTAAGTTCATAATACTTTGAAGGAAACAACCTAAACCCAAAGCTTGTATGGCCTTTGTTCTTCCATTTGTTTTTTATTTTTATTCCCCCCCCCACTGTCTAGTGGTAAATTTTTCTTGTTTTCCTTTGTAGGGCAAATGTGATATGGATGTCTTAAGTAATTGCAGCTCCTCACTTCCTGAGTTGTCAAAGTTGAAGAGGATTTTCTACTGAGTAAACATTACAGTAATGCTTAGCAATAGGATTTGGGGATTTATTAAAACTAAAATAATTCATCTCAATGGCCACATTGCAGTCTTGTTACGGTGACAAATAATCTAGGAGAGCCAGCTGTTGTCCTACTTCCAGGGTTAAGTATTGATCTTGGAAAGCATTGAAGGTCTCACACACTAGTTTTAGGTGTGTTTCTGGGAGCCTAACTAGTTCCTAGCTGCTTCCTCATTCCCACCCTCTGCCCCTTCCCAGCAGTGAGGACAGCAATTCAGATTGGGCAGCTGCCACAGTGAAGAGGATGATGAGTAGAAGGGGAAACTGAACACAAGAATAGAAGAATGGTATTTTAAGCCATTGCAGGCACTGTTGTCTCTGAATATAAAAACGTATCCTGAGGTTGTAGTTACTTTTGTTAATGGTAGCCACTATAATTTTTGTTGCTGCTAAATATTCTTTGGATTAAGCTTTGGTTTGGTTCAGCTCTTTGAAACTTTGATTCCCAGGGACTTGTGTTTTCCTCTGGGACTTATCAAGTATTGATTCTTTCTGAAAACTTCACTTTTTTTTATATGTGCACCTGAGTGCAATTTTGAATTTCTGTTTTTACTAAAGGCTTGCCAGAACCAATAAAACCCCAGAAGACTTGCCTGGTGCTTATATTCTCAATAAAACTTGTGACAAAACATTAAAGCAAATAGTTTTTTAAGACACAGTAGTAAATCTTGTAACTGTGGCAAAAAGATCCCCAACCTCAATTTTATTTATTTTTAAGAATTTGGACCGTTCTGGATCAACTGCCGCCTCACCCACAAACCAAGAAGCTTCATCTACATCGTTGAACACTAGTGCAGATGGAGTGAGGCATCGTAATCTTCCACAAGCACAAAGCAATCCCATACCAAGCCACCAGTTCCCTTATTTAATGCAAGGGTAAGTGAGATTAAAGCAATCCTCAGCTCTTTGATACTCTTTAAAGTACTTTAAATGTTCAGTTACAATTATGTTTCTTTCAGTCTGCAAAATGATTCGGCTAGTTCATCTTGAAGCATAAGTCACATTTAGAAACATTTTTAATGTGAACATTAATGTTTTTAGCCAGCGGTCAATCGGAGAGTAAGTGTTCTTGGTGCTTCCCTTCAGGCTGTTTTTATTTTTTCTTCATGCTTTCTGCCCTCAACTTTCTGTTGATAAGTGCAGCTGTAATATTTATCTAGTGGATGTAGTTAGTGATGTAACTGATAAAATTACTGCTTCTGGTTGCTTTTTCTAGTCCTATATTGTAATCATCAACACTAAATTCTTAATCAGAATATGATGGTTCTTAGTTTTTGACACGAAAGATGTAACTCTTCACTTGTCCATATTGGATTCAACTGTAGAAATGATATGCAGACGTTTTGAGTACGTGTTAAGTGCTTGTGTATCTACAACAGAATTTTAAAGTGTTTTCATACATACCAATGAAATGTAACCAGTGTACATTTCTAGATGTTGTGGCTTAGCCCCAGTCAGCAATTAAGTACCACACAGCTGCTCGCTCACCCTCCCCCCCAGTGGGATGGGGGAGAGAATCAGAAGAGCAAAAGTAAGAAAACTTGTGAGTTGAGATGAGATAAGAACAGTTTAATAATTGGAACAAAAAATAATAAATTGAAATGAGAAGGAAAACGAGAGTGAGAGGGGGAACAAAACCCAAGGGAAAAAAAACAGTGATACAACCGCTCACCACCCGCTGACCGACACCCAGCCAGTCCCTGAGGGGCTGGGGGGCAGCGACCGCTACCCCCCAGCCAACTCCCCCCAGTTTATATACTGAGCATGACATCATATAGTATGGAATAGCCCTTTGGTCAGTTTGGTCCACCTATCCTGGCTGTGCCCCCTCACGGTTTCTTGTGTGCCTGGCAAAGCATGGGAAGCTGAAAAGTCCTTGACCAGTGTAAACATCACTTAGCAACAGCCAAAACATCAGCATGTTATCAATGTTATTCTCATACTAAAATTCAAAACACAGCAATATACCAGCTCCTAGGAAGAAAATTAACTCTATCCCAGCTGAAACCAGGACACTAGATCAGATCTATTGTTACGTAATAACTTTCAAGATTCTGTTGTTTTTTTTGCACTTAAAGCAGCTTTAGGAATTTTTAACCCACGTGACCTTTGCAGCTGCTTGAACTTTTCTTTTTTTATTTTCTCCCAAGGGGAAAATGGGAGGATAGTGCATTCTGAGATGATAGCTGTCATTTCCTCAGGGAACGCTTTAAAGATTTCTTTCTGACAAGGCATTCTCCTACTACTATATAGATTCTAGAGATTTTCTTTGGAGAATGTTGAAACAAAAAAACCCTATGAATCTGCTAACAGCAACACTTGTTTCTGTCACTGGAAAGAAAACAGATGTCAAGAACTGTTGAAAATTTATTTAGTTTCAGTTCAATTTACTTGTTCTCTTGTTAGAGTTAACCTAGAGTTTACTAGTCTTACTAGTTTTCATTCTGAATTCCTTCAAGTCCTTTTTATTATTTATCTGAAATGTACTGTCTACTGGGAAGAAATTGCCTTTGCAATGGGTGGAGCACTTACGTTATTCTGACCACATGCATCTCTGCAGAAGTGGTTATACTTGCCTTTATGACAAAGCTAGGTGACACTAGTTTGACTGTCAAGACTGCTGTTTGGTGTAATGTAAATTAATTTGGGAAGCAATCCATTCTGTGTTGTGTAAATTACTAATCTGTAAGAAGTTTTAATGTTTTTCCACTTGGCTTTTCACGTAAGCATACCCTGAGAGTGAGTTTTCGTCAGTATGCATGGTGAACTGAATAGCTTATGGACTTCAAAAAGGCAACAGAACCATTGTTCAATCTTTTAGCTGAAATAATTCATTAAAATACAGTGGGAAGCATCAGTTTGGAAGATATTACTGTTTTTGGGGGAAAAAAACCAAACCCTAAGTCTATGTCTGTGTTAGCAAGTAATATGGATTGAGAGGAGTGGATCTGTAGACTGAAAGAGGTGCTGAGAACCTGACATCAACACTGCACATATTTCAGCGTTTTCTGTCTTACTTGGACTATCTCTAGTTTGGTCACCTGGAATAGGTGCCTGTTTGAGACTAAAGAGCATTAGCAGTGCATCTAAATCACATCTTTCAATTTAGTGTAAGCCAAAAGGAATCCAGATGGTGATCCAAGAGCATTCTGTGGCGCAAACAAAACTGTAGTAAGAGGAAGTGACTAGAGATGTGCTTCAAAAGTGCAATCCTGACCTGAAAAGAAATGCCAAAATAAATGAACCCTAAATAATCTTAGGCCTTCTTTGTAAAAGTAGTTTAATGGAACACTATCAGAACTTAAGTTAGGTCTTTGCTGTAGACTTCTGGGCACTGGCTGTGCTCTGTTCAAAATAGTCTGTGCCAGTGCCTGCTGTAGTTTGCTGTCATCTTTAAACTTTTTAATGCTTTCAATAGTCTTCTTAGATGCATCTTTTTTTGCTTCAGGGCACTGCTACTTGTATTCCAGCAATAAAAAATGCCTTCTTTTTTTTAGCTGCTCTCGTAAACATCGTTTGGGGCAATGAAATCTAGCTTTAATATAATTTATACACAGATTGAGACTTGTTAGGAAGAGTCACAGCTGAAATTTGCATTGCCTTGTGGATTTTTCTTATTGTTCCATGACCAAACACTTTTATTCTAGCTGCATGATGAACTCTACTGATGGGGAAAGGTCTCCAGATGTTTGAAAACATATGTGAGAGTCAGTTTTCTTGAACATTTTGCAACACTTTCATTAGTAATTTGTACAAATAAGGAACATGAATTTTAGGTGATTAAATGATGGTTTTGATAGTTTTTCAGTTCCTGGTACAAAGCTTCAATGTGTGAGTCGAATACCTTTTGGGAAAACAGCTCAGATTGATAAAATATTACAGAGAAAGCAATTTAAAACTTTCTGTTGCTTTTGAGCTTTTGTAAATGCTGTTTTCTAAAAATCTTGGCTTGAGGTGGGACTGGGCAAGTAGTTCATATATCTACCAGGTCAGTCTTTTGCTGTGGAGAGCAAGCACAGCATTGTCTGCTCCTATGGACTTAGTCGTGGATCAGGGCCCCACAGTGCTATGCAGGTACAAACAAAACAGATGGGCTCAGTCCTGAAGTGGCTTGCATTTCAGATTGGAGAGTACTTGGAAGCAGTAAACAGACAAGAAAAATCACGGCAGTGAGATTATTTGTCAAGTGTGGGCAGCTTGTCTAAAGAAATGTTTTCATATTGTGTATGTAGTAATGTTTGAAAGCGAACAACAAAATGACATGCTGATGGCATACGGTATGTTCTAGCACATAAATGCCTTGCTTCATCAGTAGCCTTTGCTCACTGCATTTTTTTTTTTAAAGTAGCTAATAACATAGTGGAGGATATTGAATGTCACTTCAAGCTGATATCCCAGGCTGATATGAGACTAACGCTAAATGAAGTGCCTTTGTGGGTCAAGGTCATTAAACAAATGCAGTTATTGTCAGTCATGCAGATGACAGATTGAGCTTTTAAGTCTGAATAAAAAGTCTTATTTTTCCATTAGTGGTGAGCAGTATCGTCATGATGACACTAGCTAACTAGTCTGACCTACCCTCAAATTGAATCTCAGTTAGCTCATTTTAGGTGCCTTCCATAGACCAAAAGTAGTACTTCTGAGCTTTCTAGCCACTTAAGGAGTAGCATGCCTCTTTCTTTTCAGAATATTCTGAATCTGCCTCTACCATTTGAACCTTAAAAACTGTTTTCTGACTTATCTAGCTGTTCTTCTACTGCCTGCTCTGCTTTGTTCTCCAATCTTGGAATGCCTGTGCCTATCCAATTTGTTTTCCTGCTCTTGTGCTGTTGCTGCCATTCTTTTGAAATACTCTGCTTCCTGCCTCTCTTCCTGCCCCTGGAAAAAGATAAGGAGAAAGCACGTGCTACTTTCCTTTTTCTTCTAACAGCAAGCCAGTTTGCTTTGCTGAGAAGAGCCTCTTCCTTTGGAGAGGTGCTTCTCACTGAAATACAGTATATTTTGTGTTTAGAGTTGTTCCTGAATTTCAAAAGCTGACTTAATACCCTGGCAGCTGTAATAGCTGTATAATTGGCAACATCTGCCTCATTCTGATTTTTGATGAGCAAATAAAATACTGCTGAGGTTGTTGGCATTCTAAGGCAGAAGCCAGTTCTTGAATATTGATGTCTACTTTTTCTCATTAATGGAGTCAGATCTTGAAAAGTTAAGTCTTGCTTCTCAGAAAGTCCCATCTCCTAGAAAAGCTGTTGGAAAAAACCCCACCAAAATATTTGAATGGGAAAGGAAAGAACATAACTGAAATCTTCTGTGGTTTATCTTGGTTGACTGGTTTCTTAATCTACTATTATGCTTTAAGACATCAAGAAAGCAGCTTTTGAAAGAGTTTGGAAGAAAGAGGCTCAAATCCTATAATATTTCTAAAAGATGTATCTGTGATGGAGAGCTATTAGCCTAAGGACTCTCAACTTTTGTTGAGCTCAACTTAGCAGTTTTAAAGAACAGCCACCCTAAAATCTGTAACTCATGAGAAAAAAAATTGGTGAATTCGTGCAGAACTCAGCCAAGTTGAGTAGCACTGTTTATTGGTGACTGAGCTGGAGAAATAGTTGTGGTTGAACAGTGAGTGGTCCTGCCTGTTCGCACCTCCATGTGATACTCTACCTGCTTGAAATTGAGACATTGCGCAGTGATTTGTCACAATGTAGGTCTTAACGACACCCATGTAGAATATCTGAATCATCTTTACATTCTGGGGGTCAAATGTTTTATAAGGGTCAATGTTTTATGAATTTTGGAGGAGTCTTATTTCTCAGTGTTTGCCAGTTCAGGGGATAGAAAAACACATTCTTAAAGCTTGCAGCCGTAAAGATAAAAGCATGATTGATGTTTTTCAATAGCAGCTTGGCAGCTTTGCTGTTCCAGCATGTTAATTATGCATAAATAAGTAGCATCAGCAGGGCTGCCAGTTCACCCTTGCAACTTTTGAAAGAAACCTAGAGTTTTGCCTATGATTATCTCAGTTTGTATGTGGTATTGGGAAAGTAGCTTTTGCTTTCTTTTCTCCCCCCTTCCCCCATCTCCCCTCCAAGCTATTGTCAAAACAGGTTATGACTAAATAAAAACATAACAAACAGTTTTAGCAGAGGTCATGGAGTTGCATGACAGGCTTTTGTCCAGAATTACAGTGAAATACTTAATCATGTGTAAGATGGAAAAAAGATTTTAATGTCTTCCTCCCATCTTTCTTTCTGGGCATGTCTTGTATATCTGAATGCCTGGTAGACTAATGAAATCTCTTGGTGATATCTTTGCAGGGAGTGCCTTACTTAGGGAACAGGTGTAGTCTGCAGTACAATTACAGCAGTCTCAGCTTTTGCTACCTGCAGTCTGAATAAACTTTTCTTCATGCTTTATACTCTCATGCTGTCCTGAAAGATGTCCTGGTTTACTACAGTTCACTACATCAAAATCTTTGGGGAAAGAGTTGGAAATCTTGCCAAAACATGCTATATGCTCTAGGAGGTAAGAGAGGCTAAGAAGTTTAAAAGCAGACAAACCCAAACTTAAAACTTATGTACAGGAGCTTTATCTCTCTTGCATGTGAACCGGAATTAAAAACCTGTAGGGGTGAGAATTGCTTATGCTCAAAATATTGAGGGGGGGGAAGTAAATAATTTAGTGTTCTTAGTTGCGTTCTTCAGAAGATGTATCTGAAAGATTAGTTTGTTGTCTTTGCTCATGTTCATTTCTTCATGTCACAGAATCACAGTAGTATTTCAGGTATTGCTTCCAAAAGAAAGTTACAGAAGCTAGTAAGTTTCCCCTTTACAGCTCCTGCCGTGCCTTTAAGGGTGACCTTTGAACTTAAAAGGAATTGTATGGAAGAATTTCTGCAGTTATATACACAACTTTGAAAAATTTTCAATATGGTTTTGTCCCAGAGACGCAGCTAGTGACAGACATCTAAGTACAAAAACAAATCCTCTTTCTATAGAAATAACTTTGCTTATTAATTTCTTGTATGAAAATACAGTGCTTTTTGTTTGAATGGGTGGGATGATCTCACTACGTGTTGTTTCAGTTTTATTTCAGTGCATTATTGTAGGGGGACAAATGAGAGGAAGAATGCTACTTTAATTGTTTTTTAATATTAGTGCATTTTATAAATGTGGCAATTTAGAACTGAGTATTTTTCTTTAAATCCTTTTATAGTAATATAGGCAACCAATTTCCAGGCCAAGGTGTTCCTGCTGGATTTTCCATGTATCCTGCATTCAGTCCCTTACAGATGATCTGGTGGCAACAAATGTATGCACGTCAGTACTACATGCAATAGTAAGTCTGCATTATCTTAGGTAGTACAGAGTTACACTAATGAATGGAAGGTATTAAAAAAATTAAATGTTGTTTACAGGATCAAAATATCTAGCATGGCTAGATATTTTTTTAATTTCTTTAATATCTTTAATTTGCATGGCTGTGCAGTTTTACACTAAGTTTTGTCCAGCAAATTATAAAATCCAGTTTTGGATTGGAATTAATGTATTAATAAATAAAGGTTTAAGGGAAAATGCAGTTTGTTTTGACATGTATTGCATCTGAAACTTTGTTTTTATTAGTGTAGAAAAGAAGACAAGAATAGGCTTAGAAATTTTGGTGCATGTTTTTTGACAAACTAGTTTTATGTTTAAATTTTTAGCCAAGCTGCTGTTTCAGCCCAAGTGACTTCCAGCACTGAGCCAGTGAGATCTGCAGTTGCCCAGGCTGTAAACTCAGAACGTGCTCCTGCAAATGAGCCCCCAGCAGTGCCAAATGTAGCTGTCCAGGAGAACAGACCTGTAAACGCGAATGTTCAGATGAATGCACAGGGTGGCCCGGTGATGAATGAGGAGGACTTCAACCGGGACTGGCTGGATTGGATGTACACATTCTCTAGAGCAGCAATTCTTCTGAGCATTGTATACTTCTATTCTTCCTTCAGTCGGTTTGTCATGGTAATGGGAGCCATGCTGCTGGTATATTTGTGAGTACAACAGTTGAGTAAAGCTGCAGATCTGATATGTGGAGTATGGTGCTAGTGTATAATCCACTTAAACTGTGAAAAATTATCCAAATACAAAAGTTTAGGCACTGCTCCTTTACAGTATGGTGTGTTTAAAAAAAAAAAAAAATTGGATTTCAGAGACACTGATATGAAAAAAGAAATAATTCTCAAAACACTTTTACAGTAAGTTGGATACCACTTATACCTGAAACACAGTGCTCTTAAATGTTGTTGATATTAACAGATTAGTATTATAGAAATGAAGAATTTGGGGATGGAAATTTAGAAAGTGGGAGTGAGGGGAAGGAAGTTCATATAGATCAAGAGTATGCTTGCATAAACTTAAAACATTTACTGCTTGGATATGAAAGGAAAATTGCAGAGCTAAGCTCATACATATTTCAGAAATAACATATGGGATTTGTGCAGTGAATTGCGTTAGGCAGTTACGGTAGCGCTACTGTAACGGTGGGTACTAGATCTGGTAGAATTGCAGGGACTTAAAACTTTTTTTTACAATGCATCATAAAGACTTAAGCTCTCTATTTGATGAAGAAATATCAGTACTGTTGTCATCACTGCCCTTTATATATGAAAATACCTTAGTGATGTAAGTAGAAGTGGAAAACAGCAGTAATGCTTGATATTTTGGACTGATGTCATTCGTTGAGGGTTTCCTTACACTGTGGTCTCTGTCCTCACAAGGACTGTTCTGTTTCTCATGCAGACATGATAGTTGAAATCAGAGTATAGACACATTAAAACGTAGGAGAGGCTTATTTAATTTACGGTGGTAATGTGGTTCAAGCCTTAGCTGAAGTTTAAATTTTTCCCACAGAAAATAGACTTTAAACTATGAAAACTAAGGCTGCCTTTGAAAATTAATATAACTTAAGTACTTAAAAATGGGGAGAAGACCCAAAAAAAGTATTCTATGTATTTAATCACCTAATCATGGTAAATTACTAATCTTCTGGAACAGAGGGCTGTGAACAGCACTTCTGAAACTTAAAGAACAGCTTTTAGGAAGACCCTTCTTAATCCAGACGTCAAAGAATAGCCATTCGATCTAGAAATAAGACTTGCAGAAAAATACATGTAGCTTCATTCACTTGAAAGTACTTGAAGAATTTACTGCAGCAGTTAACTGTAGCAGAAAAATCTTTTTATTCCTTTCAAAAGAGAGGTTTTCAACTGTTCCATTTTCTTACATAGACACCAAGCTGGATGGTTCCCCTTTAGGCAAGAGGGAGGCCAACAACAGGCAGCCAATAATGTGGAAGTGAACCGTGATGGGCAACATGCAAATAATCCTGACCTTGAAGAGATGGTATGTAAGAGCAGACATGTCTTTTGAGACTCCTATGGTACTAGTGTATAATGTTGACATACATTGTCAAGTATGCTGTAATGTCTGGACAGAAAGTCAACTTTTATGAAATGTAGTTGGTTTAACCAGAAAGCTTTCAGCATTGTCCTCAGTGTCGTGCCTGCTGCTTAAATTCTTTATTTTTCCAGTCTGACAATTACTGATTGTCTTTACTTGAATCACAGACTTTCTTCATGTTAGTTACTCTGCAGGAGGTTGTTCTGAGAGAAGTTACTTAAGGTAGGAAGCTAGCGCTGGTTACTTTATGTTAGAGCTCTGAAAAGTAGCAATTGAATTGTTTCAATTTCTGTTTTTAAAGGAACGACTTATGGATGATGGGATTGATGAAGACAGTGGAGAAGATACAGGTGAAGATGCCAATACAGAGCAGCAGCCTGGATTCATGGCTTCTGCTTGGTCCTTTATCACAACCTTCTTTACATCACTCATCCCTGAAGGGCCTCCACAGGTTGGCAATTAAAGTGGAAAAGGAACTGTGTCAGGCAGCCTCAGTAGCCATACATAGAAGTGGAGCAGATTCTAGAGAGTGTTTTAAATACAGTGCAATTTCTGAAAACTTACAATGTTATCTTTTTGATCATGGTGTACAAAAATGTGTATTTTTTTCTTTTGGCTTTCTCATGCATTGAATATTTTAAGCACAAGTGGACTACTAAATGCTTTCTTTAAGATTCTTCTTTTTCTGAAGAATAAAATGCAAAGATATTGGTCTTCCATGTTTTATTTTCATTTCAAATGTGTATTACACTGAGGCAAAAAGCTTGTACTTAATCTGCACCATTACCTCTTTAAAGAGCTGTTAAAAATATGAATGTTGACAGACCTTTCCAAATGCTATCTATTCATCTGAATAACTTTAATGTATCTCGTGTTAGTTTTATGCAGGGCATGAATTATCACTTGGGATTTGGAGTTTATATCATTCCTGAAAGAATGCTGTAAACACAAGGATTACTTGTTAATGGCATGTTGTCTTCGTGCCACAAAATACTAAGCCTCTTCTCATAATTTAGAAAGCTAAAAGCTTTTTCTTGAGGCTATACTGGAGTTCATTAACGTTGGAGGTGTTTGACAGCTCTTCAAAGACAATTGACAGCGATGGGATAAACCTTAAATGTTTGATACATACAGTACTTTTTAAGAAAAACATAGCTGTACTGGCGAAAAACAAGTACATTAGGTTTTTTTAATAAAAACTGTTACGGTAACTCTTTTGAATGTTTATATGCATATTTGAATGCAAACAACTAAGTAGTGCATCATTAAGGATGAGAATATGATAGATTTGAGGGTGGAATAAAGTTGTTATGGTGGCATTACCAATATTGACTGAAGTGATATGTTTGTAGCAGCACCTACACAGTAATGGGCAAGATATCTGTATTCTTAAACTTAATCTAATTAAAACTGAGAAAAGAGAATTGTATGTGAGGTAGTAGCACAGTGCTACTCAGTTTGGTTTTGGTTGCTTTCTTTAGATTTTAATCATAGTCCAGAAGTTTCATTTTTTTGTTCCTAATTCTGAAGTTACCATGTGTTATCGAACTTTAACAGAATCTTTGCAGCCATTTTTTACCCCAACCAAAAGAAAGCTTATCCAATTTTCTAATTTCCAAGTACAGGGCAAAGCTCTTAAATAGGTCTAAACAAGTGAGAAATAAGGGTTTCTTTTTTGCTTGCTCATGTCAAACTGCTGAAGCTATGCAGTTTTAAAGCTTAAAAAATTTTCTTTGGGTTTATACTCTGAAATATTTGTCAGGATTTCTAGGCCTTATTGAGACTTGACTCTCAATTGGAAAAAAGAAACTTGAATAATGATTTTAATTTAAACAGCTTAAATAGAATGTTTGAGTTACAAAATCTCATTTACAAATCTGTCAAGAGGACAAATAGAAATATAAGTCTTAGAAGCATCAGTTATTTTACTTGCTGTATAGGCAGCAATGATGAATAAATCATGTTTAATGATGGTGTTTTACTCCCATGTTACTATGGAGAGCTGCTCTCAATTTAGGTTCTTTACTACATAAACATAAAATGTGTAGAATTGTCCAAGAAATGTTACCCTTTTAATTTGGTGGATGGATCTAACTTGACTAATGTTTAAGAACTATTACAAAAACTTAACGTTTTTAAAGGAATGGCACAGAGTGACAGTCTTGGATGTCATAAGACTTATTTCTGGAATGCATTGAAAAGGTTTCATCTATCTGACCTGTGTGTTCTCCCTCCTGCTTTTCCCAAAAGTTCATGTTTCTTTTTGTCCTGGGGTTAGGTATCTGTAACCTGTGCAGTTACAATCTACTGGTATCCAGTTACTAACAGCTGTTAGTTGCTTCTTGCTGTCATTGTTTAGGTTTCCTTTGTTTTCCATGCTATAGGAAGCAATTGGTGGTAGCTCTTTGCTATTAGCAGACTAGATAAGAAAGTTGCTCTTGCGCTGTTAGCCCTGATTTGGTTAAAAAGTGTAGAATTGTCACTGCTCATTTGTATTCAGACAAGAAGAAATTTGTTTATAGGTTACACAAGGTTGAGACAGTGAAATGGGAGATCCTGGCAGTTATTTAGATATTGAGGGAGATGTTCTGAGGGTTTTAATCAGATTGTAGAGCTGGAGCAATGAGTTGAAGAAGCCAGACTTCCATGAGAACATTTTAAGGTCATTGAACCTCCCAGCTTCCAGAACCTTACCAACATCCCAGCAAGGAAAAGCAAAAAGATGGTTACAGAGGAAAATGAGTGAGAAATAAGAATGAGATACAAAGTGTTACCAAAAGTAGTGAAAGAGTTGGAGGCAGAGGAAAGCCAATGGGAGGAGCAGAGATAAGGGAAGGTGTGATCATGAATAAATATGAAGGAAGCATCGAAGAGGAGATTGAGGTGAGAGGTGCATTTTTTTTTCTTTTCAGAAAAGGGAGGAGCTTGATGAAAATTAGTCAGATCAGGTCTTTGTTTTATGGGTTTCTGAACAATTCAGGTATAGAATTGAACAGCATGAAATATGTAACAGGTGATGATGGAATAGAAATGAAAACCCTAGGAAAATAATTGCTTTTCCTTAGTGTATCCTTGTTGTAGGAGCTGTTCTATAGCAGAAAACAAAACACAATTATGTAGTACATGGCTGTAGGCAGAGCTAAGATGTTGAATTGGAGCAAATCTGTAACATGAGATGGAACAAAAGGCATGAGGATTAAGGCAGCATAGGATGTACCCCAGTATTAATGGTTCTGTAACATACCTGTGCATCATCCACTTTTACAACTTTGGATACAGAAAAAGTGATTGAAATTCATTCTCTCCTTTACCTTACAGGAAGACATGAAATGACAGATACCCTACATTTAGATGAAATCCAGGTATCTAATAGGAAGTCTATGCCAGCATGTGCAACAGCTTCACAGTGTGTTAAGGCAGAGACAGTCACACCAGAAACGTACAAGATCGAAGCATGTTCCATCCATAACACTGCTTGCTGTGAAGAGACAGAAGAGATCAGCAGTACTGATGGAGCAGGTGTATGAAGAGAGTAACATATAGCTGCTCTTTTGCATGATTTCTCAATATTACGCTTACGCTAAAAAATACTTTGCAACTCACGTATGTCCCTACGTACATCTGCATTGACCTCTTGACCACAATTTACATTGTATTTAGCAATGAGACAGTTGGTTTAACAAACAGGTATAACAAACTCAAACTGGAGAATTCTTGGCTGCAAAATAGTGGTCAAAGGGATCCCTTTGTTCTCCTCTTAACTTGTGAGCTCACAAGCTCTTCCTCATGCTGCTGTTCGGTTGAGGCCTTGACAGGCACCATTGGCTTTCCAGTTGCTCCCTGTTGCCCTTAAATTCAGGTAACTTGGAGAGAAATTACTACATGGTACTTCAGGAAAAGGCTGCTTCTGTCTCGGATGTACTCCACTACCTTATTATTGCTGTGGCAGAAGGCAAAAATAGCACTGTGTGTGAGGTTTGTAATGGTAACAGGTGATGCAAAATCACTTAACTTCCATCATCTGGTGTGAATAATTATGTTCTGCTGCTTGTTTCCTCTATAACCCAAACCTTTTCCAGCATAAGCCATTCTTTAGCAGCCTTTGCTCTTGCAAGGAAGCAGTTCAGAATTTAGCCTAGCATAGTGATTATGAGCTCTGGACCTGTTTTTTTCTGGAAATATTCAGATACAACTGCTGCCCAGCTGGATGCACCCTTGCTAATTAGGTTGTACTTCTGTGATAAAGCTGGTCCTAAAGTTTTTCAAGGCTGCGGGAGGAGCAGAAGGGAAAGAAGGCACTTATTCCTAGAATTTAATTCAGACTTCTCATGAAACACCAGGCAATATTAATGGGTTTTCATAGTTTTAGCTGTCCTAGAAATAAACTGCAAAATTATGGGTCATTTTTTGAGTAGGGAGCTTATACCAGGGAAGCTGCAATTGCAGTTTAAATCTCACGGTGGTGCGGTGTGTGTGTATAAGTAGGACAAAACTTACAGAAAGTGTTGATGTTTTTTTTTCCTAGTTTTGCAGAAATCTGGGGAGGGAGAATCTAGATGTGAGGAGTTTATGGTATGGGAGTAAATTGAGTTTACTCTATTTGGAGTGGGTGCTCCAATGGAGTGGGTATGTTAATTTTTAAAAATCTGGGTTTTTTTTGTGTGTGCATGTTTTCTTTACACAGTTGGAAAGACTGTGCTGACCTTAACTGCTGGTTGGAAAGGAAAGCCAAAACCTGGTCTTTCTGTTAGAGTTAGCATGTTTGGGTGGCTTTCTTGAAGTGTTTTGGTTAGTAACCTCGTGCAAGGTTAAACTGTAGTGATGAAATAACCGCAGCAACGCGAAAATACGCTGCTGTAAAAACAAATGAGCAATGCGTCTAGTCTGTGAGCACTTGATGCTCTGATTTGTTAGCCAAAGATAATCAAGGAAGTGAGTAACAGACAAAATAAGAAAACACGTCATGTGTGACGGGGTAAGTCGGGAGGAGCCGGGCCCTCCCTCCGGGGCGCTGGGGGCCGTGCCGGCAGGATCCCAGCCCCGCCGGGGCGGAGGCGGGCTGCGGCGCTGCTCCGGTGCCCCGCTAGATGGCGCCGCCACCCAGCCGCGGCGCCCGGCCGGGTTGACGGC
Source organism: Mycteria americana (assembly GCF_035582795.1). NCBI lineage: Eukaryota > Metazoa > Chordata > Aves > Ciconiiformes > Ciconiidae > Mycteria > Mycteria americana. The sequence continues at coordinate 54,538,519 of NC_134366.1, forward strand.
GGGGCGGGCTCCGTGGGGGGGACGCGGACTTCGTGGGGGGACGCGGGCTCCGTGGGACGCGCGGCTCTGAGCCCCGGCTTCACAGCGCCGGAGCCGCTGTTGGCGGCAGCGGGAGGGTGCGGCACGGCAGTGCGGGTCTGGCGGCGGGCGGCGGTCCCGGGCTCGCTTCTTGCAGAGGGAAAACCTCTCGCGTGCTTGTCCTGCAGCAGCGGGCCACTGAAGTTAGTTCGTGTACTGAGTGGACGTTACGTGTTTACAAAGACGTTTCTTTCCGCTTTTACCAAGTGTCTTTGCTAGCAGCAGGCGTGGCGTTCACCTTCATGAGATAGCCGATGCTTTCGGGGAAGGCTGGATAGCTTTCCCGTAAAAAAAGCATCATTAACCCAAACCCTTCTGTGGCACCCTCAGCAGAAGTGAGTTATTGCAATTGGCAGGAGGGCTGACTACTCCTCCACCGCTAAAAGATGGGAGTCCCGCTTGAGATAAGTGGATGAAATATTGTGAGGGAGCTGTGAAATTGCTCCCATTGTTGTATCTCTTTTCTGGCTCGAGGGCTTCATATTCAAGGCTGTCTCCAAAGAGTCGTGTCTGTAGCTTGCCTGTTCCCGAGCAGTTAGATTCTCACATTCAGATGCATGTGGTAACACTGCTGCTTGGTGAAGCGCCACTGTAACAAGTTAGGCACCCTGCTGTCTTCATCTGGCTGAAAAAAACCAGCCTCCAGAGTATGTGACATAGAGCTGGCTCTGGGAAATGTGGAATCATCCATTTATTGGGTTGTATGCTAGTTTTCCAACACTGTTGATTTTTTAAATTTTTTTGCCCTGTGACCACAAGGGTAGGGTGTAACACGTAAGTTACAGCACAAACGTTATTAATTAGGATGATTATGCCTGACTTGGTCTTGATATGTCTTAAACTAATCTTCCTACCTATTAATTATAATGCAAAAGACAGCAGGCGTCTTCCTAGCAAATAGCTATGACATATGATCTTCACAGCAAGTATTTTTTTTTTTTAATTGCTGAAGCAAACATTTGTCTTAAGTAATCCGAAAAAGTTTTTGGAGCCGATGCTGGTAGAGGACAACTGATACCTTCTTAATGCTGTTTTGCCAATTGCATTTCTTTGGTGAGGGCTGGAATTCCTATGGCCTCTGATAGAGGGCTTTTGAGCTCCTTTACAAAGTGAGGTGACAGTATCTGCAGAGATCCAGTACCATAATATGTAATACTGGTGACATTATCTAGTGTTACAACATGGCACCAGGCAGGGGCTGAATCATTTAGAGGTTGTAATTTTTATGGGGTTTGCAAAGGCTGCATCAGTTCTCTGGTCTGATTCCCAGCATGGGCACATGAGCAGATCACCCGGTGCAGTGGAGGGGGACAGCGTGGCGTGGCGTGACAGCACCACTCAGCAGCAGCAATATCTTAAGAGGATGTTGCTGTCAAAGACTCTGTCTCATGAGACCATAGCTATTATTCTAAAGTCCCATTCAGGAACTAGGAATGCACATTTTTAAGGCACTAAACTGGTCTGGACAGCATCTTGGTTTTGAATTTCAAGGGAAATGCGTGTAAGTAAAACATAGGCAGAACCCTAGAACTGTTGGCCCTCTTTTTCTGGTGCATGCGCATCATGTGAAGCCAGTTAATAAGTTGGGTGGATTTGGGCCTGCTTGTACTATACAAAGATCTGGCCCCAAGGTTATCTGAGCTATTACAGACATGCATAATTTTGCATGTATGTGAAATATATAATATTGTATATCCTTCAGTTTTTCTCTACCTTGGACTGTTTGTGTGTCTAGAGTAGGTCTTTTTTTCTGTCCTCTTACAGGTGACTAATTACTCAAGAGACTTCTGATGGGAAATGGATCCCAATTTCCTTCCATTCTCGGTATTGGCTTCATCTCCCTTTTTGTGACTGCAATTTAAGGACCTTCCATGTGTATAATGTGAGGCATAGATTATAGTGATAACTATACAGTTAAAGTTTGCTTTTCTTCTTCTGGCATTGCTTTGTTTCTGTGAGACTGGTGTAGCATGAAGATGGGCAGTGGGGAAAAACAGATGGTGAAGCTCAAGGAATATGTTGTGAGGAGGAACTGTTTGTTGGGAAGGTCTCATCCTCTTTGCTGTGTTTTTGTAAGCATTTTGAGATGTCTGATGCCTGGTAAAGAAGCAGGTAGACCTTCAATATTAATTGAAGGGAAACAACATCAGTTCTTTTTGTCAACCAAGTTGAAGAACTTACACAATAAATTGTAGGTTGTTATATAATAGGGATTTTTTTTTTTTCCAAATAAGAAATAATCAATTACTATCTTTCAATTTCCATTCCATTGGACGTACCCAGGGTGATTTGTCTTTGGCTAGTGCAGTGCTTCATACTGCCTCTTTTGGAGCCCCTCTGTTAATGTGGACAAAGATCCTGGTCTCTTTTGTGCATTCAGAGCTGCTGCTGAAAAGCTCTGTTTGGGAGCTGGCTTTTGTGATGTATGAAAGTACTGAATGATTGCTTGGAAATATCTTTGCTTCTCCCTCTGCCCTTCTCTCCTCTCCTGGCAGTTCTGTGTCAGCTCAAAAACTGGTCTTGCCAATGATTTTAAATTGTATCAGGGCTATTGTGAAGAATTTGGCAATATGAAATGCCACCGATTGAGATGGAGGTTGTGAAACCACTTCCCATTAGACATCAGGTTAAACTTTGCTTCTGTGTTTCTTGGGGAGAGTCTTTCAGTTCACGTGATATAATTGTCCATCACCGACGGTCTGCAGCATCCCAACAGTACAAAGAATAGCAAGATCACAAATGCAAGTCAGTTTTTTTTTGTGTTTTTTTTTTTTTTTTTTTTTAAATCGGGTATTTGAGAGCACAATTAGCATCATTGAAACAGGTTTCAGAGAGTTTTGTTGACTCCACAGAAGTACCACAAGATTCTACTTTGTCCTTAACCTGAGAACGTGTTGCCTTGGTACCCGCATTGCAGATGATACCACTTAATATTCTCTGGCCCTTGTGATACTAAAAGACAAAAAATTAGGTCAAGGAACATTAAGGGTGAATTATCTTGATTTTCTAAGTTTAACAGAAAACTCTGGAGCTTATTGCACTGCCCTTCTGTCTGTGTAGAATTTTCCATTTTTAAGAGGAAAAATTGTAATTGCAAACGTGGATAATGATCATCTCGAAAATCAATTTGATTTTGATTTTAATGGCTACACTAATGTTTTTGCCCATTGTAATTTAATAGCTATAGTGACCTTCCTTGTAGGGATAACAGACTGACTCACGCTGTATAGTCATATAGACACGCATGCACTCACTCACATTCAATTACATGTGTATCTAAGGAGCTACTGTTTAGTTCAGTATAGCCTACTCAGAATCTGCTGCAAAATGTTGGGTTTTTTTGTGTCGAAGAGGAATTGTGGGTCCTAGACCGTGAGAGAGATTTTCTGCCTTTAACTGCAGTAAATGAACTGTCAGTTGCTGGGTTTCAATGAAGATATGGAGCTGACCTCTGCAAAAGACAAACCAGTAGAGAGCAGGGGAGCCCAGCAGCCAGAGCCATGAAGTTGGTGTGAGGATGCTGACCTTCATTTTTTTTTTTAAAAGCAAAGGAACAGAACAAAAGATGGCTCCTGAGATAACAGTGGAGGCTGTCTGAAGAAGGAAGGTGGCTACATGCCAAACCTGTGGGAGGAGTCCTTGTGACTGCAGAGATGGATAAGCAAAGCAAGCTAGTATTGGCCTGCTGGTGGCCTGAGGGTGTACAAAGGGTGGCCTGTGGTAGCTGGTTGGGACGGTTACCAGTGAGTAACAGAACTGGACTTGTGAGTGCAGGACCCGAGAGGCTTGGTGGTGTCTGTGCGCAAGGAGAAGAAAATGAGATACAGGGGGTACAGTTATAGATAAAGGAATACTGGGGCTGACAGATGTTAAGTCTCTAAGTACTAATTTTGGTGAGAGCAGAGTCAGGGAAGTGACACAAATTATTAAAACAAGTCTATCTCGGTTAAGGAGCAGGGCATATGTATATGCAGAGTAATGCATACTTACGCAAACATTTCAGCTTTTAAAAAATACAATTGTAGTGTCAAGGCCAGCAGAGTATTAACACAAACATGTAATTAACGTTGCAGTATAGTCATATGAATTACTGGTGAAGGATCTCAGTGGGATTGCAAATACATTTTGAGAACAGAGATCATAAAAGAAAATCAGGTGTTCAAAGAGGTGCACTGTTCAGGAAAGATTAATAAAGCTAAAGGTATTGATAATTCTGTGTTCATGGTATGACAGATGACAAGCAAAAAGGGTAACACTGGTCAGATAGACCCACTTTGGATTAAATATTTATGGGAAGGATGGTAAAAAGAAAAAAAATAATTTACTGGTCTAGTGTTGAGAGTCTTGTTTGCAGATACCCAGGCTTAGATTTAGAAATGGGTGGGTTTCTATAATTAAATTTGATCTGGAAAATCTAGGTAGGGAAAACAGTAGCTGGGATTAGTAGGATCCAGGTAGTCTTGTTGTTCAGTAACTGGCAGATTTCTTCACCAGTCATTGGCCTAATAGGAGTCATCGGTTCTGCAGACTCGTTCATGATCACCAGCAAGGTAGTTACCAAAGAATTGATTATCAAAACCAAACCAAACTGCTTGGATTGACTGAATGCCAGTAGAGTTCCTTTAAATCGAAAGGCAGTTAAAGAAAACTAAGATGCTTTATTTCAGGAATGCAAAAGAGTTTTCGGAGCAAGGGGGACTAATGAGCTCAAGGACTTGGCTTTAGAGGAGTCTTGGAGTTGCTGACATCAAAAGTGCAGAACCTCTCTCGGCTTTGAATGAAGACAAAAGCTTTATAGGGAAGTGCTGCAGAGACAACTGGAACATGAAATGTCATGTCTGGCAGAGCAGATTTTATGGTCCTTTGAGAGAATTTATTAGTTTAGATGGATAAGATAGGGATGAATACAAAAGCTAGATAAAGAAGAGATAACAGGAAGTTTTGCTGACAGGGGGATTACAGTGCTGGAGACATGTTTTTAAACATAGCCTTGAGGGGAAAAATTCATATTGAATAGTTCAATTCATGATCTTGCATAAAAACTAGCAGTGTTTTTAAGGATGGATTAACATGGGCAGTCAGACGGTAATGGGGTAACAACCCTTGGGCTGTTCCAGTGCTAGGTTACATGTTGTGGTTACAGTCCTCCTAGCCAGACCATGTCTGTGGCCAGGCTCTGGAGTGCCAATGAAGTTTGATCCTGACATGAAGTTATGAGGCATCAGCAACACGAAGAGGATGGTGATGTGCTTCAGTGAGGACTGCACTAATGAAAATGGGATGAAACGCAGCAATGCAAAGAATTAGGTGAAGAAATTAGTGACTACGATCAAGAATTACTCTTACAAACTAAGAGGGACTGGGCTAATGAAAATGGGATGAAATGCAGCAATGCAAAGAGTTAGGTGAAGAAATTAGTGACTGCTATCAAGAATTACTCTTACAAACCAAGAGCATAGCACTTGGAAACAGCAAAGTAAGTATGCTGGGCGTGTGGGATGATCAGAGGTTCACAAGGACTCACAGGTGCAAAGTAACCAGGAAAAAAGTATCTATGATCCTGATGTCTTAAGGTACCTCAAATGAGGTATTGGCAGAAGGGAAGGAATTAACTCCACTGTTGAAGGTGTTAATGTGCAATGCTGTGTACGGTTCCCGTCTCCCATTTTCACCACAGATAATCTCTAAAGTGGAGTGGCATGGAGGGAAGGGACGCGTGGATGATCGGGAGAATTTAAATCATCTAAGAAGGTGAAAGAAAAAAAGAATGATGATTGTTGCCTGTGAATACATCAAGGGGATAAACTCTGGCAGGAAGAATAGCTCTTTAGTGTAAAGGACAAAACTGGCCTAAGGAGGAATGGATATAAGCTCCAAGAAGTAAATTTGGGCCAGAAGATGATTCCTAGCCATGGAAGTGGTATCTTCCCCAGAAGAGTGATGGGGATGAAGACCGCAGGTAGGTGTAAGATGCTGCTTGAGGAATCCTGTGACAGGGCAGAGGTCCGTTGCAGTTCCCTGATCCAGCGCCCTGTTACCAGCATGTGCTTGCAGGGTTTGCAGTTTGTGAGGAAGCACCCAAAGCGGCAAGGCAGTACCATATCCCACTGAAGTCACAGGGCACATGTAAGAGGTGAAGTGTGATTATCAGACTTGGAATCTGTCCTCAGCACTGAAAGGAATGCTTGCCTCTGTGAAAAATCAAATTAGATTCCTGAAGACACTTGGTGATCTGCATTTTATTTTTATGCGTCTTCCAAAAGACTAATAATAATTGCTTTGGGGACTTCAGGGAGCTCTCATTCCTTACACTATTGTCACTGTCAAAAGAAGAAAATCCACTGGATGGGCCTGGACTGTCAGAGGCTCAAGAAAAAAATGTATTAGATGCCAGCAGTTTAAATTGGATCGTGTCTGGACAGAAGTTTTATTTCTTGTGGCAAAGCCTATTACTAAGGATACTGTGAATGATTTCTATTATACTTTAAAATATTTTCTTTGGTCTCTGGATAAATGCAGCTCTGAGTGTCTTGGAAGTTCTGCCTACCAAAATGGTCGTAGACAAATCAATTCCAATGTGCAATGGATTTGACCCTCTATCCTCAAGTCACCTGTTATCCTTATTCATCTGAATACAAAGCTGGGTAAAAAAAATTGATGCCTGGTTATTAATATCAGTATGGTAATACTCTTTAACCTCCTATAACTTAAAACACTGAGAATGGCTTTAACAAAGCTTTTGCACAAAACTTGAACCTGACTCCCTAAACTGTCCAAGGTTAGAGCTTTTAGCAGAGGGTAAACCTTCCAAAAAGAGTTACTGGACTCTGGAAACAGGAGTGTCCAGTGAACCGCCCACCCCACTGGGCTGCCCATAAGCTACAGACGGGGCTCTCACTCCTGCCACCCTGTGCCTGATTGTACAGGAGCTCTCTTCCCTGGGCATTGGCATGTTGTTTTGGAGGCTGCCGAGGTGATGGAGTCCTGGGTCTCAGACATAAATAAGAAAAGACATAGATAAGGAAAGACAAAGAAATGTAAGAGACAAGAAGGATGTAAAAATGCCATAATGAACTCGTGTGTCTTGAGAAAACCTCTAATCTAATGAGAATGGATTTTGTTTGAGAGATTGTACTGGTACAATTAATTATTCATGGCAGCGACATCGTTAGGATTTCATTTTATTTAAAGGCCTCTAAGTGACTTGGAAAATTGGGTTAAGCTGAAGAGGAGTTTCAGGAGAGAGACAGGGGAAAGCTTTTCCTTTTATTGGCTTTGTCTAATATTTTCTAGATAGCTATTAGAAGTACAAACACAAATTACACTCAAGCTCTAACATTTCTGCATTAAATGTGGGTATAAATTTGAACCACATAAATACGAGATCTGGGCCAAATGGGAATCTGGATGGCTTTTTGCGGGATGAGTTAGATACCATTTAAGAGACCTACTGTCACTTGTTGGGGACTTGCCATGTTTCAGCACTGTACATTAACACCAGGCTGTGATCGGTGGCTCCTCGTCCGCGTTTCCAAACTTGGGCTCCTAATGTCTTACGGAGCGGAGTGAGGGGCTACATGGCCTTTCTGCTTGTCCTGTGGTAGCATAAATGTGGGCGCAAATGGAGAATCATAGGGCCATTGCCCTAAAACCAGAAAAGCTTTGGCTGAGGTACATCCAAAACAAAATTTGGTAAGTCTTTCCCTGGCTGCAGTAGAAAGCAAAGGCAGAAATGGTCCTAAAATCCAGTAGCGGCCAGATGTCTCCTTCATGTACAGTAGCTAAAGCTCTTTGCACTTGACCACACCACCTGGTGTATCACCCATATTGACAGACAAAAGTGCTCTTCTGGATGGCTTCCCCCTTCCCTGGAGACGACAACCTGTACGCCAGCCCGCGTGGGGCGGGTTGTGTGCCCACAGACAGCCCTCTAGTATGGACCATGCGCCCTGCAAGGCACAGCTCATGGCAACAAGGCAGGGATTACCCTTCTCTGCCCCCTGGTAAATCTATACCTGATTCACAGATAGGTTATGCAGCCTCAGAGCTGCTAACACTTATACACTGTTGAGAAGATTTTTTTTTTTTTTTTCTTTAACATATGGATGCTTAGCCTGGGAACTATCCAGGCGGCTGAGTGTTTAAAAAGTCTGGCTTTCTTTTTCTTTTTCTAATGTTTATTTGTTCCTTCCCTTGTAATTCTCCCCGTTAGCTCATGGACATCATTCAGGGACAGATTTAAATTGAAGCAGACAGACTCCAGTTCTGCTCTGTCCCTCGAACAGTGGAGATTTGTTTAAAAGCGCTGTCGGGAGCACTCTTGGTATGACTGGAATGCTCAGGGCTTTATTTTTCATTTCGCATCACGTGCGAACTAACCCGGCTATAGCTCGAGATGTTCACGTGGCCGTGGTGGTACTGTCTCTGCCTTGGTTGGCTGAGGGTTGTGTAAATTATTTACAACAGCTTTACTGGGGACACACAAACAATGGACTGGCCACCGGGAGGAACGTGGGGGATGAAGCTCATATGGACCGAGGCTCGGAGCCTTGGGAAATCACATTGGGCAATGGCTCTTCAAAATGAACGAGCATGTCTCCAAGTACTGGTCTGGATCCAGTTTCAAGCCTGGCCTGAAACCCAGAAACAATCACTCTCTTGCTTTGATGTCTGGAAGGGTTTGTTTCACAACATTTATATCTAGCTGACACTGGGAGGGAAAAATCCTATTGAAATTTTCTAATTAAGAAGAAGTTTCAGTAAGACAATTGCCATTTGTCCTACAATCCCTAAGCGTTGTCTTACATGAAAATCCACAACCGCTCCCCAGCTCCAGCTCACCTGGAAACAGCCAGGCCACAGCATGGTTTTAGCTGGCGTGAGGGTTATCACCTGGGTCAGTCCCAAATCAGAAGAAAAAGCGGCAGCTGTTGCTGATGGGCTAAAGCTGTGGCTTGCCAGCGGCATCTCCCAGGAGATGTCTTGGGCATCTCGCTGGAGCTGCAGCTCAGCCAGGCTGGGAAGCCGCAGCCATACAGCCTCTCCTGCACCTCCCTGCTGGCGGTCGCTGCACCGATGAGGCTGGGTGTGCAATTGCTTCCTAGGAGGGCTAGAGGCATTGCAGGTGAATCTTTTTGAGGTGTGGAGTGCCTCTAATTGCCACGGCAATGTGAAGCTATGGAGAGCACTCAGCACCTTGCAGATCAAGGTTTATTAGAATAACGTGGCCTCCTAAAGCGTGTGTAGGCAAATGCATTATACTGGTGGTGAATTGATTTCCAGTGAAGAGCTTGAGATGTCTCAGCTCTAGGACTTCAGGTGGTGTTCCTTTGGGCAATGTTATCCCATGTTTTTCAGTGTATATTGCATAAGGGGGGACATCTCTGCTCCTTCTGGTGGTGTACTGAAGACTGCTTGTTTTCCTCCAGCTGCAGCTGGGGAGGATTAGAAACGTCTTCCCACAGTGTCTCATCTTAATCAGTTTGAAGAGGTGTTTGTTTTGGGCTGTGAAGCCTCTCTCTCGATTCCTAGGGGTCCTGCTCATGCTGTTGACCAAGAGGAAGACTTTTGTACTTTAAACACTGGGGCTCGCAACCTCCCCAAACTTCCAATAGACAAAATGTGGCTGTAGCCTGAGTGTTTATTTAGACTTCAAGAAGAAAGAACCACAGAAGGAAAAAAATCTATCCGCATAATAAGACCTTTTCTTCTGATGACTTTTTGATGACATTATTTTGGTGGCTAGACACTTGACTTTACGGTATGTAAATATTCATTTGTTTTCCCATATGAGGAGAAAATTCAAGTCAAATAAATTCAAGTCAATTTGGTGCTCTCATTTCTCTCCTTTTAAAAAGTTCCCTATTATTTTTGCAACTAAGTAATATGTGTTTGACTAACCATTCATTTTTCCCATGAGTGACCTTGGATAAACACAATAATTTTAAAAATGGAGGTGAAAAGTAACTTCTCAGTACAGTGATCCTAGCACAGAGCAGTTCTTTTATCATTCATTGTCTGCCATGGCAAATATAAAGCTTAATCCTATACGTGAAAGTTGGCTGGTCAATCCGTAACTCATGAAAACGGTTTTCCTTTGGTACTGGTTTGCACAAGCTTGAATTACTCTTCCTGGGACTGTAGTGGCACTATTCAAACTGTTGAAGTGCAAGGATGCTTTTCTAGTAATCCATTCTTAAATCTCAGTCATCCAGATCCTTGCTAAGCAACACTTCTGAGGATGACCTTTAGCTCCGGCCCAATTTTTATCCAAGTGAATTTCAAAACCCCTCTTCACTTTATTAGAGCAGTGCGTTAGCAGCTGGACAACAGCCTGGTTGAATCAGGGCAGTACAAGTATGTGTTACTTTACACACATCCAAACTACCACCAGGTGTGCAAAGGTTCGTGTTTCTTGGCCTGTTAGTCTACTTCAGAGAAACTTGCACACTTTGATCCTGTTGACTTCAGTGAGAATGAATACCTCCTTTGGTGTAGATTTAACTGTTTTCCTCATTTGGGATGGATTTTGATATGTCCTCACCTTTGAATATTTGTTTAACAAGTCAACCCCTTCTTTTGGGAAGATGAGAGACTTTGGGGTCATTCCTCTCTGTTCTTTGTAAGGAGAAACAGTAGCTCCTTCCACAGGGCAGTATGGAGGAACATCATGTAGTCCTAGGGCAGGAATTGGTGCTTGCTTTGCTTCCTTTAAGGGTCCCAAACCTGCAGTACAGGATTTTTGGTCTTTTTTCCCTAGCAAACCAGGGAAAAGCCCTTAGAAGGATGACACCATGTGTTTTTTCTCAGAAGAAACGTATTAGTCAGAAAAACTAATAGCATCTACTAAGCTCTGTTATCTCAGGATGAGATGACTTGAAACAGCGTCAGCTGGGAGAAAGCTGGTTCCAAGCTACAGCTGATATGAATTGTCACAGTCCTGGCAGGAGCCTATAGAAAGGCGGGGAGCCTTGTGCAGCTTGTAGGAGAGAGTTTAATGTTGCTAAGTCTGCAAGGGTTTGTTGGGTCAGCTTGGTCGGAGTTAGTGTTGTGAGTGTAAATGGTGAGTGGCTAGGGAGTTCCATGTCCTTGAGGACTGTGTTGATCAATACAGATTTTGAGAGTGTTGAATCTCCCTGAACCAGCAGAAAAGTGCTGTAGGCTGCTAGAGGGGCCGTGTAGGAAAAGTGAGAACTAGGTGCCATCTTTTCATGGATACTGTTCCTTTGATTTGGGCAGACTGGTGTGACTACAAGGCAAGTCATCCGAGGCTAAAAGGAAAGTGGAAAACTGGTTGGCCTTCATGGACACTGATAGGAGAGAGGGGAGTAAAAGTTTCACTGAAGAGGAAGAGGGTAAAACTAATGTGCAACTAAACAACTTGGAAGATGAGCAAGGAAATACAAAGCTAAAAGAAAAGAAGTGTCAGCAATCCTAAGCCTGAAGTCACTTGCTAAGGCTTCTTGAAGAGATGACACCTGGATGTCTAGCTCCCATCCCATCTCAATGCCTTGAGTAGCTAGAAAATACTTCAGGCATTCAAACTTTGTGCAGAGCCAATATGGAAAGGGACAGCTGACAAAGCTGTGCTGGAGTCAATTCAGTTTGGTTCAGCAGAGCTGGCTGCTAAAAAATGCCTTTAGCAAGCTCTGTTTTGGCTGCCTCCTCTCCTGGGAGTTGTGTTGCCTGTGCTGGGCTCGTTGCTTGGTTCCCTCCCTCCCTCCTTCCCCTTGGCTTTTGCAGGCTTGGACCTTCCCCCAGAACTGGCTGGTGTTAGTTTGACATCACACCCCGGCAGTGATAAGCATGTGTCTGCTTTTTTTTGAACTAGAGGTTGTTTAAATACATCAGTAAAACACTGTGTACTGGGGAACAGGAATAATAAACTTCTGAAAACTCTAGGCTCCTGGCTGGTGCCAGGAGAATGAGTGATGAAGGCTTTCGCCTGCAAATCCCAGCACTAACAGGGCCCCTTAATTTGGTCCAGTGAGTCTCTGCATGTAGGTGCTGGGTGAAGTGGAATAATTTTACAGATGTGAAATTATTTGTCCCATTTCTCCCATTGCATGTCCCAAGATACTGGGAGCAGAAGTCTTGGCTATTTGAAGGGGGAGGGGGAAGTGGTTAGATTTAATGAAAGTACAAGTTCCATTATTTTTCCTTCAGCCCTTAATTATTTTGTCTGCTTGCTTAGCTCAATTAACATATGGAAAGTGCTATGCCATTTGGTGCCTGATTCTCAAAAAGTTTGAATGTAGACCTCCTCAGTGTATATTCCCCATAGGTGTTTCAATGCTTTACTATACAGATAGGTACCTATGTTGCTTCCTAATGTTGGATGTTGTTCTCCTGGTTTAGCACATAGAACTGGCTAGAATGCTGTACATTTTATACTCTTGGCAGCTAAATGTTTCGCCCTTAGAAATAATCCTCCTCCTCGGAGCCCTTTCTTTTCCCAGTTGGATCTCAAAGCTGGACTTCAAAGCTCCATAGAAATTGGAAGTTGAGACCCATTTATAGTGTTCTTATACTGTAACAGCTGCTGTATTTGAAGTACACTATAGCTGTACTTGAACTGTAAGCTGCCCACCCAGGTACCAGCAGAATTTAGGTCGGAGCTCAGCAAAGGCTAAATGCTGAAATCCTGTTACTCAGCTGAATTTTGTACTAGAGTACCTCTGTACCAAACTGTGGTTACGGTAGTGACTGCAGTGTAGGCATAACGCAGCCAGACACTCTTGAGTATCCCGTTAGGCACCTAATATTCTCCCAAGTTTTAGGCTTACATCATCTGGGAGCTTTTTGTGTTATAGCTACGGTGCTTTGAAGTCTCCAGAAAGCCTTGTAAGGTTGTAAATCTTCAAACTCATCGCGCGTTTTGCTTCTAAAATTAAAAGACTGTGTAAAGAGGAGTTGGGTGTTATGGGGTGGTTTTTTTGCATTTCTTTCCCCAGTAATCAGGGCATGTGCAAAAGTACTCTGTATGCTGCTCTGACTTTGCGTGAGCGATCGTACTGTGGGTGAGAGGATCCGGCTTTCCGTGGCTGCATGTCCCTAAGGATGAATGTGTCTCTGCATAGCAATGCTGTGGAGGTACCACATGTTCCACGTGGGCAATCTTATCTGGGCACTGAAGAATGGGTCCTATCTTTGGTTTTGAAGCCATAGCATTAAACCAGACTTCTTTGAATATGGCTTGTATCTGGCCAAAATCTGGTGACTGTTTTGTACATTCAGTGTGAATTTGTGCATGTGTGTGCCTGCACCACTGTTTGTTGTTCCACAGCAGAACTGCTACCCAGAAGGATCGCTGCCTGGATGGATTTGAGTTATGTACCAAGACAAAGATAAATAAATGCATATACACTTCATCGGATCTGAATTGCTCTGTTAAAATATGGGCCACCTCTTTTTGAAACACCACCAAATTGCTCCTCCTCTTTTAACTTTTAACAAAATCAATTACAATATACTGAGAGAAGTTGTATGTTATTCCCCTACTTGAATACATACTTCTGGCTAAATTCCTTTACATGGTTTATACGCTAAACAGCTAAATGTTTAGTCCTTAAAAATGCTTTCCTTTCAACACCGTTTCCTTCATACCAGGGCGAGGGTGGGATTCCCAGCCTTGGGCTGATCTGCAGCTCTAGACTGAAACTAAATACAATGCCCTGGGACCAAGTCCCATCATCTGCAGAAGCTGGGCAAGAGGAAATGTTTCTTGTGTTAGCTCAGCTTGTGGCCACACTGGGAGAATTTGTTTTCACACCAAACAGTTGGCTGACTTCTCTGTTGGGGGGAAAGGAGAATCAAGGACTGATCTCTGAGAGAAAAGGTTTTACCTTAGCAGTAGCCCTTTCCAGAGCCACGCTGTTATTTTTCAATGGTTGTGTGCATACAGTACTTGTCTCCCTGAAATACAAGTGTAAACATTTTGCTGATAGTGCGCTTCTGTGCACAGCATTAGGGTTCAGGAGACTTGCTTATGTTTGCTTCTTGTTGTCTTTAAACCATCGGGCAAGTGGAGCAGGGATTGCGCTGCACAACTCTCGCCTTGCTCTTATTCCCAGAACCATAATTTTGATGGTCTTGGTGACAGGGCTTGGGTAACTTATAAAGCCTGAGGCTGTTTGCAGAGTGTTGCTCAGCATGTACTTTTGTTTCAGGTTGACTTCCAAGTTCAAAGAACAACATACTTAAAATGCTGGTTTGAAAATACCACTCATCCTCTTGATTATTATTTTTTTTTTAACCTATTTCCCCTGTGCAGTTCAGTGGTATCTTGCCAGGAACAGCCTCGGTTTGGTTTGGTTTTTGACCTCCCGTTGTGCAGGGAACTGAGAGCCCTCTTGGGGTCTTGGAGCTCAGCCTGGCACAAGTCTAAACACCGAGCCTGTCTCTGTGTGCGGTAACGAGACTGTCACTCTGGGCTTGTAAATCACCACCCATCAGGAGCAGAAGGTGAACGCTCTTGTTGTTGTTGTGGCAAATATTGTGAGCCAAGTTTTCACATCTCCCTCTTGAGTGATGAGAAAGGACATTAGAGATGCTTCGTTTACTTTTGTGCGTACGTGGATTATGCATGCCTGTGAATTTGCTGAGCGTGTTCTTTAGCCTTTATTCCCTAAACAATATTGCATCTATGCCAGCTAAAGGGAATGATTTGTTCATCTTTATTCCCTTCATTTGGAGCAGTAACAATTCCTGATTACTCATGTTCCAGGCAAAGCCTTTGGAGGTGGAAATGTATCTTCTTCAGATGAACAGGATACTTGCTAGTAATTGGCTCTCTGTGAACAAAAGCAGTAGAATGATTGGAAAACGTGACAAAATATTTTCATTACAATGCATAATGCTTTCCTGAAACTCCTGCAGTGTTTTCCAGTGGTTTTGGTAAAACCATTACCGTTGCATCTAGTCCATTGCATTAGAAGATGTTGTGGTTCAACCCCAACTGGCAACCAAGCACCACACAGCTGCTCACTCACCCTCCCCCCCACCCCTGGTGGGATGGGGGAGAGAATTGGAAGGGCAAAAGTAAGAAAACTCGTGGGTTGAGATAAGAACAGTTTAATAACTGAAATAATATAACAATAATAATGATAGTAATAATAACAAATTGTAGTGAAAAGGAAAACACCAAAAGAGAGAGAGAGGAACAAAACCCAGGAAAAACAAGTGATGCACCTGGTCACCACCTGCCAACTGATGCCCAGCCAGTCCCCAAGCAGCAATTGCTGTCCTGCAGCCAAATCCCCCCGGTTTATATACTGAGCATGACGCCATATGGTATGGAATAGCCCTTTGGCCAGTTTGGGTCAGCTGTCCTGGCTGTGCTCCCTCCCAGCTTCTTGTGCACCTGGTGGAGCATGGGAAGCTGAAAAGTCTTTAATTTAGTATAAGCATTGCTTAGCCACAACTAAAATATTGGTGTGTTATCAACATTATTCTCATACTAAATCCAAAACACAGCACTATACCAGCTACTGGGAAGAAAGTTAACGCTCTCTGCTGAAACCAGGACAGAAGACAAACCTGTATAGTGAGTAGAGATTTTAAATTTTTCAGACTATGTCGGAATTATCCCTGCCTTGTTAGAATGGAGATCACAGAGGAGTTGCTGGGTCTGATCCTGGCAAATAACTTCCAGTAGCTACTTTCCACTTTTTAGTAACAATTTTAGACTATCTTGTTGATGACTGATGGACAGCATAACCACTTCCAAACTCTAGATGGTACCCTTAAAGAAGAAAACAATCTTGCATTGCTTTGTAAAAGTTACTCTAACTTGAACACGGTTCTTGAGGTCTGGAATACTGAACTACAGCTCAATGCCAAAGTCCTGGCGTTCAACATAATGACTTGTAAGAAAAATGTACGTAGTCAAGAGTAACCAGGAGACATACATATAAAAGTTGGCAAATAACTACCGCCATTCTACTTCTTGCTGGCGGTGAATGAAAGTGCCTGTGAATGGCAAAGCATTGAATACAAGTTCTGCAGTCACATCTAACTCTGTTTTTCCCTTTTAGGGGTGTATTATTTTTTGCTAGTTGGTATGTATTCTGTTTCTTCTATTTCTCTTCTAAAGTCTGCTCAAGACCACAAACTACTGCTGAAAGAAAAGGAAGGCTGACTCAGTTGTTAACATTAATTGCCTGCTGTTTGATATCTTTGAGCTTATTGCCTAATGGCGTGTACATAGATTTTAGAGGACAAGAGGGATTGTGAAGGTTGAGGGGAATAAAACGGAGGCCTCCCTGGAAATAAGGTTTAGCTTTATGTTCTGGCTGAGGAGAGAAAAAATGATCATGGAAAAACTTTTGCTCTTTAATCACTGTCTTAGCCTATCTTGTCCACCAGTCTTTTTCCTTGCAATGACATCACCTGAAGCAAGCATTTTCTGACTAAATCCATGTAATGCCAATGGTAGACAGAATACAGCAGAGCCCAGTATGATACTGGCATGTGGCTGGTTCTTTGGCCACATAGGTGGCTGAACACCTCCTGAACACCTCCTGTGCCCCATCAAGTTTAGCCATCAGTGGACTGACTGCAAGATGCTTCCCATCAGCACCTGTGGGTTTGCTCTCATTAACAAGGCCAAGTGCAAGGTCCTGCACTTGGGCCACAGCAACCCCATGCAACGCTACAGGCTTGGGGAAGAGTGGCTGGAAAGCTGCCTGGCAGAGAAGGACCTGGGGGTGTTGGTTGACAGCCGCCTGAATATGAGCCAGCAGTGTGCCCAGGCGGCCAAGAAGGCCAATGGCATCCTGGCCTGTATCAAAAATAGCGTGGCCAGCAGGACTAGGGAAGTGATTGTGCCCCTGTACTCGGCACTGGTGAGGCCGCACCTCGAATACTGTGTTCAGTTTTGGGCCCCCCACTACAAGAGGGATATTGAGGTACTGGAGCGCGTACAGAGAAGGGCAACGAAGCTGGTGAAGGGTCTGGAGCAGAAGTCTTATGAGGAGCGGCTGAGGGAGCTGGGACTGTTTAGCCTGGAGAAAAGGAGGCTGAGGGGAGACCTCATCGCTCTCTACAACTACCTGAAAGGAGGTTGTAGAGAGGTGGGGGTCGGTCTCTTCTCCCAGGTAACAAGTGATAGGACAAGAGGAAATGGCCTCAAGTTGCGCCAGGGGAGGTTTAGACTGGATATTAGGAAATTTTTCTTCACCGAGAGGGTTATCAAGCATTGGAACAGACTGCCCAGGGAAGTGGTTGAGTCGCCATCCCTGGAGGTATTTAAAGGACGTTTGGATGAGGTACTTAGAGACATGGTGTAGTGATGGTTTTTGGCAGTGTTAGGTTTATGGTTGGACTCGATGATCTTAAAGGTCTTTTCCAACCTATATGATTCTGTGATTCTGTGATTCTGTGATTAAGGCTTCTAGAAAGTTTGTCGATCTAACCCAGATGGCTTGTTTAGGATTTCAGAGAACTGACCCTTAAATGCTTCTGGGGTGACTAGATGCACAAG